>NW_028118546.1:2167500-2241080 GCF_965113295.1 Leuciscus leuciscus
GTGTCACAAAACATATAAAAAAAATTATTTGCAAAATATCCTCCAACGTTTGCAACACTTTGCAGTTTGAATGATGTCTTGTATGAACATGACGGAGTATGTTTTTATGTTTCCACTGTTCGATCGTGCCCGCGACTCACACACACACACACACACACACAACATATTCCAGCTTTGTAATCTTCCACTGTGATGTTTCCAAGCACATTTTTGCGCGTGTGAAGAGGATGATTTTTTTCCGCCGACATTGGAACGTGAGTGAAGCAAAAAGCCTATGATAAAGAATAGTTTACCATCCAAATCCATCGCGAATGTTGAAACATTTAGATTCTAATGAGAGAGATACGCGAGCACAACGCCGCTTATTTTCACTTTCGCTTTAAATTATTTCGTTTTGGCTTGTTTATAGTTATTTTTTTATTCTTGTTCTGTTCTGAATATTATTACATTTAAAGGATAAAACATTGATCAAATCAAATTTTTGTGACATGGCTTAACATTACCATGACTTTGCGCACGAATTGTCTATGCACGCGAGGTTATGCGCATGACTCAAACACTGGCAGACACAGCAGCAGTTGTAGGCAGGTATATTGATCATGAAATCAGAATTTTCTTGTCTTGAATTATTAATCCTTTCATTCATTTATGTCACTTGTTTAAGTTAATTAATATGTAAAATAAATAAATAAATAAATAAAAAAAAATAAAAAAAAAAAAATAAATAAATAAATAAATAAAAACTCGATTGGGGGCCCCCTGGTGGCGAGGGGGCCCCAAGCAGCCGCTTAGTTCGCTTATGCCTCGGGCCGGCCCTGCGACAACTGGTGCCATCATCAGCAGTGCGTGCCCACCAATGAGTGTAAGTTGCCTTGTGTGCTTATGTTATAATTATAGTAGGTAGTCCAGGCTCGAACATGTATGGCTTTGTAAAACCAATTAAGCTGCTAGGAGCATCCATTCCGGCTGTAGCGGTGACAGCTGAGTGTGGCGACGGCAGCTTTCCTGCGAGTGGGCGTGGTTTCAGCACAGCCAGCGGACACGCCCCCAGCGTTTGAGAGCAGAGACAACTGCTCATTTTTTCAAGATTTTGATAGTTTATTTTATGTACTTGCCGGCTTTTTTATCATTGAAATTTGTCTGGGTGGCTAATAACACATTTTTCTGTGGTGTGACAAACTCAGAACACATACTTAATTTTGACTTTACAGGGACTTAAATGCTTGATCACAAATAATTTTTTGTAAAAAAATTTAAACATGGGTAAAAAACATCACAAAGTCAAATTTAAATATAAGCACTCTCAAACGAATGCAAGATCTTCCTCAAACAATCTTCATCTGTGACTCCACAATATTTCAACCTGTAGAGAACAATGACGCTGTGTAAACAGTGTGTAAAATGACCATTTTATTAAAGATTGCAGTGTGTGATGTGATTTGAATGTAGTGACAAGCAATGCCTCTATATTCTACACTGCTTTATAAAGGATGCCGGTTCTCCATGAACTTCAGGAGAAACTGAGGGACAAATGCCATGCAGTGCTGTAACTATGGAGTGATAAAGAGATAACATTAATAACACCTGAAGTGTAACTTTATCAATTAAATGTACTATATTTTAGTTCAATAATATTAATTTCATATTTGAAGATATTTTTGTTTCTAAATATTTGTCCAATAATTATGATCCATTAATGGCCATTTAAAATAATATTTTTTTTCTAATATTTTTATTACTTATATTACAATTAGATTTCATGCTTAGCATTTAGCATGCTAATATATGCTATTGCTAATTAATAGTTTTGTAGCAATCTAATACAATCTTATAACTCAGTCATGTGACACAAATATAAGAAATTGAATGAATTAATCCAGTTAGGGAACCATATTAAAATCACTTTAAAACTTCTTCATTGGGTTACTTGGAAATGACTTGATTCCACGATGTTGACATTATGTGAACAAATTATCTTTGTTGAACTTAATTGGTTCATGTGGAGCTGATGTGCATGATTCAATCATTTAAATCCTACACACTTTTTCAGTGCTCTTTCATTTATTAAAGAAGTTTCAATTATGAGAAGAACCTGAAGTCTTTTTGTCCCTGATATTTTTCCCATTTCTTTTTCCTTTTTATATTGTGCTCTGTTTTTTAGGTCATTTATTATAGTTTTGTTTTGCCTTATTGTAATGATATTTACTGCAATAAAAAACTTTGACGTTACTTCCGCATTCCTCGATTCCTATGGAAGTCTGTGGGTGTTGTAACTCTGTCAGTTCAAAAACACTGTTGTTTTAATATAACATTTATACTTTGTGTATTTGTGTAATGTTTTGTCTTGTTTGTGATGTGGAGTAATTATATATATATACTTTATACCATGGTCTGGGTGAATACTCGATTCTGATTGGCAGCAGGGTGTCCATTAAAAAGTGATAGAGGACACCTAGTAAAGGAGTTCTGGTGAAACTGACTGTTTACCGTTCGAAATTAATAAATAAATGCGTTGGCTACATCAGCTGTGAGTAACCATAGCAACAGGCAGTAAACTGAAGGGTTCTACGAGCTGAGCGGACTATAAATATCTCCGGTTGCTAAATAAACCGTCAGGCGTAACCAGGGAAACCAAGTTATTGTTTGTAAAAACTTTAGATTTCGATTGTAAAACTAATTAAAATATAAACTAATGTTTTAAAAATGTGTTATTTGGCAAGTGACCATGGTATAAGCGGGTTAATGCCCTTCGAGGTGTCCATTGTCAGGTATTAATGGACTTCGCTGCGCGTCGGACGGTTCACGCCTCGCCGTCGTCCATTAATACCTGACAATGGACACCTCGTCGGGTATTAACCCTTACATATAGTACTGTGCAAAAGTCTTAGGCATGTTAATCATTTTTCTGTTTCTTCATGTAATCACAGACGGACTCGATGATGGTGAGATCAGATCATACCGGCTGTTGTCAGATTCCTTGTGAATACACAAATCTCACTGGATTATTACAATTAATGGCAAAAAGAATGTTTGTACAATACATGTTGATATTTCCTACTGACACACATTACAGCAAAATATATAAATAACTGACTTAAAATTATTTTTGGGGGGGGAGGGGGGAGGGGGATATTAACATGCCTAAGACTTTTGCACAGTACTGTATATACTGGGGAGAACATTTATGTTTTAGGATTAGCATGTTTAATCAAGCATTGGCTCACCTGTGATGTTCACTGATTTAACTGAATATTTATTTAATGTGCATTTGGACTGAAGTAAGTATCACTTGTAATTTATTGTTTAACTGAGTGTCTATGAATCACACATAAAATACTGGTTTTGGTTTTCCTGGTCAAACTATAATTGTACAGAAAATGAGCTCTCAATGAAATGTATTCATTTGTCTCTCATCTGTGTTGTGTGGATGTGTAATTGTTTGGTTGGACTCCTTCTTCAGACCCGAAAACAAGCTAGAGTTTAACAAGCAAAGTTGGTGATCACTGAGTAAAAAAGTTAAAAACTATTAAATTACTAATAAAGAATATATTTACCAAGGACAAAATATGTGTTTATCAGAGAGTTCATCTTACCACAGTTTCTCCAGTTTACAGTGAGGATCCTCCAGTACAGCAGAGAGCAGATGAACTGAATCTCCTAGTTTATTCCCAGACAGATACAGATATCTCAGGTGTGAGGGGTTTGATCTCAGAGCTGAAGCCAGAGCAGAACAACCTTCATCTGTGACTCCACAATAATTCAACCTGTAGAGAACAATGACACACTCTTCACTCTCTCAGTTCAGATCAGATCAGTTTAACACAAGGGTCCGCAGCCGTACTGCAGGGGGTCCGTCAATTAATGCTTGATCACAAATAGTTTGTTAAATAAAAAAATGGTAAAAAACATCACAAAGTCAAATTTAAATATAAGCACTCTCAAACGAATGCAAGATCATCCTCAGTTGATGCTGTAATAATATCATACTGGCAAACTCTCAAGTGTGTTTTTGTGTTTGAGCTCTGGAGAACGTCAAATGTTTTTACAGCGGTGAGAAATGTAGCCAATCACAGTCATGTTTGTTGGTCTATTGAACGCAGTGGCCAATCAGAGGTGTTTCATTTTGTCAGAGTCCACTCACCGAGATATAAAGGCCCTGTCCTAAATGGCACACTTCATATGCACTTTCAGTCTTGTAGACTTACAATGGCTTCTGCGTGCCCTTTAAGTCCATGAGACCGTAGGGTGTCCTATTTAGTAATGTTAGGTTTCAGAAGGGTACTCACGAGCGCCCCTCTGCGGTCGATATGTGCTCTAAATGCGCACTGAAGCGAGCTCCGCATCAGACTTGTTCCCGACAGTCAAAGCGGCGTTACGTCAGGAAAGTGTGGACTCAGAGGAAGACCGCGAGTGTTTAGGGTGCCGTTTGTGACAGGGCCAAACTCACAATTGCGTGACATAAAAAGTCAGAATTGCGAGTTTGTACCTTGCAATTCTGAGGGGAAAAACAGTCAGAATTGTGAGATAAAAAGTCACAATTATCTTTTAAATTGTTTTATTTCGTGGCGGAAACAAGCTTCCATAAATTAGAGGCAACCAGTGGCGAATTAGTCTTCCAGGTTTGCTGTCATCCCTGTAGCTCTATTCACAGTCAGCTTTCCTTTCGCATGAAACCCCCCAAATGCCAGCAAACCAATGAGAATGCTATGGAAGCTTATGGGTAGCAATATTCAATTTGAAATGTAATATGCAAAATGACAATGCAATATGTAAAATGGCAATGCATTTCTGTATTCAAATTTACATTTTCCATTACATTTGTGCAACTTTTGGTGCAAAATGAAAATGAAAATTCAATTATATAATTTACATTTGCCATTAGTTTTATTTTATTTGCCATTAGTTCATACACTAGTTTTAATATGTAAATTGAACATTTTAATGCTTTATAAGTTGCAAAAGTAAAATTAAAATGTATTACAGAAATGATTAGATATGTTTAACATGTTCAAACAAATAATGTAGCAAAATGATCATTCAAATGTTATTTTTCTTAATTGAATTTACACCCACAGTTAAGACACTTGCAATTGCATTTTCATTAAATGTCCCGCAATGAATGAAGCAAAATTCATTGTGCAAATTGAAAATGCATTCCACCCTGTCAATCACTGTGTGAAGTTGGCCCCGCCTCCTTCCTGTCAATCACTGTGTGAATATGGAATATGACTGTGGAGCGGTGCTTACTGTGAATGTACGAATTATACTGCAGACAATTTAAACAGAGCAGCAGGGGCGTGTCTAGAGGGGGGGCACGGGGTGGCACCGCCCCCCCCTGGAATATGATTGGCCCCCCCTGGTGCCCCCCCTCCAATCTCATTGGGCTAGATTTACTGTCAACCTGAAAATGCCCACCGCACCATTGGACCAGAGTGCTGTCAATCACTGTTTGATTAGCGAGCACAGTTGCGCGTTTTTAAAACAGGAGGAAAGAGACACCACAACACGTCAGTGTTTACGTATGTACACACTAAATTATATATGACCTGGGAGTGCTCAGTGTAGAGTCACGGAGAGCCAAGTCCCTGGACATGGATGAGTTTATCAAACTATTTGGTAGCCAAAAAAAAAAAAAAAAAAAAAAAAAAAAAAAAAAAAACGCAGAATACAGAGCAGAGCATAATACATGTGATGGTGCAGTTAACCCACAGGAACAGACACATTTCATGCTGAGAATGTTTACACACACACACACTTCATTTTTGTGTTGAAAATAAAGTAATGTAAAAAGTAAAGTAAATAAAATAATGTTAAATGACTAAATAATGTCTGTGATTTTTATTTTGTATTTATTGGAACAGAACTGTGTTGTCTAATCCATGCAAAATACCATCTATATTAGAGCACGTGGCATTGCACAAGATTTTGGAAATCGTGCTTAATATTTTCTAAACCAGTATTTATTTTCAGTTGAATTTTCTGATTGCCCCCCCCTGACTGGTTCTTGGTCCCCCCTGTGCCCCCCCATTTATAAAATCCTGGAATCGCCCCTGCAGAGCAGTGAAATTTTTTATATGTTAGGTTGACTATTTTATAATAATTTTTTATTACGGCTATAATGAACAGGCTGCAAGATTACAATGCTGGAATATGTTGTATGTGTGTGTGTGGTGTGTGTGTGAGGCGCGGGCGCGATCGAAAAGTGGAAACATAAAAACATACTCCGTCATGTTCATACAAGACATCATTCAAACTGCAAAGTGTTGCAAAACGTTGGAGGATATTTTGTAAATAATTTATTTAATATGTTTTGTGACAGTCTTAATAGCTTTTCCATTAGTACTAGAATGAATAGTAGAAAAGTAATTTTCAAATTCTTTAAGGAATACTGAGAAAAGGGGCTTTTTGTTAGAAAACTTACACTTATGGATGTGAAATTTGACTAATAAAATTAACAGATTAATTACAAAAGCCTCCTTAATCACACTGTTATCATACTTTGAATATCCAAAAATTACATTTTCAAAATGCAAAACTAAATTAGAGAGTACCTTTTCCTTAATAAACAGACACTTCATACCATAACTTTTTCACACGACTACAATGCCAGAAAATGTGGGGAACTGTTTCCAAGTGCAAAGAGCAAAACGAGCAACTTACATCAATGTCTTAAACTTACTAAGGAAATGTTTGACAGGGTAGAATTTGTGCAATATCTTGAAAGATTTCTTTCACCTTGTTTGTAACCAAAAACTTATGAGGTAATAACCAGACACTTTCCCAATCAAGGTCATTAACACATTTAGTCCAATAAGCAATAGAGCAAGATTTGGTGACAACCTCCTTTAAAAATAGAGAACAAATAGATTGGTTATTGTTTTTGTTCTGTAAAAAACAAATTTTGCCACATACTGTGTCAGCTGGGTTAATTATGAGCCTATCAACTGATGACAACACACTTCTACATAAGGAAATTATACCAGAATTGATTGTAGAAAATACAAGAGCAAATTCCTTGGGAGCCAGGAAAATTAAAGTGCAGAAGAAACTCGTCATACGTCATAAGGTATCCTTGAGAGTTAAACAAATGACAAACTAAAACAATACCCTTTTCAAACCAGCTTTTAAAAAAACACTTTTGTGTTTATACAAAATACAACGGTTATTCCAAATAAGAAAACGGTGCAGAGAGAAGTTGTGCTTGTAGATCAGTTTCCAAGCCAATAAAGCTTGAGCATGAAAGGCAGAAAGTTTCACTGGCAATTTGTCAATTTTATAATCACACATTAGTAAAAAAGAAAGACCCCCAAGTCGGTCAAAAATAAAATTAGGAATAAAATTCCACAAAGAAGGTTTTTTCAAACAAAATTTTAACCAATTAATTTTGAGGGTATTAGTATGCTCAATATTGTATTGAGATGATGTTCTAACCTGTGTAGTAGTAGTACTGATAAATAGTAATAAGTAATTATTGATGAATAATTATTTACATAAATGTGATGCTTAAGTTATCCTAGTTTCTCTCTACATACATGCAAAATAGTTAATTTTACAACATTTTAAATCACATGATTTTAAACCTAAATTTGATGGATTAATAGCATGTGGTCACCGCAAGTATTATTATTATTTTTAATGCGTGTATACAGAACATTTTAAAATTAAGCCATTTTATTTTATTCAGGACATATTTGCTGTTGAGTGGAAGCAAAAATGAGTCAAGTAATTGTCTCTGTAATGTTAATCCTAAAGCTATAATACAATATGGTCTGTAAACAACTTAACATACCAGTACACATTCAAGAGAAAATGCTAAAATAATAACAGCATCAAGAAAATAAATCTTGTCAGATGTCAAAAAAAAAAAAAAAAGTGCATAAAGATATTTTGTCTGGTAAGAGTTCCTTCTTTAATGGCTCATTTTTCCACAGTGATCTGTACATAAGGTTCCTCTTAATTTGCTGTTCAGTGTCTGCAGGACATGTACGCACATAAATTTTTTTTTAAAAAAACCCCACTGAATTTAAGTTTAAAATACAAACTGATCACATCACTGATCAACTCTCTTCTAGTGCGCATGCATATATGACGTCACTAAACACACCACCGCGCATGCGCGTAACAGCGTCCAGTACATGTTGGATCTGATCCAGCTACGTCATCGTGCTACAGGCTGCAGAGAGGACTTCTTGAGAGTAGTCGAGTGCAGGCGGAGAGGAGCTGCAAATGGACACGTGAAGTCGGACACTTTCTGGTTCCCGTAGTGACCGCTCACGTGGTGTTTGCATACTTTACCACAGCTGAAGTGAAATAAATTCAATATTTGCCAAATAATACACAGATGTTTCAGAGACATTTTCATTCAATACTTTATGTACTGCTTCATACAGCGTCTGTTTGAACAAGAATAAAGTTCAACATAAACTTCTATCAATGAAGTGGAGTCTACGTTTTTTAATCAGTTTTAATTTGATAAACATGACACAATATAAGTCAAGTCAAGTCAAGTCAAGTTTATTTGTATAGCGCTTTTCACAATACAGATTGTATCAAAGCAGCTTCACAGTATTAAATTAAAATAATACAACAAAGTTTGTTTCAAGAGGAATTTATCGATTGATAAAATTAAATTAAATATCCCCAAAATATCCCCAACTGAGCATGCCAAAGGCAACAGTGGCAAGGAACCGAAAAACTCCATCAAGTGACCTAATGGTGTCCTAAAACTCCATCAGGTGACCTAATGGAGAAAAAAACCTTGCGAGAACCCAGGCTCAGTCGGGGGCCAGTTCTCCTCTGGCATTTATGAGCTAGAGGCCGGATTGTAGTTTGAACTGTAGGATTATATGAATGCCTGGCTGAAGAGATGCGACTTTAATCTAGTTTTAAACTGGGAGAGCGAGTCTGAGCAACGAACAGTATCAGGAAGACTATTCCAGAGTTTTGGAGCCAAATGTGAAAATGCTCTCCCTCCTTTGGTGGTTCTGGATATCCTAGGTATGACCAAAAGCCTTGAATTTAGTGATCTTAAAGAGCGCGATGGATTATAGGGTGATAGAAGATCCGTTAAATAGACTGGAGCTAAGCCGTTTAGGGCTTTGTAAGTCAGTAGCAATATCTTATAATTAATACGGAGCTTTATAGGTAACCAATGTAGTGATGATAAAATCGGTGTTATATGATCATATTTTCTTGATTTCATAAGAACTCTAGCGGCGGCATTTTGGACTAACTGTAGCTTGTTTATTGAGGATGCAGGACAACCAGCTAATAAAACATTACAGTAATCCAGTCTCGAGGTCATGAATGCATGAACTAACTTTTCTGCATCAGAAACTGATAGCATATTACGTAGCTTAGCAATGTTTCTAAGGTGGAAAAAGGCTGTTTTTGTAACATAAGAAATATGATTTTCAAAAGACAGGTTGCAATCGAGTATAACACCCAGGTCTTTTACTGTAGAGGATAAAGTAACAGGACATCCTATGATGTTAAAGTTGTATTGTGCGAGGTTTTGTGGGCGGTTTTTTGAACCGATAAGTATTACCTCTGTCTTGTCTGGATTTAATAAAAGAAAATTACGCGTCATCCAATCTTTTATATCTTTAACACACTCTGTCAATTTGGAAAATTTAGCGTTTTCATCCGGCCGTGATGAAATATATATTTGAGTGTCATCAGCATAACAATGGAAACTAATTCCATGTTTCCTTATAATATTTCCAAGTGGCATCATATATATGGAAAATAACAGAGGGCCTAATACAGATCCCTGCGGCACTCCATAGTTTACTGGAGTTATGATCGATTTTTCTCCATTTAAATAGACAAAATGGTAGCGGTCAGATAGGTATGATTTGAACCAGCTTAATGCTTGTCCTTGAACACCAGTATAATTTTGTAGTCGATCTAAGAGTAATGTATGATCTATAGTATCGAACGCAGCACTAAGATCAAGTAAAACTAGTATTGAGATACAGCCTTGGTCAGAAGCTAAAAGTAAATCATTTGTGATTTTAACGAGCGCAGTTTCAGTGCTATGATGCGGTCTGAATCCAGACTGAAACTTTTCATAGATATCATTTTGTTGCAAGAAAGAGCCTAGTTGAGCGGACACCACTTTTTCTAATATTTTAGACATAAATGGAAGATTTGAAATGGGTCTATAATTTGCTAGATTATTATGATCTAATTGTGGTTTCTTAATGAGAGGTTTTATAACTGCCAGTTTAAATGTTCTTGGAACATGACCTAAAGATAAAGACGAGTTAATAATATTGAGGAGAGGCTCTTCCACTACAGGTAACACTTCTTTCAGTAGTTTAGTTGGTATAGGATCTAATAAACATGTTGTTGTTTTAGATGAAGTGATAAGTTTATTTAACTCTTTTTTTTCTATAGTTGTAAAGCACTGTAATTGTTCTTGCGGGGTGATAATTGAAGCTGAATTATAAGGCGCGATTGAAGATTGAACGTTTACAATTGTGTTTCTGATGCTTTCTATTTTCTCAGTGAAGAAGTTCATGAAATCATTACTACTGAACTGTAACGGGATATTTTGTTCGGGTGACGTCTGTTTATTTGTTAGTCTAGCCACGGTGTTAAATAGAAACCTTGGATTGTTTTGGTTGTTTTCTATTAGTTTGCGGAGGTGCTCAGCCCTGGCCGCTTTTAGGGCCTTTTTATAACGTGACACACTGTCTTTCCACGCGATTCTAAAGACCTCTAAATTAGTTTGTTTCCATTTACGCTCTAAAATACGGGTTTCTCTCTTTAAAACATGCGTAGTATTATTGTACCATGGTGCTTTATTTTTCTCTCTGACCTTTTTTAATTTAATAGGTGCAACCACATCCAATGTTCTAGAGAGAATGGTGCTCATAGTGCTAGTTAGTTCTTCTAGTTCATCTGTTTGTTTGGGTTCAGGCAGCAGCTGAGACAGATTAGATAAGCAATTTGAGAAATTATCTATGGTGGATGGGAGGATTGTTCTGCCTGGTTGATAACGCGACGCCGCATGACATATTACAGCAGTACGTAATATGCAAGTTACCATGTAGTGATCAGTGACTTCATCACTTTGTGGAATGATATCTATATCGGTTGGATCGGTTCCATGTGATATAATTAAATCGAGTGTATGATTAAGACGATGTGTTGGTCCGGTGACGTTTTGCTTGACCCCAAATGAATTTAATAAATCTGTAAACGCAGCTCCTAACGCATCATTTGGATTATCTACGTGTATGTTAAAATCTCCAACAATTAATGCTTTATCGACATTGACTAATAGGTCTGAGAGAAAATCTGCAAACTCTTTTAGGAAATCAGCGTAAGGCCCTGGCGGTCTATATACGGTAGCCAAGGCTAGAGATAATAGGGATGTTTTTCTAACATCTAAGAGCGTAACATTTAGTACAAGTACTTCAAATGAAATAAACTTATAACCCGTTTTCTGAGTAACATTTAGAATATCTCTATAAATGGTTGCAACACCTCCGCCACGACCAATCAGACGGGGCTCATGCTTATAACAGTATCCAGGAGGAGTAGACTCATTAATACCGAAATAATCATTTGGTTTAAGCCAGGTTTCAGTAAGGCAAAGTACATCGAAGCTATTATCTGTGACTATTTCATTTACAATAACTGCCTTAGGTGTGAGTGATCTAATGTTTAGAAGACCTAGCTTTAGAAATAGTTTTTGTTTACTAATAGCAACATTTTCTGTTTTAATAACAATTAGATTTTTCCTAGATCCTGCAGTAGATTTATTATTTGATCTCACTAAACGAGGAATAGACACGGTTTCTATGCAATGTTCTACACTAGTATTTATATCAGTTAAATTGGTGCAGCAGAGACTATGATTTGGACTTTTGGTTACTAGTCAAAGGGTATTTAACATTTTGGAGATGTTATCTGACAGAAGATCCGCTCCGAATCTGCTTGGGTGTAAGCCATCAGCACGGAAAAGCCTAGGACGCTCCCAAAACAGATTCCAATTATTTACAAAGAGCAGTTTCTGCTCATTGCACCATGACATTAACCATTCATTTAGCGCAAATAATCTGCTGAACTTTTCATGGCCTAGTCGGTACGTGGGAAGCGGTCCTGACACAATGATCGTTGTTTCAGGCGATGTGCTGCGTACCGTATCGATTAGATTCCTGAAGTCTTTCTTCAGAATCTCCGTCTGGCGCAGCCTGATGTCGTTCACTCCCGCGTGCAGGACCACAGTTCCGACGCGCTCGTCACCGTTCAGGATCTCGGGAACGCGAGCAGTAGGGTTGGGTATTGGTTGGGTTTTATCCGATACCAGTACCTACTCGGTATTTTTCAAACGGTTCCGGTGCTTAAACGGTTCTTAAACCGGTACTTAAGAAAACGAAACTACACACACTTTATCAAAAAAATTATATCTGTGTGTGTTTTCTGAATTTTTTTTTCTGATTTCTGATTAAATTAAAAATTGTGCTGATGTAGCCGAAAACACTTAAGTTAAGATAAAAATTTTGTCTTCTAATATTATTTATATATATTATATATATATTATATATCAATTATATTACATATTATATATTATAGACTTTTACAAAACAGAGAAATATCTGACACTGAGCAGAAATATTTAACACACAAAGTATAGCCTCATATAAATATACTTGATATAGGCTACTTCATACTTGATATGCAAGATTTGCAGTTGGTATTAAAATACTAGACTTACCCGAAGAGGAACACTGCAGCTGAACTTGAACTTTAGTCAAGAATGTCAGAGGTTTTGGGTTCTAATCCGCATGCGTAGTTTTTTTAAACCGATAATGCTCATCAGTGGTTGTATATCAAGCAGGGACACTTTGTGTGCATTATATGTTGTGATTTCACCAGAACGAATAGATATGAGGCGCCGTCTAGGGCTTAAATCGAACTTCATTCACGCACACATAAAACGCTTGCATACACATATACTAAGTAGTCACACATGCATGTATACTGCTGAATGCTCCAACTATATGAAATGCACAACGTCACATCTAAAGTCGCTCACGCACACACACACAAACCGCACACATACTCATCTGAGACGCGAGCACACACACACACACAAACACACAAACACAAACTCGCGCACATACTCATCTGAGACGCGAGCACACACACACACACACACACACACACACACACACACACACACACACAAACTCGCGCACATGCTCATCTGAGACGCGAGCACACACACACACACACACACACACACACAAACTCGCGCACATACTCATCTGAGACGCGAGCACGCACACACAAACTCTCCAAGCATAGATCGATCTCTGCAACGTATTGAAGCGCGCGTCCGAGACGAGTGCGGTGTGCGTGAGCCACAAGAGAAAATAATTTTCAGCGCTAGATCGTCTCTTATTTAACAAACGAACGAAATGAATGCTCTGCTGGTTAACTGGAGATGTTTTGTTATTGGATCATTCGTGCCGCGAGATGTTTTATAGGGGGCGGTGAAAAAAGTCAGGCACCGAAATCAGGCACCGAAAGTTTCGTTCTTATTCGGTCTGGTTACTACCGTTTACGTCGGAACCGGTTCCCTATTGGAACCGGGTTTCGGTACCCAACCCTAGCGAGCAGCGATTTCAGAAACACGAGCACCAGGAAAGCAGTGACTTTGCACCTTACTTTTACCTAACGTAGCGTGTACGTGCCGAACGATGGAATCGCCGATGATCACAGCATCGCGTAGAGGGGAGAAGCGGTTTTGTGTGGATAACTCGAAAACCGGGAGGGTCGGAGAAAGTCTTGGTCTAAACCTGACTCGCGTCTTCCGCTGCGGAACCACCCAGGCTTCGTGATGGCGTGTTGGAGCCGGAGTGAACGAGACCATGGCTGATTGCGACCGATGCTGAGGAACGCACGCAGTAGACGCGGTCGGAGTCAGCGGGTTAGTAACGTTAAACACTGATTTGTGTGCATCGGCGCGTGATGTTTCAAGAGCCAAACACCGGTCTCTCAGCTCGGCCTGTCTCAATAAAAGGTTGTGGATCTGTTTCTCAACAGCTTCCAGCTCAGACTGCAGTGCGTGCAGCTCAAATGTGTCCTCACCTGCACCAAACGGTAGACTACTTACATCTGATATATTCGCCATTTTAACAGATGGACAGTGAGTTAGCAACGAAGCTACAGTGATGCTATCAATATTAATACTAATTTATGACTGAAGTCTTGGATATAATCCGTTTATTTTATTTTTTTAATATTTTTTTTTTATTTTATTTTTTTTTATTTTTTTTTATTTTTAGTGGTAGGGGTGTAGAGTAGACGCACGATAGGCGAAAAAAAAAATGTTTGTTTGTAAGTGAGTGTGGAGAAGACGCGTTCAGCCGTGATCCACGGACGTACCTTTAAGAGTATCCAGCGTTGGATCACTAATAGGCTTGAGACGCTCTGCTCAACAGTCCGCGTTGTAGCTATGAGGTTTTTTAGGTTTTTTTAGTGGTAGGGGTGTAGAGTTGACGCACGATAGGCGAAAAAATAAATTAAAAATTTGTTTATAAGTGAGTGTGGAGAAGACGCGTTCAGCCGTGATCCACGGACGTAACCTTTAAGAGTATCCAGCGTTGGATCACTAATAGGCTTGAGACGCGTCTGCTCAACAGTCCGCGTTGTAACTATGAGGTTTGAGCAGTAGTGCTTCTCAGTGAGGAAAAGCAGAAAATGTTCGTTGTAAGCGAGTTTAAAGAGAAAAATCAAGAATTATAAATCAAATCGATAGAGCTCCAAAAACAACAACGCATTCAGACGCGACGCATGATAATAACAGGACAAGACATTACTCACCGTGTTTGTTGAGTGATTCTTACTCACCTGAGCTTTTATGAACTCAAAGGCGCGAGAGAAAATAAATAAATAAAAATAGCTGAGCGCACGGGTGGCGCGTTAACAGGCTAGCGAATTACTAGCGTGTTGTGCTAGTAGTAACGGAAGCTTGCGATGTCAGGTTAATCTGAGATGTTGGGTAAGCTGTATTTAGTAGTAATATAAACAACTAGAAATTGTAGTAAATGATGGTTCAAAACAAGGAAATACGAGGCTAAGACGGAGCTTACAGCACCGAAGCAAACACACTCACAGCAGGCAGCGGGGCAGACAGGAGTCGCCTACATCGAACGGCTCGTTTATAACATATAACATCGCAACTACATGAAAAGAGTATTTACTGTTATAAAAAACTGATTTGTGAGCTTTAGAGGAACTAAAGGTGTTCGAATAAACACGAAACACACGTGATCGTTGTCAGGCGGTGAATCCGGCCAATCGTGGAACAGCTGTGTCGTCATCAGAGCTCGTGCAGCCGCTCTTGAGAAGCTGCACTGGCTGAGTTCTCCGGCTACTCTCGAATCGCTCTCGCGGTACTTTGATGGCATATGTCACAGTCACGTGGCGTCGGCACTTTATAAAGTCGGACAAAATTTCTAACCGGCATGCACTGCTTCGAGTCAGCCGCCGATCGGTCTGCGCAGAGCTGTGTGAAGTCGAACAAGCCTTGTGTGAAGTTGGCACCGTCCCCTCCCACCATGTCAATCACTGCGTGAAGTTGGCCCCCCCGGTGACGTCATCGTCTATAAGTCCTCCTGGGAAGTCGTGTTTACGACGGCAGTGCGTTCAAGTCACTTTCGTCAGAATAAGATGGCGGTGTACTTTCTCTTAATTAATTACATATAAATACAGCAAGATTCTTAAACTAGTTCTAGAAAATTAAGAACAAAGAAATGTGCATCAGGTGTACTTTGTTTTTTTATATTTTTCATTAATTTATGAAGCCACTGCAAACTTAAAATATGTTAAAATATGTTGTTGTATAATATCAAGAAAATGCAATTACCTGCCTCCTTATTTATTATAGATGCCTTTTTGTTACACACATTTAGCCAGTGTAATGCATTGCATTCAATGTTGTTATTTATTTTGTTTGTAAAAGATGGCTTATATTGTTTTGGCATAGATGTACAGTAATTGGTTATGTATGTATATGTGACTGTGCCAACCTCTGTTAAGAGGAGCAGAAAATTGCGATTATGTGTGTGCGCTAGACTCCTAGAACTTTAAATGAACTCAGCCATCTTAGCTGAGTTTACTGTAGTTCAAGGACATGAAGAGGTGGACCGCTTGCACCTGACTGGAGAAGGATCTGGGAAACTTTGGAGGAGTGTCAACCAAATGCCAGTTGTAAACAAGGAGTATAAAAGACTGATGAACGGACTGCCTCTTGGGATACTGATACGCCAGTGCCCCCGACGCCTAGAAGCCCAGAGCTGAGGACAAGAAACCCCAAGCAGAAGAGAAGAAGCCCAGAGCTTACTACACCTTTGTTTCAAAACATGACTATTGTATTTTATACTTAAACGATTAAGTTGTATTCGCCTTTTATATTTTTGTTTATTATAAAAAGAAAAGTAACCAATTAAAAGAAATTTAATTGATTACAAAATCTGCCTACTGAGACTTATGATGCTGGAAGACTATTAATGAGAACATACCACAGAGGAGTCTTCTGACCAAATTGTAAGTACCTTTTGAACGCTTACGGTTTAGGTCAGATTTGACTTTCTTTACCTTACCTGAGAATAATAAATAAATAGGTAAAAGGTGTTAAGAGTAAAGTACACACCGTAAAACAATGTATTCAATTTACATATTAAAACTAGTGTATGAAATGGCAAATGTAAATAATATAATATCATTTTAATTTTAAACCAAACGTTGCACAAATGTAATGGAAAACGTAAATTGAAATACAGAAATGAATTGCCATTTTGCATATTACATTTCAAATTGAATATTGCTACCCATATGCTTCCATAGAACGCGAAACAATGATGATGATGCATAATAACACCAGCGTTGTGGATACACTTACCCAAAACCCTCCATAACTTTTCAATTAATTTCACATTTATTTGTATAGTGCTTTTCACAATACTTATTGTTTCAAAGCAGCTTTACAGAAAATGCACATCTACATTACAATTTAGAGTGATCTGTTATCAGAGGTGACTGTGTCCAAGTTATGCATTTCAGAAATGTACATACACAAATCACACAGTTAGCTAATAATGTATTCATTTTATTTTATTTATAACTGGCACTTATTTGGAAAAAAAAGTCGAATGGCAAATAAATAAATGACGGACAGTAACATATGTACAGTATTACCATAATTTTATTATGTAAGGTTTATTTTACACCTCATACGACAAGGGAATTTATAGTCATATTTATAGTGTTAATATTAATTTGCGAGTCCACAAACTCATTCTCTTAAATGGCTTGGGTCTGCAGAGCATTCACAGCGTACAGTATACGGACTGAATGCCCCTGACCTGAAGCTTTTATATCAAGACCATTTTCATGTTTATCATTTATTTCTATTATTTGCGTTGCCTTAAACTTCATGCTTGCAGTTTAACACATAATTGTTTATTACCACAACAGTAAATAAGTGTCTTTAGAAATGTTATAATATATTTGATTATTGTAACTCACTTTTCTCCTCACTTAACAAATCTGTTCTTCATCGACTGCAATCTATTCCAAATTCTGCTGCTAGGTTACTCACTAGATCAAATAGGCGCACCCATTGTAGCTGCCTGGTTTAAAAAAAAGGTTGGACTCTTCGACTGATGATTCTCACACACTTTATTTGAATGTCCGTCATCACATACGATCACCGTTGGACACCATTGACTCGTTGAGAATCAACGTAAAAGCTTGTACAAAAGAAAACAAAATACCAAAATGAATAAACCTTGAAATAGACATACATCAAAACCACATAAGTAAAGATGAATGACTTAAACATACCTAAGCATTATACAAAACAACCAACAATTAATCTTAATACAAAAAAATAAATCAAAACAAAACAAAGATAGTAGGAAGTCTATAACCGTACCTTGTTCTCCATTTAAACCAGGAGCTAAATCCTTTTAAACTCCTTGCAAACCGTAAACCTTTGATACCACAACCATGTACGTCTGGGTCTCGTTCCATACTGAAATGTTTGGACCATATGCGCATTATATCCGCTCACGCGGGCGAACGTCAAAATAAAAGACCTCCGTTACCATAACACAAATGAAACCCAATATAAAAAAAATTAGATACCATACAAAAATAAATAAATTTAACGACTATATTATTTACATTTCAAAACAGACAATATAACAGTCATTAACACCCATATCACCCCGATACTTTGCTCCCTTCACTGGCTTCCTGTAATTTACAGGATCCAATTCAAAATTGTAACCATAACCTATAGGGCTTTACATGGTCAGGCCCCTGCTTATCTTGCTAACATAATTCATCTTCATACCCCTCTCCGGTCTCTCAGGTCTAATAATCTGCTATCTACGCTACGCACTCGTTTAAAGACAGGTGGGGATAGAGCCTTCGCCGCTATGGCACCCAGACTATGGAATGCTTTGCCAACCAGTTTTAGGTTTGCTGAGAATGTGGACAGTTTTAGGGGACAAGTGAAGACTCATTTGTTCAGGTTAGCTTTTGGGTAATCTCTGTCCTTTTATATATTGAACTTTTTTTTGTTTTGTTTTGTTATTATGTTTTATTGTCTATTGTAAAGCGCTTTGTGACCTAGTCTGTGAAAGGCGCTGTATAAATACATTTTACTTACTTATAATATATTTTATAATGAAAAAGACTAATAAAATTGTCTCTTCATATTAAATGGATAACAATATATGTCTGGACACTTGAAAAATGTGTAATAATGGGGTCTATAAAACTTAAACATTTAATGATTTATAAGCATTTCACATATTTCTACACTAATTATACAAAACTATTCTGCCAGTGCACCATACTGTACAAATCAACTAGATCAATGTTCATTCTTGTCTGAAACTTTAGAGGAGACAAATATGAGACCACCAGGGTCTTTAGTTTAGGGAAAAAATCTGAGCACAGTGTGTGATGTTGCTGAGATCACTTCTAAACTTCAAAATAGACAAATGTGAGTGATCCCGAGTTTCTACGGAGAGAAATCTGAGCACAGTGTGTGATGTTGCTGAGATTTCTTCTAAACTTTAGAGGAGACAACTATGAGATCTCCAGTATGAAGGGCCGTTGGGCAACAATTATTGAAAAGCCTCAACACTAGTGAAACGAAAAACATTGATCAACCTTGGTGAAATTCATTCATACGCATTACTGAAATAAGAAGAGATTTCGGTAGTTGATGATGGCTAATTTCCCTTGAAAAGGAAGTTGTGTGTCCGCACTTCTGTTTAATTTGGCGCGTCTCACAAACTCTTTTAAGCAATGTCTGTTAGTTGTAACGAGTTGTATGGGAAGCCAAACACACCAACAGTGGGACGAAACTGAGCGGTGTTACAGAGCTCGTGCCGTGCTGACATCATCGGTGCGGCTCAATGGACCGAGCTGTGTGACCGACTCGACATCGCAGGGAGGACGTGTTTGCTAGCGAAACCGAATGGACAGAGCAAACTAATCTCACCAGCGCGGCGCTGACCATGTTACTTTATTGAAGTTCAGGTGTTTTCCCTGCATATAAGATAATGAAGATCAGCATGAAGTTATTACATTTCTTTTGCTTATTATCTTTCATATTAGTACATTAGTAGTTTTTGAAAAGCTACTTTGAATAATTGTATTTTTGTAGCCACGGAAAGAGCCGTACAAAACAGAAACTTCAACGATTAAGGACTGTGCAGTGCCGGGGGAACTATAGAATCAGGGTTGGGAAACACTATTATTACACAGAAACATCATTAGGGAAAACACTGTTGAGTAAACGTGGGGGAAAAGAGTTGTCATTGTAGTCAGAGTGAAACAGACTAAAATTATTGAACATAATGAATATAATGAAATACTGACTACATTTAAAGGATATATTTTAAAAAGAATGTAAAAATGAACACTAATACCAGATCATGAGATTAGACATTTGTGTACACCTGTGATTTCTGTGCTGAGATTTAGTGTTTACAGAACAAGCTAATTTTAGTCCTAAAATGTACATCAAATGATTCGTCTTACTGAGGACAAAGACATGTGTGACAATCAGAGAGACAATCTTACCACAGTGTGTCCAGTTTACAGTGAGGATCCTCCAGTACAGCAGAGAGCAGATGAACTGAATCTCCTAGTTTATTCACAGACAGATTCAGATCTCTCAGGTGTGAGGGGTTTGATCTCAGAGCTGAAGCCAGAGCAGAAAAACCTTCATCTGTGACTCCACAATCCCTCAACCTGTAGAGAACAATGACACACTCTTCACTCTCTCAGTTCAGATCAACACGTACAAGCCACAATTCTACACTGTAAAAACTAAAGGAGCCTCAAATATCCTTTCGGATACTCAAGGAACTTAAAAATGTAATTTAAGTGCCTCAAAGCTCTTTCTCCTATAGTAGGGTTACTGGAGGAGCATTGACAATATTTGAGGTTCTTGCTGGAACTTATGGGATCCTTTAAGCACTTTGTATTTAGTTCAGAGGTTCTGGAGTCACCTTTTCATTACTATGAGACCTCGAAGTGCTTTGGGGGAAAATAGAGGAACTTGAATGTGATAAAAGGGTTATTGGAAGATCTTTTAACATTTAAGTGGTTCCTGGAGGATCTCTTATGTTAAAGCCAGCATCTGGAGGAACCCAATGGTTCAGTGAGGCCAGAATGATATTATTATTATCCTATTATTACTTAAGTTTGATTCAGTATACCCAGGTGAAAAATACGTAGGCTACTATTAAAAATGTACTTGAGTGTGTTTTTAGTAGGCCTTCAATACAAATATAACCTACTTTGATGCATTTTAATACATTTAACAGCAGCCTACATCTTTTTCACCTGGGTAGCTTACATTTATTTAGTATAGGCCTATTTTATTGATTAATTTAAACCTTAAACAACAACACTAAATAATAATAATATTAATAATAAAAAATCATTAATTATTATTGAATAAATAATAGTAATAAAATAATATTTTTTTACTTCTTCATAAATTATTATTTGAAGAAGAAGAACCAGGAGGATAAAGGTTTTATTCAGTCACGAAACTGCTGCTATTCCTCAGCTGTCGTCACTTCAGTGTTGCTCGCACTGCTCGCGCGCAACAAAGCTCAGCTGATCGACGTCATCGAGTTTGAAAGTAACGGCTCTCCTCATCAAAGCCTGCCGCATCTTCCGCCGTTTGTTCGGCTGTCAGTTACGAGGTTTGTAAACTCGCCAAAGAAATATAAATACTTACTATATATTCAAACACACATATATATATAAACTACATTTATTATACATTACTACGTTTTTACAGTGTTTACCACTCGTTTATTGTACAGTATCTGGTATGAAGGTTTTAGCCGCGATGCTAACTACGTTGATCTAATGAACAAATGGAAATTATTGACTTATTGTCTTAGATTGATTTAAAGTTAGTCATTCAATTCAACATATTCTGTACAACTGTCTTCAAATTGCTGATATACAGCCTAACTAATTTAGCTGATTCCTGCTGTCGTCATTGGCGTTTGTTATGAATAACAAAAGCAGGTTAATATAGTTTGGTCTGTTTTTGTTTAGCCTAACTTTACTTACTACAGGTGCCCTCATTCTCTCAAATACCATTTTGAATCCATTTAGTGGTCAGTAAATATTTTGTTGTGAATAATCAGCTTTGTTATTTTGTTTCCCCAGAACAACCAGTACAATGTTTCAGTGGCAACATTGAATTATAGTAAGTACCTGCACCACATGCAAGTACTTTATTACTATGAACTTTCTCTGTGTGCAATTGTATTGTTTGACTGTGTACTTGTGTTTTTTGATCAGTTATTCTCTGAAAATCTTCTTCCCTCATGCTCTCAAATCTCATACATGTTACATTCATGTAATATCACAGGTTTGGAGCTAATAATGCTATGCATTTTTTATAGGCTATACCTTAATCATATGCATTTGAATATAAGACATTTGAACCCTGAATTATAACTTCAAGTTTGGTCTTTTTCTACAAAAAAAGAAAAAAACTATTAAATGGCTTCATAAGACTTACAACACAAACCATAACACATGAGTTGTGAATTCATTGATTATTTTTAGGATCTTTTCTGGGACATTTTTGGAGCTTAACCATTTTTACATAAATTGATGCATTGAATTGAACTAGACAAGTGTACATAAGAATGGTTTCATGAATGATTTACACAATTTTTTTCTGCTTGTGTTTCATGCAGTGATATTGAATGGTGACGGGTTGCATTATGCCTGAGATCTGCTTTCGGGTTCCACAGACAGAAAGTCAAACAGGTTTGGAACGTCACAAGGCTGAGGAAATTATTTAAATTTCACAACTATCACTTTAATAACCTTACTAACAGTAAATTGTGTTCTTTGCAGGGATCTCGGTAAGCTGAAATACAAGTTTGAACAAGAATAAAAATCCTCCTGTAGACCTGATAATCACTGAAGTGCCTGGACCATCCACCAGAAAAGAGGAAAAACAAACAGAAAATGAAGCTGATGCACCTTTTCACTTTTCTAACTCGTTAAGTACCTCACGTGTCCCTTGTGAAGATTTTATAATTGATTGCATTTTATGTTGCAGCGAGTAAAGGTGCGTCACATTTGTGAATTTCGTGAAATTACGCAGGCAAAAAGGTCCATTGACCATTGTCAGCAGTGTAGTGACGTAATGTATGAAGCACCACACAAAATTGCTGATCGTGTGAATTCTTATTGAAATGACTGAATTCACCAGTGAACATTCACAGAACAACAGATCATTTTACTGCACCTTAACTCTGTTCAAATGGAAAATGTTTTCTGATTGTTGTGACATAAGGAATCCTGTTTCCGGGTCGAAGCCAGGCCCGGGGTGGGTAATCGGGAGAATCGGGAGAATTCCCGGTGGGCCGCTTCACTTTTGGGCCGGTCTAGGATAATTTTTAAATTTTAATTTTAATTTTACATTTGTCACGTTAGTTACATTAGGCTATAGCCTACACACGTTCCGCATTCTGACACTGCAGCGCGCAGCCTCTGCATGGGTTGTACCATGAGAGGGAGTTCTCCCCTCCCCTCCCCTCCCCTCCCCTCCCCTCCCCTCCCCTCCCCTCCCCTCCCCTCCCCTCCCCTCCCATACAGTTGGTTGGGTCCATAGCCCGTCTTTTCCAAAACGTTTTCTCAGGTAGGCTACCGCGGCACCGCCGGCGCCTACCGATAGCTGGGCCGGCCCTATGGCGGAAAATCAATGACAAAATTAACGGAGCACACAACTGATGCTGGCGCGCGCAGTAAATGACATTCGCGAGAGGATAACAGATCTACACGCGAGGAAGCGGGAACTCGCGAGCTCATTCAAACCCCGCGCGCGCGTATGACATCTCCTCTGCACGCAATACAAGCCCTCGCGCGCGCGCATGATCATTCCCCACGCTCTCGCGCTTGATCTCCTGCTTTTGCTCGCTCGAACACTTTTATTTTTGTCAGTCGATGGGCGGGACTTACTGTTTTAATAACCTCAAATGTCATTAGGTGTCACGTTTTTTTATTAAAAAAGCATTATTTTTGAATACAAATAAATCTGTAAACATTAGTTCAATATTCCTCTTTGTGGAAGAGTGGGATACATTTCAAATGCTTTCTTTCTTTCTTTCTTTCTTTCTTTCTTTCTTTCTTTCTCTTTCTTTCTTTCTTTCTTTCTTTCTTTCTTTCTTTCTTTCTTTCTTTCTTTCTTTCTTTCTTTCTTTCTTTCTTTCTGCTTTTGTTCATTTATCAACCTATCCTTGTGGAATAGTGGAAAATGTTTTGTTAACTTTCTCAGCTTAAGTGAATTATTATTTAACCTTTACATTATTTGTTGAACCATGTTATTAATAAAAACTACACAATAGTAAGAGCTGAACTGTTGCTTCATTTATCCAATTTGGAAAAAGTGCTAATTTGGAATTCCACCATGGAAAAAGAGGGGCCGGTCTTGGGCCTGAAACTCCCGGGCTGAAAAGTGGCCCCACTCCGGCCCTGGTCGAAGCCTCTACTTCTACTTCATTTATCTTGTTTCTAGATATTGAGAATACTCAACAACCATTTATGGGAACTGTTGATTCAAGTCACACATTTAAGCTTTTCAAAAGCCATAGTGTACATTACAGTCTCCAGTCTCACGGCATCCCAGACTTCAACATTTTATAATTCAAAATAGCTGAATAACTAAACCATCTGAGATTTCGGAATAGAGATAAAGGTTAGGATCATAATTTTCAGGAATATTACAAAACAATGAGTGCATATTAGCACTGTTTGTTGTTTGTTTTTGGCATCTGATAGAGCTTTTGGACTTGGAAACAGTGGCGTCAGACTTAAGCGAACGGAAACACGTTTTAAAATTAAGTGAACATGGACATTTTTAATTAGTCAATTTAAATTTTTTACATTGATTTATTACATGGAACATGTGTTTTCTATGCATTTTGTTGAGATGTCTTTTCTTGTGTGGCCTATTGTATACACATGGTTGATTATTCATGTTACTTATGTATTATACAATTATTTTTGTGTGTATTCATTGATATTAATCTATTACTAGCTTTTTTTCCCCAAGTGCATTGAAGTGTATGTATTAAAATGGATCTAAAATATGTAATAAACAATTCTTATTTTGTATTTGGTTCAGTTTGTTTATTATAATAGAAGTTAATGGTAACCATAGTAGCAACGTGAAATTAATTTAATCCAAATAAATAAATAAAAATTTAAATTTGGTTCCTGGAGGCACCCACAGTGGTTCCACACAGTGCTTCATATAAGAGTTCCTCAGGAAACTTGTGTGGTTCTTCAGAGAACCACCCCTTTTTAAAGGGTGCCTAGAGCAGTGGTTCCCAACAGGGGGGTCGCGGCCCACAAGGGGGCCTCAGCGAGCTCTGTGGGGGGTCGCGTCATATTTTGAAAAGTTTTGAGCAATTTGCATTAAATAAAAGTCCTTAACTTTTTTCTGTTAAAAATTTAGATAATGAGCGAGTTCATCATGAATCCATTTTCCAAACCGTGTTTTTGTCTTATCCTGAATCACTATGGTACACCTATAACAAGTGATTACATTGGGACTATTTTACCCTGGTTCGGATCGCTGCCGCTGCGGAGTAGACCAGTACCTGCGTGACTCGTCATAGACGCACACAGAGAGAGAAGTAGTTCCGGCTACAATGTTCTTCCGAAAGACGCATTATTCTGTTAATAAACGCAAGTTTATTATCGCTCGCTGTAGCGCCAAAAGCCTAAAAAATAAAGCCTCATATTGATAAAGCCTCACAAATAACATGCAAGTATTGAGGCCCCAGACAGAAGTCATTTAGTAATAGCCTATATTCATTCTTTTTTTACCTACACACAAGTGTGAATACTGATATTTTTGTTATTGCATTTAAAATGGCAAATTTATAGGCTACTCCAAGTATAGGCTTACAAAGGGCCTACTAATGTTTTTGTTATTGTATTTTCAATATTATAGGCTATTATTTGTGCATAAACATATCTGTTTAGTAAACATACCGTTTGTTTGAAAACAACATATTTTGTCATTCTTGCTGCAAGCTTACAAGAGCGAAAATATCATTAAATGTGAAGGGGGGCCCTAAAATATTTTCTTGGGAAAAAGGGGGTCTCAGACAAAAAAAGGTTGGGAACCACTGGCCTAGAGGATCTACAGACGGTTCCGCCGGTGTGGCAAAGTGAAGAACCCCAAAAGGTTCCTCCAGGCACCTTTTATTTTTACAGTGTACACAGACTATATGTCTAAATTTCAATTGGAGATTTATCAGTCATAAAAAAATTATAAAGAAAAACAAAAAGCTTTCAACACATGTTCTTCATAAATCCAACAGTTCTAAATGAGCTCAAACACAACTACACCTCTTCTCTGTGACAGACTCATCGTGAAGATGAAAGCACACAAGAGTATGGTAGGTTAACTACTGACTATAAGTAACTTTGTAACTACATGCCAACTTATTCTAACCCTAACCCTACTAGTCTACTAATAAATCTATTAACACTCCAATGGGAGTTAGTAGACATGTGCAACTGTACTGATAGTCAACAGAATGTGTTCAAGGGACCATTAAAATAAAGTGAAACCAATATGGTCTAACCTAAACTGATAATTATGACAACACTGTTGCTGACAGTGAACATAACATGAGGTTTTACTGGATATGCAGTGATTGTTTCTGTCTTCCTAATGCTACCTTCTGCCTCTCTGTTTTGCTCTTGCACACAATCTACTTCATGCCTTCTGTCCTCTGATTGATAGTTTATACTTTTTTTATCAAATAAAGTATTTTTTGCTGAGAAATGATTAATGATTCATGATTATTATAAATGAATGTAAGAAACATTCACTGGACTGAAGCAACTGGGTTTATTGATTATTAATCCACCATTTGTTAATGTTAAAAAAATGAATTCTTCTGACATTTTTTCATGTTAATATAAATGTCAAATATGACGCAATAGGCTTTTGGGGAACATTTTCCATCTCTTAATTATCATTGATTTGCACTGAATTGCATATGAGCCATAAAAGCGATGTATAAATATGATACTCAACAAAAAAAAAGACACATATGCATGCATATACAAGTTTGTATCTGTTTTTTGTTGAGTATCACATTACACACACACACACACACACACACACACACACACACACACACAGCTTTTCTGGATCATATATGCAATTCTTTACATAAAAAAATGGTGTATTAATAATCAATAAACCCCAGTTGCTTCAGTCTAGTAAATATTTCTTACATTTACTTTATAAACATAATTAAAGATTTTCTGAGCAAAAGGACCTTACTTAAAAAAATAAAATAAAAACATAAAAACAATCAATCAGAGGACAGAAGGCATGAAGAAGATTGTGTACACGATGTTTATCAGCAAAGTTTTGGTCATATTGATCATTTATAGGCCCTAGAAATTTGCATATTAAATTTGATACAGTAGGCTAATATATTCATAAATAGGCATTTACTTATTGTTCAACCGAATTTTACAAAGAATGTTTAGTTAAAGTTATGAGAGAATAAATGTTTTAAAATTCGTATTAAAATCTTGTAACATGCATTGCCAAACCAGCATTCTTTTTTTCCAATTAATTTAAACTCCCAAAGGGGAAACGTGTCCTGGGAGATACAAACATTTACAGGCAGATTATGGAAAATGGAAAAATTAAAACCATCAAATTTCAACATAAACATAATAAGCTAACACTTAACAACAACTCTTCAAACATGCAAGTCTCCTCAAATATTGTAAATATGTGAAATGTATCACTGAAGGCGAGTAGATTTCCCACTACAGGTCATGTTGTTTTTAAATGCTGTCCATGAGCTAAACAGAGAATGTATGAATGAAGTCACCAGATCTAAATATTCACAACAAACACCATTTCAACATGAAAACTGAGAAATTAAACCAACACTTTCCCTGCTTATCTCAGGATACATCGCCCCTTTTAGGGTTAATTTTAAATTAAGAGAATAATTGAAGAGTTCAGATGCAAAAGCCTCTAAGTGCCATCTGAAATTTTCTTCTAGAATGATCATTTTTATCAAGCTCGTATATTTAAGTTCAGTAATTTCACTTAAATGGCAATGAAAATTACCTATTAATTGTCATTTAAGTGAAATTACTGAACTTAAATATACAAGCTTGATAAAAATGATCATTCTAGAAGAAAATTTCAGATGGCACTTAGAGGCTTTTGCATCTGAACTCTTCAATTATATGAATATACTATATGAATTATAAATAATTACAATTCATTTAATATAAACATAAAATTCTTTCACTCTAAACTGCTTTAATTTGGAGTGAGAGATACAGGGGGAGTGGCTTTATTGCATCAGATACATGTCACTTTACTCACAGCTGATTGGTCCAGTTTTGGTTTGTGATCTCGAACACAGAATACATTCATTTTATTCAAGGTCATCCTGCAGCGCAAGTTACCATGGTGATCGAACCCGCTAAAAACCAATCCACCTTCTTGAGCCCGAAAAAATAGAGTTTGCTCAAAATAATCTCAAATTTACAAGGGGAGCAACTGAAACTGGCTTCATGCAACAGGACACAGAAACAGTGGGAAACACTGCTGTAACAAACACCACTCACTGTCATTCTGAAGTGCTCCTGAAGAGCTTAATGAGCTGGTTTAGTGTGTTGGATCTGAACTCTGCTGATAGGTAGATCTCCAGGAACAGTTTTGGGCGCTCCAGATTTAGATTAACGAGATAGACACATGATTTACGTTTCCTGCTTCTGTGCATCAAAATCATACATAATACTGAACTATTCATTCGGGTACGTACATTCTTTCATTCTTTCTCCACAAGAACACAAGTCTGTTCTTAGATCTGAGAAACCACCCAGGAGAACCCCATCACTGCACATTTTGGATGTCTCTCTTGTCTGACAAACACACCTGAGATCTTGGAGTCTTTACTAACGAGCTGATGAGTTGAGTCAGCTGTGTTTGATTAGAGAGACATCTAAACTGTGCAGTGCTGGTGAAACTCCAGGATCAGGGTTGAGAACCACTGAATTATTATACAGGAACATCATTGGGGAAAACACTGTTGAATAACATGGGGAACAGGAATGTCATTGCAGTCAGAGTGAAACAGACTAAAATTATTGAATATAATGAAATATTGATCAAATTTAAAGGATTTTTTTTTAAATGTAAAAATGAACACTGGTACCAGATCATGAGATTAGACATTTGTGTACACCTGTGATTTCTGTGCTGAGATTCAGTGTTTACAGAACATTTTACAAGCTAATTTTAGTCCTAAAATTCTTACTGAGGACAAAGACATGTGTGACTATCAGAGACACAATCTTACCACAGTGTCTCCAGTTTACAGTGAGGATCCTCCAGTACAGCAGAGAGCAGATGAACTGAATCTCCTAGTTTATTCCCCCACAGATCCAGATCTCTCAGGTGTGAGGGGTTTGATCTCAGAGCTGAAGCCAGAGCAGAACAACCTTCATCTGTGACTCCACAATCCCTCAACCTGTAGAGAACAATGACACACTCTTCACTCTCTCAGTTCAGATCAACACGTACAAGTCACAATTCTACACAGACTATTAAATATGTCTAAATTTTCATTGGAGATTTATCACAGTCATAAAAAAAATAATAAAGAAATTCAAAAAGCTTTCAACACATGTTCTTCAAAAATCCCAGTTTATATTGACAGTTTAATAATAGGAGAAACACAGACGAAAGATAATCTTCTTTGTTTGTTAATTATTGATCCACTGATGTTGTGAAGGCTCAAACAAAACCAACTTTTTCAATGATTTCAGACAGCAAGACAGCAACGTAATGTCATCATATTAAAAAAGAACATCACACACCTGACGAAAACATTTATGGACCTTTATTAGGAAACAGCCAAGCAATCAAAATGACATAAAAGTTATAATAGATGAATTAAATGTACTGTTTGTTAAAGGATCCCCCATTATTTCCATTATTTCACTATTTCTAGTATTTGTACTTCACATTTTCATTTAAATGTTGTAATTAGCAAATAATTTTATTTTACCCGTAAAGCAGATTTGTTAAATGACAGCATTGATTAAAGTTTTTATGGGGCAAGAACATTTTTCTAATGGCACAGCATTTTTTATAAGTTAACTGCATCTCCTGCGCTGCAACAAACCACTCTGATAATATCTGCAAATTAATGTACGGCTCAGACTAACTGTAGGCCTACATCAAGTAAGATTACCTAAATGATTAGGTAATTATTACTCTCAGTGAGTAAACTGTGTCTATTATGATAGACAACACAACATTGTAATATTATTTTCAAATGAGTTTTTAAATTATTATTTTAAGTCATTATTGTACCTTATACCATGGTCTGGGTGAATACTCGATTCTGATTGGCTGCAGGGTGTCCATTAAAAAGTGATAGAGGACACCTAGTAAAGGAGTTCTGGTGAAACTGACTGTTTACCGTTCGAAATTAATTAATAAATGCGCTGGCTACATCAGCTGTGAGTAACCATAGCAACAGGCAGCAAACTGAAGGGTTCTATGAGCTGAGCGGACTATAAATATCTCCGGTTGCTAAATAAACCGTTAGGCGTAACCAGGGAAACCAAGTTATTGTTTGTAAAAACTTTCAAACTTCAGGAGCTTGACGGAGGTCGAACGAACCCTTACTGGTTCATTAGGCTACTCTTGTAAGAAAGTAGCAGTGGCTGGAACAGACTTTAAGTATCACCTGCGCTTGAAAAGATGCAATCTAATCCAGTTTACATGAAATAAGATGCTCCCGTTTGAGCTTACGGACCTGTTGCTATGACAGCAACTCCAGGATGAGCTTCGAAGAACCTAACAATCCTGGATCATGTAAAATCGTCAACAGTAAAATCTAGATAACAATAATCCATGTATGAAGAACGGGCCTCTGTTCTCCAGTGCATTGTTATATTGAGTTTGTTATGTTTTTGTAGACTGTAAATGATTTTTGTTGTTTTCACAGTAATATTACTTTATTCTCAACAGTTCTCTACTGTATAACCCGTGTGTAGTGATGATGTGCCTCCAGTGCTCGAAGTGGGCCGGTACGCACCAGCACTTCTATATTTTATGCTGTAGCCTACCCTCACTTTTTCTTGTGTACCGGCACTTCTCACATGTTGCTGGTACCAGAGACGTCACTAGGCCCTTTTTCTACTCAGCCACATGATTTACAAAACCTGCTTCTGTGATTCAAAATGATACATAATATTGAACTATTCATTCAGTCATGGTGATGACTAGAAGTGTGCACTGATATATCAGTGGTCAGGTATGTTTTTTTTTATTACCGGAAAAAGTTAAACAGTGGGGGAGGTGTGAAAATAAGCATATAGGCCTTATGACAAACATTGCCCCAATAAATAGTATTTAGCTCGCACTGACATTTTCTTGAGGTGTTATTTTAATATTTGATTTACTCTTCCCCCGCCATTGACAGAAATTTCCATCATTTGTAATAAAACGCTTCCCCGCCATTGACGGAAACTTCCAGCTTTCCGTTTTTCACTGTTATACGGTAGGGGGCGCTATTACGCATCTTCTGAAAGAGTTACCGAATCTCCTGGTCAAAAAACAGGCGAAGATGAAGCAGAAACATGCAATATCATATGTGACCCGTGCTGGCAAAATGAGTCAGAATGTGTACAGGCAAAACAAGTGAAAAATGGTCGCATTTGAGGTTTTCACAAAAATGAGTTCATTAAGCCCTCATCTAGAGATCCCAATGGTCAAAATAGCAATTAAACATTTAAAAGTATCTTTATTTGTATGTTTTCCTTTGTCCATGAAAAATGCAGTTTTCTCTGCTCGCTTCTCGACGACTGTGCTTTCCCTCAGCACAAGTTTGGTGTTGTTTTAAAACATAGCATTCCAACTTTGTGAATATTCATAGCAAATTCTCGACGGCATGAGTCTGAGCCAATTAGTGGTGGGGGGAAAAATCGATTCTGTTCAGTATCGCGATATTTTGCGCAGGCAAAATTTTATATCGATACAGTAGCGCAAAGTATTGCAATATTTAATTATTAAATTATCTGTTTTACTTTTGGGTTATAGGTCTGTGACGGTGGCGGGTGGCAGTTTTTTACCACTGCAATGGTAATGGACCAACTTCCTGCGGTGGTTGGGGGGTTGTTTTGAAAATTAAAATATTTTTTTTTTAGTGTTTATTCGAGCAAAAAAGTGTTAATTTGAGCAATTCCGTCAAAGATGCAACACAAAGCCTGTAAAGCATTGAAATAAATATCAGTAAATATTGGAAACTTAAATAATATAAAGTTAAATCTATAAAAAAAAAAAAATTATCGTTTAATAGCCTACTTCCACACAAAGACGCGTGATTCCACATGAAGCCTACAGTTCTGCGCTTTGAGAGGGATGTGGGACACAAGGAGGAAAGAGTCAGAGACTTCATGTTTTCTAGGGTACTTGTTGTATAAGGTATGAAAAGCGAATTTAATCTTCCACAAGGGCAAGACATTTAAGCTATGTTTGAAATTGCGCTGCCAGAGAGAGCGAGACTAAAAATCACCCGCGCGTGTGAAACGCGCTTTACAAATAAACTTGACGCGCCTTGCATGTCTAATAACAAGCAAAAACTGTGTTAAAATGAATCTGACGTGCAAGTAAAAATGTAGGCTATCTGTCCTACAACGTTTTTCTACTTTACCACAGTAAAGAATCTGAATATAATAGGCCTAATTAAAAGCGAACCAAGGAAGAAACGTTTATAATCCCCTTAGAAAATCGAGACGTGACTGAAGATTTGAGGGGAAAAAACAAGAGATTACATGCAGGGATGAGTCACGATTTTTGAATATTCGATTAGTTTATTTAATTATAGAATTATAGACTATCGAATAGGTTGTGTAATTATTCTCTAAAATAAAATATCCATGTTTTTGGTGCTAATGCGGTGGTTGCGTGTTCATATAATTACGTTCTGTAATAAGGTCCTGTGTCCTGAATGTTCAAGGACAAAGTTTTTGCACTTCCCTCCTAAGTTGCACTTCAGTAAATGTGTAGAAGATGTTCACAGATTTAATGTGACATTTGAAGTGAGTTGAGCAGTCTTATTGTCCTCATTTTTTGTAATGCCTTTGAATAATATGGGGGACATGAATCGCAATATATCGCAGAATCGAAACGCAATACTTGCTGTATCGCAATATGTTAAGAATCGCAATAATATTGAATCATGGCCCAAATATCACAATACTATCGGATTGTCAAATTTTTGCCAATTCCCACCTCTAGAACCAATGAAATGTGATTTTCAAACTCATACTGATTTAAAAAAAATGATTTTACCCACACTGACTGACACATCCGAAGCGTGCCTCAAAGACGCCTCAGACAGCGCGTGATCCCGATATACTCTTATACCTACACAGAATTACAGTGTTTCAAAATATCTGTCTTGTCGAGTATTCAAGCAAACATAATCTGCTATGTGTTAAGTGAAAATTTGGTTAACTGTTGGGGAAAAACATCTGATGTGTAACATTATATTAGAATCCACAGGAGTAAATCCACAGGAGTTCCTCAGACATCTTATTTTCATTACGGGTGCTGGATCACAAGTATAATCCATGTAGTAGTAAGTAACAGATCCGCACACCGAATAAGCTCCCATTCACAAAATGTATTAGTGACGTTTCGGGCCTCACATGGCCCTTCCTCAGACTAACAGGAAGTGTACAAAAACAGTTGACTTTTAAAGTCTGTATCACGTGACCACACCATCACACAAATTGGATACATCCATCGACATACATTAATATTTACATATTTATACATTGTGTCCAAGAAACATAGAGAATCAAAAAACATTATTCAAAAAACATTATTCAAAACACCCATATTAAGGTAAAAGTCAGATGGACATTTCTATTTAATTTTTTTAGACAATTTTAGACAATTTTCAAACTTGATCAGACAAGTAAAAAAGCATCTGTTATAAACTCAGCATTTCATTATTTTTATACAGAGGCAACAAGCTATTCAAAGAGACTATACCTATAAATAAAACAGAAGAAAAGACTATAGAGAAAACAGCAAAGTAGAGAATCAAAAGACCATATTGTTATTCAAATCATCCATTAATTTAGAAAAGGTCTGATATCAAAATCCTCATTGAGGCCTCTGGGAGCTAAAGTGTTTAATGTGTAAATCCAGAAAAGTTCCCTTTTTAAAAGTAAATTATCCACATTGCCACCCCTGCGAGGACATTTGATATTCTCAATTCCCACATATTTTAAACTAGATATATTGTGTTTTACCTTCATGAAGTGTATGCCACAGGGCTCGATGTCACACCATTTCTAATCGCACTACGATGTTCTGAGATTCTAGTTTTTAATGCTCTAGTGGTCTTGCCTATGTATGACAGTCCACAAGGGCATGTCAACATATAAATTACATTCATAGTAGAGCATGTGATTATCTCTTTTATCTTGTATTTATTTATTTTTTAAACAGCTAATATACGTAATAGACTAGTACGAGCTGATGTACCTTCTTTGATTACACCTCATTTCTTAAACGATCTACCTACAGGTAACTACCCTTGTGGAAGATGCCAACAATGCCATTTTACTTATAAAACGAATACATTCAACCATCCGCATAATGGCAATAAATACAAGATAAAAGAGATAATCACATGCTCTACTATGAATGTAATTTATATGTTGACATGCCCTTGTGGACTGTCATACATAGGCAAGACCACTAGAGCATTAAAAACTAGAATCTCAGAACATCGTAGTGCGATTAGAAATGGTGTGACATCGAGCCCTGTGGCATACACTTCATGAAGGTAAAACACAATATATCTAGTTTAAAATATGTGGGAATTGAGAATATCAAATGTCCTCGCAGGGGTGGCAATGTGGATAATTTACTTTTAAAAAGGGAACTTTTCTGGATTTACACATTAAACACTTTAGCTCCCAGAGGCCTCAATGAGGATTTTGATATCAGACCTTTTCTAAATTAATGGATGATTTGAATAACAATATGGTCTTTTGATTCTCTACTTTGCTGTTTTCTCTATAGTCTTTTCTTCTGTTTTATTTATAGGTATAGTCTCTTTGAATAGCTTGTTGCCTCTGTATAAAAATAATGAAATGCTGAGTTTATAACAGATGCTTTTTTACTTGTCTGATCAAGTTTGAAAATTGTCTAAAAAAATTAAATAGAAATGTCCATCTGACTTTTACCTTAATATGGGTGTTTTGAATAATGTTTTTTGAATAATGTTTTTTGATTCTCTATGTTTCTTGGACACAATGTATAAATATGTAAATATTAATGTATGTCGATGGATGTATCCAATTTGTGTGATGGTGTGGTCACGTGATACAGACTTTAAAAGTCAACTGTTTTTGTACACTTCCTGTTAGTCTGAGGAAGGGCCATGTGAGGCCCGAAACGTCACTAATAAATTTTGTGAATGGGAGCTTATTCGGTGTGCGGATCTGTTACTTACTACTAACATTATATTAGACCCATTGTTACGATCTGCGTTTGTTTCTCCTTTGTTTTGTCCCTCCCTTGTTTGTCTTGGTGTTTTTCTGGGCATGTGCGCGCGCTCTATTTCTTTGAGCGTGTGCGCGCGCTCTTTGCTCTTTCTGTCTCCAGGTGGACGCACCTGTTCGGGATTTGCCTGATGGAAGTGACTTGTATAAAACGCCAACGAGGAGGAGAAAGGAGAGCGTCTTCGGATCTTGTGGGCTAACCAGCAAACAATTTGTCTTTTAGTAGCTGTATGTTTGTTAACTGTTGTCCGTACTGTTTGGTCCGTTGTGAGTGAGTAAATACATCATTGCAGTGATTCAGCCGTTCTTTCGTTCTTCTTTATGTTACGAATTCTCTCAGAACAAATATATATTTGTGAGAGGTCGTAACACCCATGCAGTACAGTAGGTCTGAATATATAGTCTTTTTCATTAATGTTAATCAAACGATTGTGGTACCATGGGGGAAAAATTTGAATATATATTGTTCCTATAAATATTTGGTTTTGACTTGGCGTCAGTGGCGGTTCTACATTGAATTACACCCTGGGCGAGACCCCCTTCGAGCGCCCCCCAATCCCCCCCCCTTTCTTGTCCATGATCCATCTCTTATTTGGCACGTACTCGACATCGACAATCAACAGATTTCCCCTGACCCCCTCCATACCAACTGTCACTCACGACGAGTCACGACCAAAAGTCAAGACTAAACCAATTCACCTAGGTGGTGGTGACCAAGTAATCATTTTGTATTACCTATTTTTATTAGCCATGCAGACAATTCAGAAAAACAAAAATGTGCAGGAAATATAGAGCCCTGTATTTATAATATTCTGAATGAAATGTGCGTTATTTGGAAGAAAGTCGAGGTGTGACTGACTTAGATAACTATATGGATCCGCTTCGCGGTGCAGATTTATTTTTTGTATTTTTATTTTCTGCTCGTGCCGGCGGCGCCGCCCCCCCCAAAAATGCCACCCCGGGCGATTGCCCGGTTCGCCCGTGCCAAAAACCGCTACTGCTTGGCGTGTACCAAATTTGGTGTTATTACCAGAGATTTTAAGGTATGGTTGGTAGATGATTTTGTTTTGGAACCTTCAGAAAACGTTTAACTTGATTTTTCTCAAAATTGACTTTGACAATTAAAGTCAAACAGGTGTAGCTCAGTCATGAAAATGTGCTCATTGCGACTCATTTTGCCAGAACGGGTCACATATGTCAGCAGACGCATATGTAAAATCAAAACTGCCTAATGTTACTTGATGAAATGTTGACGCAGGACGAGGTATAGGACTGTGAAGCTTTGGGGGTGTTGTTGGACTTGAACTTCTGAATCCGATCCAGACGTAGTCTGAATATCTAATATCTAAAAATTCTTAAATCAAGATACATAAGCAATTTTTCAGTATACAAGACTTAACATTTTAAGTTATTTTGCTAAATTTATCTTAAATTAAGAATACAAAAAAGAAAAGAAGACAAAAATACGGAGAAAGAAATTTATTTTCTGTAGTGTAGTCCTAAAATTTACATCAAAGCATTTAGTCCAGGGTTCCTCAAATCCGGTTTTGAAGTGCCGCTGTCCTGCAGAGTTTCTCCAACCCCAATTAAAGACGCCTGAACAAACTAATCCATGTCTTCAGAGTTACAGGAAGGAGAGTTTTATCAGGGTTTGAGCTAAACTCAGTAAGGCAGCGGCCCTCCAGTGCCAGATTTGTGGAACCCTGATTTAGTCTTACAGAAGACAATAACATGTCTGACTATGATATACAGTAGAAGATCTTACCAGAGTTTCTCCAGTTTACAGTCAGGATCCTCCAGTACAACAGAGAGAAGCTTCACACCCGGATCTCGTAGTTTTCTATTATTCAGATTCAGTTCTCTCAGTTGTGAGGGGTTTGATCTCAGAGCTGAAGTCAGAGCAGCACAATCTTTCTCTGTGACTCCACAATCACTCAAACTGTAGAGAGATGAAAATCATACTTGGTAAACACTATGAACTGAAAACAAAAAGCAATAGAAAATAGAGAAAAAATAGACAATTTGTGGATGGAGTAAAGAAAACACTGCACTTGTTCACCAATGGATGGCATTGTCTCAAAATTACTCAGGAACCTTGAGGTAATGGTGTCACAGATTACAATTGGAGAGAGTTAAGTGTGAATAAAAGACAAATGGGACATGGTGTGGACTCAGGATAACAAACTCTCAGTGTGCAAAAGAACAAGATTCTGAACAGACACGACATATACAACATAAAATTAAACCAACTAACTCCTCGCTTTGCTCTAAATGTAAGACTGCATTATTGGGCTAGAATTCTTGGCCTCCCTTGCAGGTGAATAACCAATAAACATGCTATATGAATATTTTATTTTTAGTCCGTTGTTGCCAGGACTTTATATTACTGGATCAGTGATAACTCTCTTTGTCTAGCGTGTAATGAAGACAAATTATTCCCATGACAAGAGTTTTACTACCATCAACTGATATCTCAACCATGATAGCCTTTTAAAAAAAATAACATTTGTGCTTTATTATGTCATATTATACATGCTTTATTATATATATTATGATGTCATATTTATAGATTTTGACCTTTGCCTTTTTAGTCCAGTCTTTGGCTCTATCCAGTTGATGTTGTTTACCTCTATTATAAGAGTTGGGGATTTGTTTGTCTGTTTAAAATGTAATACTTAAAATGTTAATGAAAACCTTATCTAAGTTGTCCAGTTTCATTGTAAAATTTGCAACAATAAAGAATTCACTTTTAACGTGGATCAAATCCATATAAATGGTTTAAGTACTAAATCATGTGTAACATTAAACTTGTTTGTTTTAAATGAATCCTCATGTTGAAGACATTGGCTGTCAGGTGCTTTAACACAAGTTTGAGTCAGCTTGTATTGTTTCCCAATCACATCTCCCCGTCATTATTCACATCAATAAAATAGATTTAAAAAAATCAGAAAAACAATAAAATCAAGTATGCTGCCATATTGCTCCTATTACTGATACAATAAATGTTTGTATGTTTCTTAGATTTATGAGCTTTTTATTTTCTTTTGTTTTAACAGTAAAGTGATAGTTTTCACTGATACTTACTGAACTTTAATCACGGGCAGCAGCTTCTGAAGAACCTTCAGTTTTTCAGCTTTATTGTTTTCTCCAACAAATGTATTAATATCAAACTTCTCCAGACTCTTCTCTGATGTCAACAACACAAAAACTACAGCTGACCACTGAGATGAAGAGAGTCTGGCTTCACTTATTGTTCCAGATTTCAGATACTGTTGTATTTCCTCCACTAGTGACTGGTCACCCAGTTCATTCAGACAGTGGAACAGATTGATGGATTTCTCTGGAGAGTCAATGGTCCTGATCTTCTCCTTGATGTACTCAACTGTTTTCTCATTGCTGTCAGAACTCCTTCTTCTCAGTGTCATTAGTCCCTGAAGGAGAATCTGATGAGACTCCACTGACAAACCCAGAAGGAACCGCAGGAAAAGGTCCAGATGCCCATTTTTACTCTGTAGAGCCTCATTCACGGCTCTCTCATGGAGCTCAGAAAATGAAACATATTCTGATAAATTGAGTTTAAACCAGTCCTTAAACATAGACAACAAACCTGGTTTAGAGACTGGGTCAAATACATTCCTGTTGTTGTTTGTGAAGCAGAGGTGCACATATAAAGCTGCTAGATGTTCCTGAACACTCAGATGAACAAAGCAGAAGACTTTCGCCTGATACAGGCCTGACTCCTCTCTGAAGATCTGAGTGCACAATCCTGAGTACACTGATGCTTCTGTCACATCAATGCCACACTCTCTCAGGTCTTTCTCATAGAAGATCACATTGCCTTTCACAAGCTGCTGAAAAGCCACTTTCCCCAGATTGAGGATCATGTCTTCATCTGTCAGGTTCTTCTCATAGTCCTTCTCATGTTTTATGTTGGACTGAAGGATCAGGAAGTGTGTGTACATTTGAGTGAGAGTCTTGGGAATCTCTCCACTCTCTGCTTCACTCAACATCTTCTCTAGAACAGTGGCTGAGATCCAGCAGAACACTGGGATGTGGCACATGATGTAGAGGCTCCTTGATGACTTCAGGTGTGAGATGATTGTATTGGCCAGACTCTGATCACTGATTCTCTTCCTGAAGTATTCCTCCTTCTGTGGCTCATTGAAGCCTCGTACCTCTGTCACTCGATGGAAACACTCAGAGGGGACGAGATCGGCTGCTGCTGGTCTAGAGGTGATCCAGATCAGAGCAGAGGGAAGCAGATTCCCCACAATGAGGTTCGTCAGCAGTACGTCCACTGAGGCTGATTCACTTACATCACAAAACCTCACATCACTCTGAAAATCCAGAGACAGACGACACTCATCCAGACCATCAAAGATGAACAACACTTTATATTTGTCACTGGATATTTCCATTTCTTTTGTTTCAGGGAAAAACACATGAAGAAGATCTGAAAGACTGAACGTTTTGCCCTTCATCAAATTGATCTCTCTGAAAGGTAGTGGAAATATGAGCTGGACGTCCTGATTCACTTTGCCTTCAGCCCAGTCTAGGATGAACTTCTGCACAGAGACTGTTTTTCCAATGCCAGCGACTCCCTTTGTCAGCACAGTTGTGATGGGTTTGTATTGTCCAGGTAAAGGTTTAAAGATGTCATTGCATTTGATGGGTTTGTCCTCTGTTGCTGCTCTCCTGGATTGTGTCTCAATCTGTCTCACCTCATGTTCATTACAGATCTCTCCACTGTCACTCTCTGTGATGTAGAGCTCTGTGTAGATCTCATTCAGGAGTGTTGGGTTTCCCTGCTTTGCTGTTCCCTCATTCAGACGCTTAAACTTCTTCATCAGATTTGATCTAAATGTGTTCAGGACTTCATGGCTGCAAAATTCAAATTCCATGTTACATGTATTACATAAGTTAAATATAGAGATAAATATATAGAGTAAAATGTCTTATTTATTCTCTGTATCATGACCAAGAACATATCATAATATTTAGGAAATGTGTTAATTATTAATGTGTTTTAATTTTGATCTCAATCTAAAATTCCACACTTTACCTGACACCAGCATCCCTGCTTTCATTAAAGTCCTGTAGTTGATTCATAGGCTGGTCATTCTTCTTACAGACGGGTTTTGTTACTGCTGATCTTTGTGGTGGGATTGAACTGAAACATCATGAAGAGAATCAAGAATCAGACACTGTGATATTGGTGGATTTGTTTTACATCACCTGAATAATTCTATGAACAGTTAATAAGTAAATGCACATTAATAAATCAACTCCTAAAGGGCACAACTGTAATAATACTAAAAACAAAAACTATAAGTTTGACAATATGTTGTATTAAATATTGTACATATTAAATTAAAATAATACATTGTTTATTGATTGCTTATAATTTAACTTCATGCCAGTTGTCAGAGATATTTTAATGGTGAGAATAAAAGTACCGGTAGCAAAATATAAAAAGAGAAATAAACAAAAAACTACAATTACAAAAGTTTTTTAACTAAATCGGCCTCACTATTCTTTTCATAAGAATCAACAGAGTCCTAAAATAGTTAAAACCATCGCATTTCCTTAAAATCTGCTTTAAAGATAGTGGACTCTGTCATAAGAGGCATAAAGGAGGATCTTCAACTGATAACAAAACCTTGTGCCTATTTGGCAATATGTGCAGATGATATGGTCCCAGTTATTATCTGAGTAGAAACAATGTTTTCTACCAACAACATGATTCATTTCATTAAGTTTAATTTTATTACATTGATACCATTTGTTGGTAATTTTTGGAGGACTCTTTTTGGAGGAGGTTATGATGGGTTTGAGGTCAGAATATATAGGGCATTATTTGAGCTCTGAATATAAAGCCTCCACAGCAGCACTGCTGCACATTACCTGGAGTTCCACAACGCCCAGGTACCAACAAAAATAACTACAGTCCATTTAAAATGTACACAAAAGCTGGGTGTTTAAAATAATATAAGCATCTCATTCAATAAAATGCTATATCTGAGTCCAAGCCAAAAAAAATGAACACTTTGTAGATATGTCTCTCTCGCATCAGGTGAAGACAACAATGTCTAGTATGAATATCATAAACGCAAAATACAAAAACACCATAATATAAAAATGCCAATCATGTATTAATAAAAATGTTATAGCTACCTGAGATCAGCCTGTGTATTGTCATTCTTAAAATGTATTGGATGACCCATAGACCAGTCACTCCTCAAAGACACACAGCTGGGCGCTGGTTCTGATCTCTCCTGCTGAACTGAACTATAACAGAACAACGAAACGTAAAAACAAAACGTTTTAATGGAAAGCACTTGAGGAGGGTTTAGACATTGTTGTCAAGAAATTTCCTTTAAAATAATGTATTAAAAAAAATGAATGTCACATTATTTTCTTCAGGAGACATCTTTTTTATTATATAAAAGGTTAATTAATGTGTTTATTCATAGTACCTGCATCCTTTAGAAAAATCTTCATCTCTGGATGTTTGTCTGTCATCCATGATAAAGCTGAACAGTAACAGTCTGATCTCCACTGACTCTGGGTGGAAATGACAAACAAACACAAAACTAATGTAATTAAACATTGTTAAACATCTTTATAATTGATCTGACTAGATCGCGAGAGTTGGAGAAATAGATAGAGATATTTTGATAAATCATCATATACACGATACACAAAATAAACCTCGTTCATTTCCTTTCAGAGAAAATATTAATGTGGAAGTCACCTCGAGTGCGCGACTAACCTTTATCAAAATGTATCTACATAGCCAACCGATTCACAAACTCCTCCATCTGTTCCATCGAGTAGGCTAGCTACACATAAGAAAGGAATCGACTATTTTATTAAAATGGCGAAACATCAGCTTTCTTTTACTTTCGCTATTATCTGTGACGAAAGGGACACGTGATTAAACTTCTGAAGTCACTGTAATGTTGGTTAGTAAGTAAGTGTTTTAATGGTTGCCCTTATTGGCAAATGACTTGAGTTTAATCACCAGTAAGGTTTACAGTTAATAACTCCAGTCAGTTTTGTGTGCTGATAAACTCAAAACAAACATATTTATTACACGGATTATCAATGCATTTGTAGGAGCCACAGCAGATTATTCATACCTGTGTTCGCCAGTAGAGGGCGGTGTGCGCTGTGTAGTGAAAGCGGGTGTGCGAGACAGTCGTGCAGATCAGGTCCCCTGTCTATATCAGTCAGTAATAAAACATTTAAGCGTTCATTAGCCTATTATTCCACATCTCACTTAAATAGAATCTATCTAGCACTACTTTCTTCTTATTTAATAGGCAACTCTAAATCACTTCTACATTCATCCTCTTCTTCACATTCACTAAATAAACTTAACTATATAATGTTGCCTTTGGCTTGCTCAGTTGGGGATATTTTGGGGATATTTAATTTAATTTTATCAATCAATAAATTCCTCTTGAAACAAACTTTGTTGTATTATTTTAATTTAATACTGTGAAGCTGCTTTGATACAATCTGTATTGTGAAAAGCGCTATACAAATATACTTGACTTGACTATAGACCTCACAACATTGACCATGAGGAAGGATCCTTCTTGTTTAGCTCCAGTCTTCTTCTATACACAATTTTTTTTGTGTGTGTATAGTTTCAAATAGGACCTACATGTTTACCCCAAACTCTGTTATCAATACATTTAAAGACCTTTTTATATTTCTTCAACAAATAAAATAAAACTGGCACTGGGGTCAGGGGATCTCTGGATAATCCGTAATTCGTTTGTAATTATAAAACGAAAATACCGTTTTTCTGTTTTTTGTTTCAAAACGAAAAACCAAATAACCGTTTTTGGTGTCAGAATCAAAAAACGAAAAACGGACCGTTTTTCGTTTTTGGCGATCATTTTATCGTTATTCCTTTTTGAACAAAGAATGAAGAGAGTCTTTGAACTTCAGTCAATTCGTTTTTCGTTTATAAACCAAAAATGGAAGTCACCCCTTTATTCGTTTTTTAAAAAAAACGAATAAATGACTTCAAAATTCGTTTTCCACATGTGGGCGGCCTGACACGCCCCCTTCCGCCGATTGGTCAAGCAAGTCTGAGCATGTGACGTCATCAGTTGTCGCTCAGGTCTGTTCAACAAAATAATAGTCCTCTACTATGGCTACAGATTCTTAAACTGTACAGGGCAGGTCCTATTGGGCTTTCTTCTGTGCAACTTTACACGTTTCACAGACATCTTTACATCAGAAATATTAATTATTAGTCTGCCACCAGCCTGTTTTATTTAGCTGTGCGCAGTTAAATCTGTGTGGTGAAGCTGCGCTTGACAGCGCCGAGCGGGACTGTTCAGTAAGCAGTCAGAACTTTTCTTTTAGACGCTCCGTTTTAACACGGGATGATGATTGCAAATACTGTAATGCCAATCGGCTGAGGCAAATGTTTTTGAGACATAATTTTTTTTATTTTTTTATTTTTTTTATGGTATAATTATGTAATCTGCTTATTGTGAGCCTAAATGAGTAAATTGGTATTCAATCATTATCAGGCTGACTTGCCACCAACTAGGCCTACTGGTGTTTTTTTATATATTGAAAGTAGTGTTTCATGTTGTCACAATTGCTATGCAAATTCACAGTGCCTCCTTTGAGCTGCATTAGACAGTGTGTAATGTACATCTAAATGCAGGGTCAGAAAAGCCTAAAGCCTCTTACGTTGTTGATTTATATTTCAAACAACAATTCGACATTTGCTCGCAATGTTTTTCTTACAAAAAACCTCATCATTCTGCAGGACAATTGTCTATTACAGTATGCAACACAGATAGAAGGGTGTCAATAAATCTGTGGTGATATACAAGACACTTTAAGAAAAGTTTATTTATTATTATAAACTGGGTCAGCATAATTACAGTTAGTACCATGGGAAGTAGGGGTGATGAGCGTGACCCCTGGCGTGGAGCCCATGAAGAAATATGGTTGGGGATAAAAGTTCACACAAACAAAACCAAAAAACTGTGGTGTTTTGCCTATAGGCATACACATATTACGTGTGTTTGTTTTTATTTATGCTGTATTATAAAATACCCATATTATAACAAATAAATAAAATATATTTGGAAATTGCCCTTTAAAACGAAGGCTCAGTTTGTGGTTCACAATTATTTGATTAAAAACAACAAAAACAATAAAACAAAGACAAAGTCACTTATATTAAACACTTTTTTATTTATGTTTTTGTTAACAGAAGTTATCTTGCGCCTTTAATTGCCTCCGCTATCGACCTGTCAATCATCTGTCTCATTCTCGCGGGTCGCGGGTCGCGGCTATGATTACAGCTTCAGTAAAAATGTATTTCACCATCATCGGTACCCACCCTCAGCCGATTGGCATTATAGTATTTGCAATCACCATCCCGTGGCAACACGGAGCGCCTAAAATAAAAGTTCTGACTGCTGACTGAACATTGGTCAGTGAGCCTCTCCCACTAGTCTGGTGGCAGACTAATAATTAATATTTCTGATGTAAAGATTTCTGTGAAACGTGCAAAGTTGCACAGAAGAAAGCCCGGACCTGCCCTGTACAGTTTAAGAATCTGTAGCCTATTATTTTGTTGAACCGACCTGAGCGACAACTGATGACGTCACATGCTCAGACTTGCTTGACCAATCGGCGGAAGGGGGCGTGTCAGGCCGCCCACATGTGGAAAACGAATTTTGAAGTCATTTATTCGTTTTTTGAAAAAAACGAAAAAACGAATAAAGGGGTGACTTCCGTTTTTGGTTTATAAACGAAAAACGAATTGACTGAAGTTCAAAGACTCTCTTCATTCTTTGTTCAAAAAGGAATAACGATAAAATGATCGCCAAAAACGAAAAACGGTCCGTTTTTAATTGGTTTTTCGTTTTTTGATTCTGACACCAAAAACGGTTATTTGGTTTTTCGTTTTGAAACAAAAAACAGAAAAACGGTATTTTCGTTTTATAATTACAAACGAATTACGGATTATCCAGAGATCCCCTGACCCACTGGTGTTTGTTCCATGACTAAAACTAAAAGCAAATTGGACCCGGTCCGTGTAACGCTTTGCAGTTCTTTGTTCAATTTGAAATTTAATAATCAGAGATGAGAAAACGGCCCCTTTTTTCGTTTTTTCGTTTTTTCAAAAAAACGAAAAAACGAGATTTCGGCTTGATTTTTCGTTTTTTGGTTCACAGGCAAAAAAACGAATAAATGACTTCAAAATTCGTTTTCCACATCTGGGCGGCCTGACACGCCCCCTTCCGCCGATTGGTCAAGCAAATCTGAGCATGTGACGTCATCAGTTGTCGCTCAGGTCTGTTCAACAAAATAATAGTCCTCTACTATGGCTACAGATTCTTAAACTGTACAGGGCAGGTCCTATTGGGCTTTCTTCTGTGCAACTTTACACGTTTCACAGAAATCTTTACATCAGAAATATTAATTATTAGTCTGCCACCAGCCTGTTTTATTTAGCTGTGTGTGGTGAAGCTGCGCTTGACAGCGCCGAGCGGGAGAGGCTCACTGACCAATGTTCAGATCAGCAGTCAGAACTTTTCTTTTAGACGCTCCGTTTTGCCACGGGATGGTGATTGCAAATACTGTAATGCCAATCGGCTGAGGGTGGGTACCGATGATGGTGAAATACATTTTTACTGAAACTGTAATCATAGCCGCGACCCGTGGGCCGTGAGAATGAGACAGGTGATTGACAGGACGATAGCGGAGGCAATTAAAGGCGCAAGAGAACTTCTGTTAACAAAAACATAAATAAAAAAAGTGTTTAACCATTTCATGCATGAATTATGATAACCTCAGTCAGGATTTTTTTCCTATGTGTTTTATTGCTCTTAGGGCATGGAAAACAAGATTTTATTTTTGATTTTTGATTTTACAAATTTTTCAAAGAGATTTTCAGATGTCCACTTGAATGGAGAGCATGCGTTTATGGTTTAAACTGAAGAGATATTGTATTAAATATAATACAATAATCAAACAGATAAAGTATGTGTATTTAACAAACTAATCAATTAAATTATATCAAATCATCTGAAAACTATAAAATATATACAAAAATATATAAATGCAAAATATTGCAAAGGCAATTGAACTCCATACGTTTTCTATGCAGTATCCTGACATTTCATCTCTTTTTGAACGTGCTGTCAATTTCCACCAAGAAGAGTTCCAAAATGCTTTGAAAATGTTAATTGATCCTGTTCGAGTTCATGCTTAATAGTTTGCCTTACTGTCCTCTGAATTAACACAAAGTAGTTATTAGTAAAAATGGGGGAAACTGGATCAAGTTCCTGTGGAATCAATAAATGTTCTTGATGGCATGCATTGTTTCTCGTTTTTATTGTTTGATTATACAGCCAGGACTGGACTTCTGTTTGGGTTCCACCAGTAAGTGGCATACCTTTACACACATACACACACACACACACACATATATATAGCCTATATCATTTTTTTTCATGGTATAATTATGTAATCTGCTTATTGTGAGCCTAAATGAGTAAATTGGTATTCAATCATTATCAGGCTGACTTGCTTTTTTATATATTGAAAGTAGTGTTTCATGTTGTCACTTCACATTTAATGGCCGCTTAGAATGAAATTGCTATGCAAATTCACAGTGCCTCCTTTGAGCTGCATTAGTGTGTAATGTACATCTAAAAATGCAGGGTCAGATGCTGCTTCTGTGCCACCTATACTGCAAACCTGTGTGTTTGTTCATACAGAGTTAATCAGACAGCCTAAAGCCTTTTGTTGATTTATATTTTAAACAACAATTCGACATTTGCTCGCAATGTTTTTCTTTCAAAAAACCGTTTACAATTACAGTATACAACACACTTTAAGAAAAGTTTTTTTTCCATCACACTGTAAAGTGTTTTTAAATATTACATATAGATTACATATACCAAAGATTTTACATGTTAATTATAGGCCTACCATGGGAAGTAGGGGTGCTGAGCGTGGAGCATGAAGAAATATGGTTGGGGATGAAAGTTCACACAAACAAAACCAAATAGGCATACATATTACGTGTGCTTGTTTTTATTTATGCTGTATTATAAAATACCCATATTATAACAAATAAATAAAATATATTTGGAAATTGCCCTTTAAAACGAAGGCTCAGTTTGTGGTTCACGATTATTTGACTAAAAACAACAAAAACAATAAAACAAAGACAAAGTCACTTATATTAAACAGTTTTTTATTTATGTTTTTGTTAACAGAAGTTATCTTGCGCCTTTAATTGCCTCCGCTATCGTCCTGTCAATCATCTGTCTCATTCTCACGGGTCGCGGATTACAGTTTCAGTAAAAATGTATTTCACCATCATCGGTACCCACCCTCAGCCGATTGGCATTACAGTATTTGCAATCACCATCCCGTGGCAAAACGGAGCGTCTAAAAGAAAAGTTCTGACTGCTGATCTGAACATTGGTCAGTGAGCCTCTCCCGCTCGGCGCTGTCAAGCGCAGCTTCACCACACACAGCTAAATAAAACAGGCTGGTGGCAGACTAATAATTAATATTTCTGATGTAAAGATTTCTGTGAAACGTGTAATGTTGCACAGAAGAAAGCCCAATAGGACCTGCCCTGTACAGTTTAAGAATCTGTAGCCATAGTAGAGGACTATTATTTTGTTGAACAGACCTGAGCGACAACTGATGACGTCACATGCTCAGATTTGCTTGACCAATCGGCGGAAGGGGGCGTGTCAGGCCGCCCAGATGTGGAAAACGAATTTTGAAGTCATTTATTCGTTTTTTTGCCTGTGAACCAAAAAAACGAAAAATCAAGCCGAAATCTCGTTTTTTCGTTTTTTTGAAAAAACGAAAAAACGAATAAAGGGGCCGTTTTCTCATTTCTGATTATTAAATTTCAAATTGAACAAAGAACTGCAAAGCGTTACACGGACCGTTCTCCCTCCACATCCCATTCATTATAATATTTTCTATTTCTATAGGTTTCTCGAAGGAAAACATAATTCATTATCTCTAAGTATTCTAAACCTATCGTCTGTCCATGTATTTAACAAACCTATTCTCAAACACTCCATAACTCCATGAACTCACAGAGGATAGAGACCGAAAAGAACCAATAGTGTAAAATTAAGTATAATTTAATCATTATACTTTTTTATGTACAACTGATGCTTTATTACATATACTTTCTTTTGAAATTGTCTTTAGCCAAAATAATTTTTTGTTTGTTTGTTTAAAAAAGCATTGTGTGCCGTGTTTGGTTTCTTCCTATTTCTGATTACAACAATGGACAAAGTCACGTCAGATGCATGCATCTATATCCCACTCTTAACCCGAATTACTTGACTTTACTAGAAAATTGCACGGAAACCTGTTGTCTTAAACCATTTAAGTTTTTACACAAGGTGAAACTAGAGATCAAGCATAACACATTAAGTGGATGCAGTAGACAAATCAAGTTTACATTAGTAGTCTTTACTTAAAATCATTAGTTCACATATTTATTTTTATTTGGAGTGTACGTTGTATAAAATAACTATTTTATGTTACACAAATGTTATATTTATGTAATGTCTTATATTATTTTGAGATTTATTGTAATAAATGCATTCTGTCACATAAATTGGAAGGGAAGAAAATGAAACCATTCATTTCAATGTTCCATTGTTTTTTTTTATTAATTGTTGACGACAAAAACAAAACAAAACAACAGGAAACACTTCAATGTAATAAACTTGTCAACCAAAAGATAAGTAAAAATAAGCATTGAAACTGCTTGCAAGTCCAATCAGAATGCACATAGCTTTTAGCACGGTTTCAATGTTGTCCATCATAACTTCTTCCTCAATGATGATGTTCAATGACGCTTGATTGAGACGGAGAGAAGACGAGAGCACAACACCTTCATGCTCAATGAGGAGGATTCTAATGTCCAGATGGCAGAATGAGTCATCGTCGTCATTAGAGTCCTATAACATAAGAGCACAATCATGACATTTCTCATTAAATAACCATCAATAATGTTAAGCAATAGAGTCTAGTCATGAGACAATCAAACACATGAGGGAATGTGTGAACTGGTTATGACTGCTGGAGTATATTAAAGAGATAGTCTACCCAAAAATAACAATTCCGTCATCACAATGATCGTGGGCCCAAAGCCATTACATATTTAAAACAGTAATATCCTATACTAAACCTAAACTAATCTCGACAAACTATATATCATTTGAAAGTTTACAATCTCTAGTTTTCATATTTCATATTTCATATTTTCAAAATAAATGACAGAGGAGCCGTAATTTATCAATTTGCAACAAGAATATTTTCATATTCCTAAGGTGTGTTCAGACCTTTATTTTGAAATAGCAATGAACATGAAAAATCATGAAAGAATGGTAGAAACTTCCCATATTACTTCTGAATAGAATGTCTACTTATAAATTGTATTAAATTGTGGAAATAATGGTTCAGATCACTCAAACCACATATGGAAATGGAGGCGCCCTTATATGGGCAGAAATGGAGTCTGGTTGTCACCTAGTAAAAAAATGTGGTACTGCGCCCAAACAAAATCTTACTGAAAGCTCATTTTTTGAGATATCAACCTAAATATTGAAAAACAACTTGTTCAGATTTTTTACTTTGATTTTTTTTTGCAGTTTTAGAGTCGCCCAGGTTTTAAAAATATATATTTTATATAAAATATGAATAATAAAATGTTTTACATTGTACATTTCCATAAACTCAAACTTCTATAACTTTTTTCTGTTTCACTTTCTTAATTTATTTAACTTCTACAAAAATCTGCCAAATGTCTTCTTTAAAACAAGACCAATTGTACGTCTATACTCCAAAGCATTCTTTAATCACAACCATTTAAGTTCAAAATGTGCATTTTCGTGTCTACTCAAAAAGTCTACTCAAAAAAAAAGGGAGGGGGGGGGGGGGGGGGGGGGGGGGGTGACAGTTAATAGGTTAAAGCACATCATTCATGGTAAACACAGAAGCTTGTGCATATGGGGCGCCGTTTGTAAAGTGTCTCACGCTGAAAATAACAGCAACATTTTGTCACATTTAGCTTCAAACAATGTTTAAAAAACTGGTATGAATTTTTGACGGTCACTTTTTACCACATTTACAACAATATTTGTCAACTTAGAGATATTTTAAATAGTTAAATCTAAATATTAAATGTTACACCTAAATGTTAAATCTAAATGCTAAATCTAAATCTAAATGTTAAATCTAAATCTAAATGTTAAATCTAAATGTTAAATCTAAATCTAAATGTTAAATCTAAATATTAAATCTAAATCTAAATGTTAAATCTAAATGTTAAATCTAAATCTAGATGTTAAATCTAAATGTTAAATCTAAATCTAAATGTTGAATCTAAATCTAAATGTTAAATCTAAATCTAAATATTGAATCTAAATGTTTAGGGTGAAACTAAATATTTAACTAATATGCAAAATCAAAATGCCGGTAACCGGAAGTGCCAAAATAAAAGCTCGAGGAGGTCAGTGTGTGTTTATAGCATGGTTTATAGTGTCAAATAACGAATAAAAACCATCTCATCCGAGGAAATGGACTCTTGGACATGGATTATCGTGATAATAACTACCTAAAATAATAAACACATTTGGAGAAACTGTATTTGAAGAGTAGGCTAGCGTCACTTTTATGAAAAGTGCGGGACTTATGACCTGCAGCCATAATAGCCAGCCACGAGGGGGCTCACTTTGACTGAATGTCATGTCATCACTCTCATCACGAAACTCTACAGTTTCTCCAAACGTGTTTATTATTTTAGGTAGTTATTATCGTTATATTATAGTTATTATTATGAGATGGTTTTTATTCGTTATTTGACACTATAAACCATGCTATAAACACACACTCGAGCTTTTATTTTGGCACTTCCGGTTACCGGCATTTTGAATTTGCATATTAGTTAAATATTTAGTTTCACCCGAAACATTTAGATTCAACATTTAGATTTAGATTTAGATTTAACATTTAGATTTAGATTTAACATTTAGATTTAACATTTAGATTTAGATTTAGATTTAACATTTAGATTTAGATTTAATATTTAGATTTAACATTTAGATTTAACATTTAGATTTATATTTAACATTTAGATTTAACATTTAGATTTAGATTTATATTTAACATTTAGATTTAGATTTAACATTTAGATTTAGATTTAGCATTTAGGTGTAACATTTAATATTTAGATTTAACTATTTAAAATATCTCTAAGTTGACAAATATTGTTGTAAATGTGGTAAAAAGTGACCATCAAAAATTCATACCAGTTTTTTAAACATTGTTTGAAGCTAAATGTGACAAAATGTTGCTGTTATTTTCAGCGTGAGCCGCTTTACAAACGGCGCCCCATACGTGCATGCATCACACACCAGAACAAACTCCATTGGTTCTCATTCCTCACGCATGTTTTCTGTGTTACATACGTGATGTGCTCTATGAATGTGTGTCGTTTTTTTTCTTTAGATATATAGAAGTAAATCTGTTCATCATATAAAGTGATTTGGATTAAACAGCTCGATTCATTTTACGACGCCTTTAAGACCGTTTTGGATCTTTAAAGTTTTGGTTAAATTGACTTTCTCAATGGAGAGACAGAAACTTATCAGGTTCCATTATAAATGGAAAAAGGGATAGTTCACCTAAAAATGAACATTTGCTGTTAATTTACTTAAAAGTTTGTTAGATTATTACTATAAATGGAACAAATAAACATAAGAAACAAAATTATGAATTTTTACAAAAAACATATCAGTGACAAACTAGCATTCACTAAAAGCAACATGCTACTGTTAAAGGGATGGTTCGGAGTAAAATCAACCTAGGGTCCTTTGCACCATGACCTCGAGCCAAACACCCCCCGAGAAGGGGTCATGCTACTGCTAACCCGGACGTCGACGTCACTTCAGTGGTTTGGGAAAAGCACGTAAAAGTCCTGGCAGAAAGCAATGCATAAGGATGCCTTAAACCATTTAAGTTTTTACACAAGGTGAAACTAAAGAGATCAAGCATAACACATTAAGTGGATGCAGTAGACAAATCAAGTTTACATTAGTAGTCTTTACTTAAAATCATTAGTTCACATATTTATTTTTATTTGGAGTGTATGTTGTATAAGTTTATAACTAGTGTATAAGTTTGGTACAATTCTGAGCATTATTAGTGGGGTAATTTACGAGATACATCATAGGATCCATTAGCGCTTGCACTACGCCATCCGGCTGATTTCTCTAAATAAGCTCTAACTTTAATAATGTTCAACCAAGGGAAAAAAAGCTTCTGGGGGGTGTTTGGCTCGAGGTCATGGTGTAAAGGACCCTAGGTTGATTTTACTCCGAACCATCCCTTTAACCGCCTGAAACACTTCTTTGTTGGTAAACCAGCTAATGGTGCATATCCTGACACCTACTGGAATGGAGTGTGAGGCGTTAATATCAAGGGAAAATGTAAAAAAATTAAATAAATTACCTATATTTTATTATTTTGTATAATCATGTAACTGTTATATTCAGGAAATTAATAAGAGTTTTATGACCTTTATAAGAACTATTTAGCACATTCTCTAATGTCAGAGAGCCAGAAACACTAACGAAATGCTAACGTTATAGCTAAACTGTGAACATACAGAAACACACTTGCTAAAGTTATCGTAACTGTGAACTGACAGAAACACCTATTTAAATATTAACATTACAGTTAAAGCTGCAGTCCGTAGTTTTTCCTCTTTGTCGCCATCTCTGTTCGAAATCTGCATTTGCAGTTATTCGCAGAATGATCAACTTTACGTGGGTTTTGCCTCGGCACGGCACAGCGCTGATGAATCCAATGTTTTGAGGAGAATGTGTGGCTGTCAGTCGCCGCCGGTGTGGATACTGTCATTCGCAATCACAGATACTACTTTTTGGAAGTATGACCAACATAAGAAATTTCAGTTTCGGAAAATGTATCTGAACAAGAAAGTAACATCCAGTTTTGTTCTGACCAACTAAGGGGAAAAAAGCATTGCAGTAAATCGCGCTGATAAAATCTAACGATCGCTTATCATATCACGCCAAACCGTGCAAATTATACTTTGTTCTCAAATTGTTAATGTTAACAACATCAGCATTGCGTGACTACATTTAATGCCCTTCCGATATTTATCCTTGTTTTCGCATGGGCCGGTTGCAGTCTCTTTTTTTCTGTAGCCACTCCAAAGTCCGAAGTCCATTTTACAACGGGTGAATCTCCAGTTATCGTTTGTCGTTTGTCGTTTGAACCTTTCTGGATCCGCCGTCAAACTGATACGTTTAATTATATCAAGTGCTGTGAGAAAAGGCTATAAATCTCCACCTCCAACATCCTCACGCAACATAGCCTACTAGCCGAGACTCTTCTTCATGTGTACAGATGTGACGTAATGACGCAAAGACGTGCTTGAATTTCCCGCAGAAATCCACCAGTGCCACTGGGATTAAAAACATTATTACAAGCTTACCGTTTTGAATCGAGCTAAGGCAAGCAGTTTTGAACACTGGCTGGTTATGTACTTGCTCAAAAAATTATTTTGGATAATTTTTAACCCCAAAAAGTTACGGACTGCAGCTTTAAACTGTGAACCGACATGGAAAATAACGTCGACTGGTGTTATGAGATTTTTATTTCTGAAATGTTCTGTTTCAGTGGGCAGAGCTCATATTAATATTCATGAGTTTCCCGGACATGTGCGTAGAACTAGTGCTGTTCAATACAGGTTTTTTGGAGTAGACTCCGACTACAGTTAAAACCACATACACTCCCTCATTCATTAATATAACATCAGTTAAACTAAAGCTGGCACGGAGGAATGTATAATTACAAACTAAAGCCAATATGACTTTTATCTATTTTTAAAGTAAGCTACATGTAGGATAAATGTATGTGGCAAAGTTTCTGCGACAGCACTTTGACGAGGTGTAATACGTCAGTGTCCGCATTCCTCGCTTCATTTCTTTCACTCCTTGCTTATCTAACTTTCATAGGCACTCAACTGCCATGCACTATATAGGGATTAGAGAATCAGTAAACAAGTGATAGATTTCGGACACAGAAACAGAGTCAGTATGAGAGTAGATTCCTGTGCTGGAGTCGACCCCGACTCTGGGGCTGCGTCCCAATTCAAAGGCTGCATCCTTCGAAGGCCGGACTTTAATATTCATATCATTAGATATTTGAGTAAGCTGAAACCCAGTACTTGCGTTTAAAAGTGTAATTCGTGAAGGATCCATTGCTGCTTCCCAATTCAGAGGCTGCATCCGACTGAGTCACCGTGGCACGACGAAGGCTGATCCAATTCGAAGCCTCCTTCACATGCAGCCTCCAAAAGTGTCCTTCGTTTCCTGTGAAATGAAGAATACAACAGATGGATCATTCGCTGCCTTGCCTCGTTGTGGAACTGTTGTATTTTATTTTCTGTAACAAAGATTCATAGGCCTATGTATGCATTGACATGAACTAATAGGGCCTTATTCTAAAGTGTGACCAATATTTGAAATGTACCAATGAATGTACAGTACAAAAAGTTCAGAAATGTATATCCACTTGGTACACTTACAAGAGTAGGAAGATGAAGACAGATCAATTAGGGAATAATAAGGTAACATGATGCATGATGTTGTGTACCTCCACAGCTCAATAGCTGGATTTGGCCAGTCCGTCGGGCCTGAGAGTCGCCTTGAGGTAAGAAATCTCAACTTGAGCTCCCAAGCTGAGCTCAACCAGAGCCTGACAATAAACCTACATTAATATTAACCATACAAACTACAAATTAATAAAACTAGAAAAATAAAACTGTGAAAAGACTGTTAATAATGTTTTATTTAATATTTTTTATTAGGGTGGCCCGATTATGATTTTCTATTGCGGATTCCAATTTTTTTCAAGCAAATTGGCCAATTCCAATAGCTGACCTTTTTTCCTTTAAGCAAATGTATTTGTTGTTTATTTGCTCTATAACATCTGTCTCCAGCCATTTGAAATGTAATCATGATGCAAACAAAGAGGCTACACACATGTAGCATGATAATAATTTTTTTTAATTTAAATTAGATTGTATAATTTCAAGATTTAAAGCAAAAACAAAATGGTCTGACTTTTGTTTTGTGAAATTATGCTAGAAGACACCTGCACAAAACAAAAACAGCAGACGGACTGAATGAAAACGCAAATTCACTTTCTGTCAGTAGGTGGCGCTTGGAAAAAAATGTCTAGGCTATATATAGCTATGCCACTTTATTATTTATTGTGCATTTCCCCTTTAAGAGCCACTATCCAAATTTACATAAGGCGTGATTTCAGAAAACATTGGTTCCACACGTTTTGTTGGTTTTTTGGTGAGCTGTAATGGTTTGTTTTAGTTGTATGCAGTTGATATGGAGACGTAATTGGACGATTTAATTGAATTGAATGTTTATTGAACGTTTGTTTTGTTTTTCAAATGCACTTTTTGTAGTAAAAATATACTTTTTATAGTGAATCATAACTCGTCAGCGGCAGGTGCAAACAGCGCAGCTGCCTGAGAAAATCCCTGGCAGCTGGAGATGCCACCGGAAGTGCCGCTGCCACATTTTGCGCCAGACAGAGCCCGTCTACGGAGAACCTGCCAGCCTGGCCGCTCCCTATTAAGTCCTATTGTACCGAATTTTGGTTGTAGTTCCACCAGAGTTCCACTGGGGGCGATCGCCCATGAGTGCAAAATGAATGGGAGTCTATGGAGCTAGATGCCTAAATTTGTCTCTTTCACCCGATTGCTGTTGAGAAATCTCAGATTTGATTGTTTTGCAAGTTCAACATGGGTTATAGGTCGAAAGTTGAATGAACGAGTACTTATGTCCTTTCGATTTCTTACAGGTTGAGTTGTTGTTGCCCATAACACGCTAGCATTCTGCTAATGAACGCTGATTGGTCAGTGAAGGACTGATTACGACCAGAGATACTGCTTGATGGCATCGTGGCATCCGAAGCGGGACCAGAATCAAACACAACAAAAACTCTTCTAGCACGTGTATTAACCTGTGACAGCTGTGTTGTGTGTTTACCTGTGTCAGCTGTGTTGTGTGTTTACCTGTGTCAGCTGTGTTGTGTGTTTACCTGTGACAGCTGTGTTGTGTGTTTACCTGTGTCAGCTGTGTTGTGTGTTTACCTGTGTCAGCTGTGTTGTGTGTTTACCTGTGTCAGCTGTGTTGTGTGTTTACCTGTGTCAGCTGTGTTGTGTGTTTACCTGTGACAGCTGTGTTGTGTGTTTACCTGTGACAGCTGTGTTGTGTGTTTACCTGTGTCAGCTGTGTTGTGTGTTTACCTGTGTCAGCTGTGTTGTGTGTTTACCTGTGTCAGCTGTGTTGTGTGTTTACCTGTGTCAGCTGTGTTGTGTGTTTACCTGTGTCAGCTGTGTTGTGTGTTTACCTGTGACAGCTGTGTTGTGTGTTTACCTGTGACAGCTGTGTTGTGTGTTTACCTGTGTCAGCTGTGTTGTGTGTTTACCTGTGACAGCTGTGTTGTGTGTTTACCTGTGACAGCTGTGTTGTGTGTTTACCTGTGACAGCTGTGTTGTGTGTTTACCTGTGTCAGCTGTGTTGTGTGTTTACCTGTGTCAGCTGTGTTGTGTGTTTACCTGTGTCAGCTGTGTTGTGTGTTTACCTGTGACAGCTGTGTTGTGTGTTTACCTGTGTCAGCTGTGTTGTGTGTTTACCTGTGACAGCTGTGTTGTGTGTTTACCTGTGTCAGCTGTGTTGTGTGTTTACCTGTGTCAGCTGTGTTGTGTGTTTACCTGTGTCAGCTGTGTTGTGTGTTTACCTGTGACAGCTGTGTTGTGTGTTTACCTGTGTCAGCTGTGTTGTCGATGCCTCGAGAGAAAAGAAAGTGCGAAAGCACCAAAGTGACTGAAGGATTGCCGTAAAGCAGTATCTCTGGTTGTACGATGTGTATGATGTCATTGACATTTTAAAATACTTTTTAAAGCAAATAAGTGACTCTAAAAAATCTAACACCCAGCAATATGTAATTTCTTTGCATCTCCTTTCGAATACAACATTCAAATTACTAGACAAAAAATTATATCCTGAGAAAAGTGGATTTTGATGGCTATAGCTCCATAGACCTCCATTCATTCTGCACTCGTCCTGTGAGCGCCCTCATATGGAACCAGAGTGGAACTGCAACCACCCAGATAGCAAAAAATATCGGCACGGCTTCTTTTTGCCGCCGGCCCCAAGCTGTCGGCTATAGGTGCGGCCCGCTGGCGGCGATGAAACGTTTGCCGCCGAATACGTCACTCCCAAATTCTGCGAGATGCCGCCGGCGAACAGCCGCCGGGCCGCCGACTTCATTCTCTCTGGCGGTTGCCGCCGTCTAAATGAACCGCGGCCGGCTGGCGGCAAGCCGCTTTGAAATCGACCAGCCATGAGTGAAACTGACAGCAAAGATATCTTAACTACTTTTCACATTTAAAGCGATTATAATTATTATGTGAATTATATACATTTTTGTTGTTGCTCCAAAGCCATTAGGGGTTATAACAGATTTGACTCTGATTCCATGATAAGGTTTAGGAAATTACATTTAAATTACTTTGAAACTCTGAAGCGATAATATGTAAAATATATAGAATTATTTTATTCACTTAAGGTGACAATTCTTTACATTTCTTTGATTTATGCACAATTTGAGATGCACCAATAGACCAAAAAGAATTCCTTTTGTAAAACTTACTTGGCAATAAATATCTTTCTGATTCTGATTAGTTTTTAAAATAAATATTTCATTCATGGTATGAACAATTTAGCAGAATAAATGGATGAAGTTAGATTTTTCACCAATGCTTGAAATCAGTGAACAGTGAAAGACATCTGCAACTTGGCCAAAATCTTGGGTTTGCTTTATATTTTTTTATTAATTTGCAACCATGGTAATGTCTATGAGAAACATGAAAATCCCTGTTTTGACCTGAAGGATAAAGTGAAATATTTATAAATATTTTTTCTCTCTGTCACTCCAGGAAATTGTGGTTATGTCTTTCATTGTTTTACAAGCTCAATTTTTATTTTATTTGACCTTTTACATGTATAAGGGATTACTTTGCAGTCTGCAATTGCGAGTTTTGCGACCTGTACAAATGTTTAAGAAAGTGTTAAAGCACAAACAGAGAAGTACCTCCACCGGTCGAGAGGGGCAGCACCTAAAAAACTGAAGCAGATTTACTCGTCTCGTCACACGGTTTCAGTATTTGGAGAGAGGGAAGATACGATCTTTTAAGTAAGTACATTTTTCCTTTTTGTGTAACGCAATATTACTATGTTCATTTTTGACATTGTTTTTAGTTCTTCTTCTTAAAATCTGTTCTTGCCTAACTAGTCAAGCTAAAGTAAGTTAGCCTTGTTTGCAAAGTTTCCGCCATGCTTCCGCCATAGCTAGGCTAACGTTACTTAGTTTCTTCCTGGCGTTGAGTTTTTTTCTTCTTCTAAGTATGTTTAACTGTTATGTATGTTTATACAAGTGTGAGTACATGTGGTTTAAGATAGTATTGGTCAGTCGAATTAACTAACGTTACAGTTCCTGAACTACGGTGGGAATGGTAACGTTAGCAAAATCTTCACGACAAGAAAGACTGATCAGTATAACTTGTGTTGTTTTCTAACTAAACATAATTATGCTGCTAGTCTAGATTACAGTGTTCGCTACCACATGCTGTTTCACCTTTTTTACACACTGAGTTCAAGCATGTTCTAACGTTACATGTTAAATGTAGGCCTATCTAGCTACAGTAGGTAGCCAAACTTTACATCTAGAAAGACTTAGTTTAACTTTTGGTGTTTTCTTACAAAAATAACGATGTAGGTTGTTTATATGATTTTGTTTGTCTGAACATGGTTTTCTGTTGATCCACTTGTGAAAATTACTGCTTTTTCGAAGGTGTGAGCATTTTAATGTTGTTGATTTTGCCTGAAATTTTTTTATCAAAAAGTATACTTTATGCTAATGTGTCTTCTATTTTAGATGCTTCACATTGTTCAGTTTATCAACAAGGAGGATCTGCCATTTGCAGTGGTTCCGCAAGAGTGGCTCAGCGAAGGGCATGTGCCATTGGCCCCCATTTAACCTCCGCAAAAAAGACAAAGGAACAATTTAGCCATCCGCTGCACACCTCCACACAGCACCTGGGAGAAACATCATTTTAAGTTCATGAAGGGAGCAGGTAAATGGGTCTGACTTGTACATTTGATTTTCCTTTATTTCATCTGTGTAATTTATTTGTCTGTTTATTGTGGATAACGGAATCTTTCATTCATTATTATTATTATTATCATCAAATTTCTGTTTCCTCTTTCTTAGAACCAGGTTTCTCCCCAGTAATCCAGAATCCGCCAAGAGTTTGAGTACAAGTAAGTGATGTTATTTGTGAAGTTTTTTTGTCTTGGAAACTATTGCTTCTATTTAAAGTTGGCATGAACCGGAAGTTACAAACGACTTTTCTCCAGTGTTGTGACGTATTTCCAAGTGAAAGGGAATATTGAATAGAGGAGCAGGGTTTTACTCTAGCGCTCCTCCTCTCCATCTCTGCTCATAGCAGACTAATGGTTTGAGGGGAGTTGCTACGCCCTCACGCCATTGCACATGACCGGAAGAGAAGTCGTTTCGAGGGGGGAGGGAAGGGTAACGTATTTGATTAAAGATTATAAGGGTACATGAATAAAATAAAAAAAATGAAGTGCAGAGATGAATCATTTACATAAACACTACAATATTACATATAAAAATACAAATTGTAAAATTTGATTTCATGCTGACTTTAAGATGATGAATCCTTTAATCATAATCTGTTTTTCACTAGGACACTTGATGGGATTCGCTGCAGCAGTTTCTGGATGAAAGGTGTTGAGGTGTGTTGTACATTCCATTAGCTTTGCAAAGTTCAATTATTGTTTCATTACTGAATATGCAATACTCTAGCCTGACTACGTCAGACTTTCATACTTCCGCTCAATTTCATTTCGCTTCTGTACTCAGTCTGAGACAGCGTCATAGCTTTCCGTTTTCCTGGTATTACCAGGCTAGCAATACTCTGCATTGAAATGAAAGCTGTTATGTTTGCTCCCCCAGCTCATCAAGTACTAAGCTTTACTCCCCCGGCAGCAAATTTACCCTGGCAGCATATGGGTGAAAACTCTGGAGGTATGTAATACGTTGCGCTTTACTAAGTGTTACATTTAAGTCCAATTCATTAAATGTATGCAATAACTTCAAACATATTTTTACATGTCAATGATTATCAATAGGAGGGAGAAAGTCATTGCTCTATTGTTGGCCCTTGTACTCCAATGGCATCTCGTGTCAAGCATGACGTTTTCAGCTGTGAAGGTATATTCTAGCCCTATGTCTTAATGTCCAGTGTTTTAACAGTATTGCAAATAGTGCCTTTAGTTGTTTGTTTTATTTTATTTTTTAAATTTAGAACCAAGCCCTGAGGGAAAGCAATGCACGAGCAGGTGAGAACTTGCACTGTTTCTTAAATTGTACTTTTTTGTGTGTGATGTAAGTCCAAAATTACCATATGCCTTTCATTTTGTAGCTTCGGATGACAGCGGCTTACTTCAAGAGCAGGTGAAGCAAGTTCAACAAACAATGTTGAAGACGTTTGCTTGCACTGGGCAATCAGGTACAACTTGCAAACAGCACCTGTGGTTGTTGGTTTAATTCCCACTGGGGCTACCTGTACATGTAGTAGACCTAGATATAAATGTCATAGTTTAGTAGTTGAGGGACCAGGACTGACTATTTTATTCTGGGAAACCCTGTAGGTGCAGATCAGACCCTTATGCTGTGACGTCTTGCAGAGTTTGGCGATGTTGTGTCTGTTGGAGTTATCCCTGTCAGGGGATCTGTTACTCCCCCTACACACCCAGGAAGATTTGCCGTGTCTTGACAACAGTTTGAAGCAGGATTAAAAAGCTCCAGGAACAATTTGTAAGTTTGCTGATTATAACGCCATAGAGTAATCTAAAAAGTAAAATTTAAGATTGTGTACTGCATATATTACAGTCTGAATCCTCAGCCTTTCACATTTTTTATTTATTTATGAGAAGCTTCAGAGAAATGTAATTTGTAACACTTTTTTGGATTTTCAGCTTGGTGTGGGGGATAAAGCATGTTTTAGAGACATGTTCCTTTAGACCATTGTTCAAAGTAAGTTGGATATTTTTTAAATTATATTTATGTAGATGTGTATGGCTTCATGCAATTCAAATGAAATGACAGATCTGTATTTTCTAAATTAGCCATCCGGAAGAACCTGGCAACCCAGGATGCCACTGATGAAGCGGTCTAGGTTAACGTTTCGCGTTACCTGAAAGGAGCATCTGACCGTGAAGGCAGAAAAAGGCACCGCACAGCTGAGAGGGACCCACAGCCGACCACTTAGGCTGACTACTGACACCCCAGAATCACTGACAACTGGAATCCTTTCTTTATCTTGCAGTCAGTAACATCAAGACCCCTAAAGAAGTCAGAAGTGTCACACTATACTCACTAACTGTGGAAATTACTTTCTTTTTTTTCTTTTTTCAAATAATGCTTGTAAGTCCTTGTGCCACATGGTCAGCATTGCATCTATAATGGTCTATTCTACTCCAGAGCTTTACTATAAATTACTACCACTTAACCTATTGTTAGAAATGGCTTGTAAATGTGATGTCATACTTTGATTTATTTGGTATCCTGCACATTATTTCGTATCAAGTATTCTCTTTACTTGTCATAATGTTTACAGGTAATTTTTTTCACCCTAGAGCTGTCCTCTTTATATGAACAATTATTGTAAGAGTTGTAATTTGCTTGTAAGGCTGTTTTTTGTTTGTTTGTTTTTTTTACCAAAATTTAATAAGAAACCTGCATGTTAGTATATTGATTTATTTATTTTTCTGTTATGTTTCAGTGATCTGACACATCTTGTTTAAATGACAGTTAATGTACTTTGAAATGTGGAATAAAAATGCCAAATGGATATTTGTCTGGTTTGAGCAATCATTATTCTTGATAAACTGCATGCTATAAATATTAAATATTATATATATATATATATATATATAGCCAGAATAAGCGGCGGCAGATCGCTCGAAAATAGCGCTTGCCTCCAGCGGGCCGCGGAAGGGCCGCCTTAAATAAAACGGCGGCGGGACGGCGGTTGGCCCGCGGGCCGGCCGCGGAACGAAGGCGGTAGGAAGGCGGCTGCGGCTGCCGCCGGCGGTGCGCCGTCCAACGTGTTTGCGATGTCGCCATTCTGCCGCTTCTACTGCCGCCGGAGCGCCGACGGTGGGCCGCCGACTCATTGCTATCTGGGCAGTTCAGAAGCCGGAAGTTTACTGAGAGTGGAACTTCTCCCCTTATTAGACATTCTCTGCGCCAGACCTGCTGGTTATAAAGCATGGTAAGGTACAAAGGAAAAGCACAACGAAATGAAATTAATGTATACGACTAGTTGAAGTTTTCTGTGCTTTATCCTAACATTACACGAAGTAAATGCCTGCATTAAGTCAGGGACCACAAAACATGCAAACGAATAAAAACATTATAAACTGACACTGTCATATTTACCTTTTTTGAAATAATCCATTACATCATTACACCTGCTGAAACTCAAGCAGCATGAACTAAAAGCAAGCTCTTCTCGCTTGGAAAATTTGCTACTGTCACAATTTCTCTCCTCACACCTCTTTCATTTGGAATAATGGAAATATAACTGTTTCAAATAAATCTTTGTTTTTAACAAATTGGTTCAACAGAGACATTAATCATCTTATAAAACTGTTTGACAGCTCTGGGAATCTCTTAACTTACGAACAATTCATGTCAACTTACAATTTTCCCGTACTGTTTAGGGAATTTAATTTAGTTATTAAAGCTATTCCTGTAACACTTCGTCAACTTATCAAATGTCATATTTGTTACAATTCCTTATCTGTGACAAACCCAAATTTAATTTTAGAAGGTGTTGAGTTAATTGAGAAAAAATGCAATAACAAGCATATTTGTAATATTTTCCAAAAACAAAACAAAATATCTCCTAGAGGGAAATTTTTCTGGAACTCTAAGATTGAAAATATTGATTGGAGAAGAGCTTGGTTAAATCCTTTTCAAATACTGTATTAATAATAAAATTAAAGAAATACACTTCAAAATTCTGCATACCATTTATCCTTCTAAATCTTTAATATCAAGATTCTCTGATATTGATGATATGTGTTGTTTTTGTAATAATGAGAAAGAGATACTGACTCACTTATTTTTTGACTGTAATGTCGTGAACAAGTTTTGGACTGATTTGGCAGAATTCATATTTAATCTGATGAATATTAATTACTGCTTTAGCTTAAAGGATGTTACCTTGTATTATGGAAACAAAAGCAATAAGGATCTGGAATTTATTGTTAACCTTTTTATTTTATTAGCAAAATTTCACATACATAAACAAAAATTTCTTAATTCATCTCCTATGTTAAATTTGTTTTGCTCTGACTTTGATTTTTATATTTCTTCTATAAGACTGTTAAAAAACAAAAAGTCTGTGAAATATTTAAAATGCTATGATACACTCTTTAATACCCCTGATATTTTGTAATATCTTTATTCGTTAAAATTGAATGTGAGATATCCTTTTTCTGTTTTTATTTTATTTTATTTTATGTATTTATTTATTTTTGTGTTATTTTCTGAATGTTACCTTCTCTGCAATAAAATAAAATAAAATAAAACATGTTAAAACATGTTTACATTAAAAAAAATACATTTTCATTACATTAATTTCAATCTTCTCCAGTAATATTTATAATTTTTAAGTATTCAGTATTTTTTTAAAACGGCTGGTCACATGGCACCTGTTACTTTTTACAATACAGATTTGAGGTTGACCAATCACAGTCGTCTCTGATCATTGGCTAGAGACGCTTATTTAATCATTATAGTGAGAAAGTTCCGAGAGTTTCCATTTGTACGACAGCTTCTGAACCCATACAACTAATAGATTTAATCGGTTATGGTTTATAACGTGCATACATTTCCAAAAAGACAAAACAGCCTCGAAAATGGCATAAATGGAGCGTTCGTGTTTTTGAGCCGATGAGCGCCCTCTGGTGGAACATTGAAGGATTGTTTGTGTGACAGTTCTGATGTTTTCCTCTAGTTACGTGATGTAAGGAAGTACAGGACATATAGTAAAAAAATATGCCTGTGAGTTTGATGTAATGACAAAACCTGGTTTCACGTTATTTTTATTTTCATCGGCCGTCGCCATCGCTACATTTAGGGACGAACAAGAATTCTGTGAGAATGAAAGTTGTAATGAAAGAGAGTTCGATAAGAGTCACTTTTATAGCAATGTGAAACACTGTGGAGAAATACCACTGGCATTATCACATAAACTACTAGGTAAGATACAGATATGAGTGCCAACATGCTATACACGTTGACTGTGTTATAATCACTTCTGTGTGTTTTACAGATGCTCTGCCTCTTGATGAGGTTGATGGTAATGTTATTCGTACTGTGAAGAGAAGTGTGTTTTCAGAGTCTCAGCCCTCTCCTCTGAAAGAGCCCCTGACACTGGCTGCTGTGTCACAGGTCAATAAACCCATCCACTCATCATCATTTACAGAGAACTTGTGCTTCACTGCAGTCAAACCTGGGGATATTGTTGCAGTAACTGTGTATATGTAATTTATGAAACAGAAAAATACAATAGAGCTAGTGCCATCTAACCACCAGTCAAAAGTTTGGTCACACCCACCCATTCTTTATCATTTTTCTTGTCCACATTTTAAAATAGTAATAAATTAATCATCATCATCACCACCAATAACATTGTCGTCGTCAGCATAATTTTGAACTTATTCAGGCTGTTGTTACAAAGAAGTACACTTCATCATACTTTTAAAAAGAGAAATTATGAAAATAATATAGGCTAGTTTAAAAGAATATACTTTGGTGCAAACTGAATATAATGTTTCGGACACTTAATTGCATCATGTTAACTGAAATTAAATGAACATTTATTATAGTTTTTAATTTATGTGAAATTTAGTTAGTTGAACTTAAGTGTGCTTCTTTTGACCCACTTAAGCAGGACTAAAGGCACACTATGCAAGATTCAGGCCGTGAGTGCAGAGACGGCTCTTAGTATGCTTTTAAGTAGCCTACGTCTTTGTATGAAATTACTTCAGTTGGCTTTAAAATATGGTTAGTATATGGTAAACTAACATATACTTTAATATAATTTCTATTTAAACGTTCACATTTAAATCATGGAATTTAATAAAAATTTGTAATTCCACATTTATAATAATGAAGTTGCTATTTAGTACATTATTTAAATGGAACATTAACCCACTACAGTTAACATTATAGTACTTTATGTACCTTGGTATGTTAGTCAACACATCAAAATAAGTGTACTTCTTTAAAGCACAACAATATATTATTATATAACAATATAGAACATAATGATTTAAAATGTACTTTAAAATGAAGTTTTTAATTTGACATGATTACAAAGTGCACTTTTTAAAAGTGTACTTAAGTTTGTTAAGAAACGGTCATGAAAGTATACTCGTTAAGTGGCTTTTTATTTCATTAATTTTGTATTATCTGCAATAACTGTTTTTTAAACATTTAAATTTTTAACACTTATTTTTTACAAGGGTGTAGCAGATCACTTAAAAAATAATAATAATTGAACCACCCAACTCCTCAAATAAATGTCTACTTTAGGTTGTGGACAAATTATTTTGAGCTATTATACTCTATTATATATATAGATATTATATAATGCTAGCTTAAAAATTGGACCAAACACTTACATACCAATAGAAACACTTTATCATACATTTATTTAGTCACAAACAGTTCATTTATTGTATTGAGTTAATTAATTCAGTTCATTTAGTGTTTTTTGTTTGTTTTTGTCATTTATACTTTTATTAATTGATTCAGTCATAAAGCTTTTAATCAGCTAATGAACTCGTGGGCCACTTGGACTCTTTACAGAACCACCAGTGGTCTGAGGATCACAGTCTGAGAAAACTGCTTTAAAACAAAACTGGACCATGGTACCACCACAGTACTTTTGTGTAAATGTTGTTTCTGCATATATTCAGGCTCTTTTGTGTATTTCAGGATGTGTTGAGGAATATTTTGGATCTGAATGAGTCTGTGATTCAGAATGAAGAGTTTGTCCGTTGTGTCAGTGGTGGGAAACTGTCTCCTGGCTCTGTTCCACTGGCACACAGATACGGGGGCCATCAGGTAAAACTGACCGTCACTTCAAACCCGACAGCGATGGCGTAAGACAACCAGAGCAAACATGTCAACCATGTGTTATTATTATTATAGTTTGGTTATTGGGCCGGACAGCTGGGGGATGGAAGAGCACATATGTTGGGTGAATACACAAACAGGTAAAATCATCCTTTTCCATCAGCGTTCAACACAAATCATCAGTTGTTATTGTCAGATGTGACTTTTCTGTTGTAATGCATGTCAACTTTCCCATAATGTTGTTTAAGATTAAAGAATGGAAAGTGTGATCTATACTTACTGGTTTTTCAGCAAATAGATGATTCTGGCATTTTTTTTAAATCTAATTCTCACTTAATGCTTAAACGTGCGTCTGAACAATGACATCTCTCAGTTTAGAACTGACAAGTGTTAACCGTTAGAGCGGTATACAATCTCTCTTTTAATCCAGAAAGGGTGAAAGATGGGAAGTCCAGTTGAAAGGCTCAGGAAAGACACCGTACTCAAGGTGAATATCAGTTTCTGCTGCTCAATATTTTTGATATGCTTTTTAAGTAATTCTGAGATATATTTAGTTGTAAATGATCTTACATTATGACTCATAGTGTGTGATTCTCTGTCTGGCAGGAGTGTAATGGTTATGCTGTTTACTGTACATGATGTTTTGTGTGCAGGTCTGGTGATGGACGGGCTGTGATTCGCTCCTCTGTGAGGGAGTTCCTGTGCAGTGAAGCCCTCAGGTACACACACACACACACACACACACACACACACACACACACACACACACACACACACACACACACACACACACACACACACACACACACACACACACACACACACACACACACACACACACACACACACACACACACACACACACACACACACACACACACACACACACACACACACACACACACACACACACACACACACACACACACACACACACACACACACACACACACACACACACACACACACACACACACACACACACACACACACACACACACACACACACATACATATAAATGCACAATATATATGAATGGACATGCACAAGAAGAGTAATATATGGATTTATCATATTCAAATGTTTGGTGTTGAATATTATTCTTTTATTTATTTATACTTTTTCCATTTTTTTGCCTTTATTGTTTGTCAGTCTGGTTGTGAGTGAGGAACCTGTTTGGAGGGATCCGTTTTATAATGGCAGTGTCATAAAAGAAAGAGGTAAAATACGATCAGATTTGGAAAAATCGAGTAACTAAGTTCTTTATCCTCCTCAGCTTTATGTGATTGTTCTCTGTATCTATCAGGAGCGGTTGTTCTGCGTCTGGCCAAGTCCTGGTTTCGTATCGGTTCACTGGAGATATTAACTAGAACTGGAGAGTTAGATGTCCTACGGTATATTAACTTTAACTTGGGAGATAATATTTTTTTCTCACTCTTATTTGCTTTTTAATTTATTTTTATTTTTTTTATTTTCAGGACATTGTTGGACTTTGTAATTAAAGAGCATTTTAAATCTATTGCAACAAATGACCCTGACAAGTATGTGGTGAGTATCTGTGTCTCTCTGCTGTTTAGCTGTAATACAAGATTATTTTATATTGTCTGATCAGTCTCACTATATTTGAATGGTTTTCATGTTGTGTGAAGGTGTTTTTCTCTCGAGTGCTGAATGAAACGGCACATTTAATCGCCCACTGGATGTCGGTTGGTTTTGCTCATGGTTAGTTCACTCTGCTTTACTTGTTTAGTTATCACATAGATTTATCATTATAGATCGAGCTTAATACGCAAAATGCACAACATCATGATCTGCATCTTCACACAGGAGTCTGTAACACAGATAACTTCAGTCTGCTTTCTATCACTTTTGATTATGGCCCATTTGGATTTATGGAATCATATGACCCAAGTATGTTTCTTTGTCTAACTTAAACTTTCATAATATTAGCAATCATCTTCCTATACGTTTAGTTTTTAAGCTTTTTGTCATATAACATTTCACACACACACACACACACACACACACACACACACACACACACACACACACACACACGCACAGACACACACACACACGCACACACATACACACACACACACACACACACACACACACACACACACACGCACACGCACACGCACACGCACATGCACACGCACACACACACACACACACACACACACACACACAGGGACTCTGTATATTAACCCTACCCCTAAACCTATGAGGACACAGGAAGTGTGAAGATGTTTACGTTGTCATTATACACATTTGTGTCCTCCTAAACCATATACGAGAACACACACACACACACACATACATATATATATATATATATACATATATATGTATACAATACTGCAAAAGTGGAACATTGTATGAATTGTAAGCTACTTTAGATCTACTATAAATTTTGTAAATACTTACAGTATAATATACATGGGTTGAGGGGCATGATTAATTGCATACTTTTTTTAATCCATTACTTGTTTTATTTTACTTCATTATATTCTAATAAGTGAAAGTGAAACAGACAGCCATAATAATAACATATAATATATTTTTTGTTAAATGTGTGTTATTGCTCCAGCATTGTTTCCTCTGTATAGATTTTGTCCCCAACACGTCTGATGACGAGGGCCGGTACAGTATAGGAGCTCAGGCTAATGTTGGCCTGTTCAATCTACAGAAACTTCTAGAAGCTCTGAAACCACTGCTGACCTCAGATCAGCTTTCACAGTAAGAGATCCTTTTATTTTCTGTTGGTATTGGTCTGGAATAAATAAGGGTGATTCGTGTCAATTCATTTACTTCAGATCTCAGCAAATATTGAGAGAGTATCCACAAATCTACCATCAAAGGTGAGCCTGTCATTAGACAATATAGATCACTGTATTCCTCTCTGAGTCATTCCTGATCTCACTTTACTGTTTCTGTTGTAGATTTCATGAGCTGTTCAAAGCAAAGTTGGGCTTTCTGGGAAATGAAGAAAAGGATTCATATGTGATTGCATTTCTTCTAAAGGTAAATATTAGCTGGATTGTTTTTTTCTCTAATTGTACTATAATTAATTCATTTGATAAAGTTATTTGGCCATTCTCAGGAAATGGTGTCATTTGTGACAAAAAAAAAAGAAAAAAAGTAAGGAATCAGTAAGACACACACACACACACACACACACACACTGATATATATATATATATATACACACACAATTTCATTATAAACTTTTTTAATTAGATAGTTTTTTTTTTTAGAATTATATATTTAACGGCCAAACTGTCAGAAATAGTTAAGTCCAGTATGGTATCAGTAGTAGATCACACAAATGGCAGCATTTCCTGAGAATGACCCATATAATGTTGTATGATGTGTGATGTGTTGAGCTAATGGAGGACACTGGAGCAGACTTCACTATGACTTTCAGACAGCTGAGTGAAGTGACCCTGTCCCGGCTTCAGAAGGGATCCTTTGCTCCGGTACGTTTCCTCTCCATTCACTCCCACAGCAGCCGCAATATCCATAATCATGATTTCAGTCCATTAACTGTGACTGTGTCTCTCTTGACAGTCTTTGTGGGCTCTTTCAGACCTCTCATCACACAAGCATTTCAGAGACTGGGTTCAGCTGTATTTACAGCGTCTGTCAAGGTAATGTTGCTGTAATGTAAACTCAAACTCTTTAGAGGATTAAAAATGAACATCACTTGATGTGTTAATCGTCTTCTTCAGGATAATGAGTGACTCAGATGAAGAACGGCAGCACAGAATGCAAGGTGTGTTTTTGTATATGTTATATGATGCAGTGTTATATATTATGTGTTTATATATTGTTACAGTAACACTACCGCTGAAATGTTCATGATTGGTAAGATTTGTTTTTGAAAGAAGTTTCTTATACTCACAAAGGCTGCATTTATTTAATCAAAAATACAATAAAAACAGTCATTTTGTATTACTATAATATATTATTTATTATATTATGAGATATTATTACAATATAAAATAAATTATTCTATTTGAATATACAGTATTTGTGTAATTCATATATTTGTTCAGCTGAATGTAATTTATTCCTGTGATCATTTCTCCAGTCTTCAGTGTCACATGATCCTTCAGAAATCATTCTAATATGATGATTTGCTGCTCAAGAAACATTTGAAAACAGTTGAGCTGCTTAATATTTCTGAGGAAACCCTGATACATGTTTTGATTAATATAAAGTTCAAAAGAACAGCGTTTATTTGAATGTTTTGTAATATTATAAATGTCTTTATTGTCCCTTTTAATGCATCCTTGCTGAATAATATTATTAATTTCTTTTTTTTTTTTTAAAAAGCCTTACTGAGCGTAAATGTTTAAACGGTAGTGTGTGTTTTTTTACGATGTGTTATGTTGTATTTAATGTTATTAGTAATTTTTTTATTGTTCAGGAGTAAACCCACGGTATGTGTTGAGGAACTGGATGGCTGAATCTGCTATCAGAAAAGCAGAGAAAAATTACTTTTCAGAGGTATTATTATTACATGTGATGTCAAACTAATATACTGTCATGATCATGCTTATCATATATCTTAGAGTGTTTGCTTTAATATATTACTGTGAAATGAAGACTTGACAATTATACATACAATGTAACATCTTCAGACAGACCATTATGGCTTGTTGACAGTATGTTTGATGTATTTCTAGGTGACACTGTTGCAGAAGACTTTAATGGAGCCATTTATGGAGCAGGAAGAGGCTGAGAGAGCCGGATATGCCAGTAAACCTCCATCCTGGGCTCAGCAGCTGAGGGTCAGCTGTTCTTCCTAACTCAGGGTCGAATAAAAAAAAAAAATCATGAATTTCAGCATCATTTGAACCAAAAATATTGTTTATGACATTGTAATCACACTTCCTAATGGATGATCTGATTGGAGGATGCGCCATGTTTGATGTTATATATGTACATATATGCACGTTATATATGGACAATGGACATGGATGTCTTTTGTAATATTGCTGTTTCTGCATTTCTACAAAAGTGCAAAAATCTTTGCATCATGCATCTCGTTTACTCCTGTTTAACAATTAGGCATGTCAAAATCTGTTAAACAGTTAACTTTGCAAGACCTTATTTATTATGACATTCCATTAGCAATGATGATATAGCATATTTGCAATACAAATAATCAGATTAGGTGCGTAAGTACAAAGTATTTACATATTTTAGTCTGGTGGTGTAATGCAAGAATATTAAACAAAATAATTAAAGATGTGTGTCCGTATGTCACGCCGAGAACTTGTTTGGCGGTCAGTTCCTCAGTCCAACTACAAAAACATGTCAATTAGCTCTATCTGTCTTCAAGATCATTGTTGACTGCGCTTTTTCAGCATTGCTGTCATCAGTTCTGACATGAGTTCGCCACCTGGGGGCGCTGTTTGTAGAGGTGTCGTTCTCTTTGGTGGAGCTGGAGGCATTTTTCTGATGGAGCCGGCGGATGGTTTGGCAGCCGGTGCAGGAGCTGGTGGTGGAGGCGGTGGAGGTGGTGGTGGTGGTGGAGCTCCACCTGCAGATGCAAAGTTTTGGGGACCAGGAGGAGGAGGAGGTGGAAAGGAGGTAATGGGGTCTGGAGGTGGTGGGGGGAGCGAGTCTCCCCCGTGAGGTGCAAAACTAGGAGGCGGTGGAGGAAGAAAGTCCGGGGGCAGCTCGGCATCTTCTGGAGGAGGTGGTGGTGGAGGCAGGTCATCCATGGGTGGAGGTGGGAAGGAGGATTGTGGGAATCGAGGTGGAGGAGGAAACTTGTTGACTTTGGTTGTGCTGGCAGGAGGAGCAGGGGGAGGAGGAGGCAACATGGGGTCGGGTGGTGGAGGAGGCAGGGTTTCCATTGAAGGCGGAGGTGGTGGGAAAGATGTTTGGTTGCCAGGACCCTTCAAAAACAAACCAAAAGTAGCATTCAGGAGCATTTCAGATAAATGATGAAATTACAAGGGGATTAAAACAACTCTAAAGGAACCGTTACCCTTTGTGGAAAAGTAGTGTGCTTAATTTTACTGCTCTTGAAGTATACTTTAAATCTTTGAAGTATATTTAAAAATATATATTTTCAGATAATATATTGTTCATTAAATAAAAGGCCACTATATGTGTATTTAAAGACACTGCACTTTCATGACTGTTTCTTAACAGAGTTTAGTGCAATTTTAAAAAGTGTACTTTGCAATCATGACAAATTAACAGTTATACTTTTTAAATTATGGTTTAGTAATCTTTTGCAGTACATTTATTTTGATATTGACAAACATACTAGAGCACATGCAAATTTGATTATAATTTCAACTGTAGTGTGTTATTCGTTAATACATTTAATGTTAATATATTTTAAATTTACCAATTGGCAACTTCATCATGACAAATGTGTAATTAAATATTGAAAACATGTCAAGTTTCAATAGAAATGATATATGTATATTTTAGTTTACTATAAATGCTTCTCAGTACATTCGGCAGTAAACTTCATATTTCATTGAAAGTAGAAGTAATTATGAAATGTTATAAAATTATGTACTTAAGTGTGTTAATAAATTTAAACTATATTTTGTTTAATTGCAATTAACATGCAGTTAAGTGTCTGAAAACATTATAGTTCACACTTCAGTATGGTCCATGAACTTATATTATTTATGGTATTATATTATGGTGTTCTTCATTACTAAGGCAACTGATAGATTTAGAGGTACCTTGGTGTCCTTTGGAAGCTGAGGAGCGTGTCCATTCGCAGCTTTGGCTGAAAGATAAGCACAAAAATGTCATCAAAATCCTTTAATATATCAAGATCTATGATACATTTTATAACAATCTATTTAGCTCATTATCTCTACCTTTAGGTGTAGGAGAGGGTGTGGATGCACTGGAGGAGGCCTGGATAGTGCGGTTAGCCCAGCTTCCAGTGCCGGCTGCTTTCCTCACAGCGGCTTTGTAGTTTTCATATAACTGCTTA
>NW_028118537.1:0-291000 GCF_965113295.1 Leuciscus leuciscus
CCGATATGAAACCCTTATATTGTGATACAGTTTTCAGCCATATCGCCCAGCCCTATTTCAATGTTTAAGTTTTCTTTACTGACTGACTCACTCATAAAAGATAGTTTTTTGCTGAAATAATGTATGTAACTTCTGTTGCTGTTTGCGGTCAGGGACTATTATTTCCAGCGGAAGGAAGGCTTTTAGTGATTTTACTTCATGAAAGTTGCACAGATACATATTTTTCGGCTTTAATAAATGTATTGTGTAGTAACTGTTTTATAAAAGCAGTAAGGTACTCAAGGCTAGTGTTGGATCATAATTAAATGATCACCTTAATGCTTACATGGTTGAAACCAACAAAAGCACATCCATGTATGACGTAGCAGAAGCGTTTTTGAACTGCAAGATTCTTTAATCTGTAGATAAAAAATAAAATAAAGTACCTGATAGTGAAGTTTGTGGGATGAGAGACAAGATCTATAGCAAAATGATGGCCTCTCACGGTGGCTCCATACAAAGACCAGTCGCTGATGGAGGCACCACAGCCAAAATGGACAGGAGTTCTGCACGAGTCAGGTAAGCAGAATAAAATACACTGTAAATAAACAGTATTAAAACAAAGGGTTAAGTCACTAGTACACATGACCTTCCATGGCTTAATGCTTCCATAAATTAAATTTAGGAACTTCATTTTTAATATTCATAATAATTTAACAGAGGTGGAAAGTAACTAACTACAAACACTTTCGGGTAAGGTGTAAACAGCCCCTTAGTGGCGAAACAATGTAATCGATAAATGCGTTACTCTATATGCTGATATGCTGATTTACTCTATTTTGATCGCTATCGTAGACATCAGTGTTTATATTTGAACTTTGCACTTTTATCCCAGTACTATGATAATTTGAATTATTGTGTCACAGAAATAATGGTAGGCCTACTATGAGGTTGAAAAGGCTTTTCAATGCATTCAATCTCACGTCGCTTCCACGCGTCGACTTGAAAGGGATATTACGTCACTCAACACTAAAAGATAACGACACATTTCATCCTCTGTTGAAACAAAAGTGGCAAACTTCTGTCAACCTCATCTATAAGCAAGGACAAAAATAAAAATAAAATAATTTAATTCTTTATTAAGCAATATTATTTAACCCTCTGATTATCTTCATTTGGGACGACACTAGTTATCTTTGGGGTCCCCAGACAACAACATTTAATTTTGTAACAGAATAATAGTTGTTTTTTTTTAAATGTAATTTTACACTGTTTATTAATGTTTTTACTCAACATTTGTGCAGTTTTTGGAAGATTTATGATATATTTTCAATTTCTTTAAATAAATAAATATTTATTTAAATAGGCTTTTTACAAAAAACAGCATTTTATGTAAAATTCACTTTATAAAAGACCCATATTTCTAACTTTCATTCATGGGGATAACATGGATAATTTTACATGGTTTAGTGTAAACTTTTTGCCCATATTTTGTAAAATGTCGTTTTAAAAGTAAAAAATTATAATTTTAGCTACTAGATGGCTATAGAGCTCCACTATATGCTATTTGACTAACTGAAAGATATCTTTTCACAAGATTTTCCAGTTGGATTCATATCTAAATATTATGAAATCACAATTCTAACAATACATTTTTTTTTTACTGAAATTTTTTTTTTTCAAATAATGTTACATTATGATTAGAATCAAACCTGAAAAGGATAAAAGTTGAAATTTTAGAGTTTATCATTTATTTCATCATCTTTTTTTCATATAATTGTACAAATGTGATCTACACTTCAGTTACTAACTGTAACAGAACAGATATGTACAGTTAGATTATATATTGAGTACAAATACATGACATGAACATTAAAATGCAATGAATTGAACAGCATAAGTTAACAAATAAGCAAGTAAAGCCACCTCCGTTTCTCATAACAAGCGCGGGTGAAGCTCCGGGTGTAGCGTTAGCTTCGTCCTGTCACTGACTGGCCTGTAAATCGGGTTGGTCCGGTCGGAGATCCTTTATTTCTTAAAGGTCTTGTGAAAGGTTTTTATTTGTAAATCAATAACAGAATTTGGTTTAACTTCTGCCATTCTCTCTACGAAAATGATCAGCCTAGCGATGTTTTGACGTAGTCGGAGTGACGGTGTCGCCCGCGCACTCGCAGTAGTGGCAAAGAGCGTTGAGTTGAATGGCAAGTGACGAGAACCAATCAGATTGGATAAAATAACATGTATCCAATTCTGATTCGCCAGGGACGCAGCGACCTGCGTCCGGGGGAGAATCTTTAAGAAACCAATTAAAGACCAGCTTCAGGTCACATGCTGCCCGAAAATTTAAAGAGTCCATAGACCAGTGGTTCTCAACTCCAGTCCTCGGGACCCGCTGCTCTGCACATTTTGTATGTCTCCCTTATTTAACACACCTGAACCAGATCATCAGCTCGTCAGGAGAGACTCCATGAACTGATTTGAGTGTGTCAGATAAGAGAGACATACAAAATGTGCAGAGCACCGGGTCCCGAGGACTGGAGTTGCCATAGATCCATTTGTCCGGCGTCCCTCTCACATGAAACCAGAGAATGTCTAATAGGAAGAGAATTGACACTCTCTGGTTACTTCCGGTTTCTGGACTGGCTGCAGTAACACGTCTCTGTCCATGCGGGGGCGCTCGCAGGCGAGTGCAGAATGAATGGAGGTCTATGGCGCTATACCCATCAAATTCCACTTTTCTCAGGATATAATTTTTTGTCTAGTAATTTGAATGTTGTATCCGAAAGGAGATGCAAAGAAATTACACATTGCTGGGTGTTAGATTTTTTAGAGTCACTTATTTGCTTTAAAAAGTCTTTTAAAATGTCAATGACGTCATACACAGTGATAGTGCTTTACGGCATCGGTTCCCAACATCACAAATGTGGAAGCATTTATTCTGTAACCAGAGAGTGTCAACAGCTTCTCCAAGAGGCCCCCTTCCTCAGCGAGCTCTGTGGGGGGTCGCGTCATATTTTGAAAAGTTTTGAGCAATTTGCATTAAATAAAAGTCCTTAACTTTTTTCTGTTCAAAATGTATATAATGAGCGAGTTCATCATGAATCCATTTTCCAAACCGTGTTTTTGTCTTATCCTGAATCACTATGGTGGTACACCTATAATAAGTGATTACATTGGGACTATTTTACCCTGGTTCGGATCGCTGCCGCTGCGGAGTAGCCCAGTACCTCGCACACAGAGAGAGAAGTAGTTCCGGCTACAATGTTCTTCCGAAAGACGCATTATTCTGTTAAAGAAGAAAAAACTGGCACTAGAGATTGAGTTGCTTCAAAAGGAACTTCAGAGTAAGTGCTAAATACACTATTTCACACAGAGTACTATTGCTGACCTTGGATAACAATATATCTTATTGCAGGCAAAAGATGACCATCATTGGCTTTTCTTGACAAAGAATAATTGAAATAAAACTCAAGGAACTAAGCATGTTGTCTTGTCTTCTATTCATTTAATGAAGGTTTTTGTTTAAAAAAAAAAAAAAAAAAAAATGGTGTTCCACAATTCTGTCCCGTGCAGCTCTGCCACTAGGTTGGTCCAAGTGCACTGGCTGGAGGTCATCATCAGGCTGCACCTCCACCACAGGGGTCCTCTCCTTTCTGATGGTGGCACTATTGTGGAGTATGGCACATGCAACAATAATGTCACAGGTCCTGTCAGGTGCAACCCTCAGACACTGAAATCTTTCCTTTAGTTGCCCAAAGGTCATTTCAATGCGTGCCCTTGTCCTGGCTAGAGCTGCATTGAAACGGGTTTGTGGTCCGGGGTTTGGGTCAGGGAATGGCGTCATGAAATACTGCCTGCAGGTATAGCCCCTGTCACCAAGCAGGATCCCGTCGTAAGCACCTGGAAAAATGCAGTTTTGTTAGGCTCAGAATAAATGTATGTAATACAGTGAGCTTGATATTAAATATTTCCTTACCACGTTCAAATAATGTGCATAAATGTGACTCTCTGAAAATCCTGGAGTCATGCACAGAACCAGGCCATTTTGCTTCCACATTTGTGATGTAGGACATGGAGTCACACACCATCTAAGATATTTTTAATCAGTCAACTGCATACTTTTTGATTACATTACTTTTTGTATTATTTGATATATTCTGGACTCGCTTCTCCAAGGTAAATGGTGAATTGTTTGATGTCAGGCTGCATGCTCAGAAAGCGGCAGTGGATTGTGCAGCGTGAGACCACCTTCAGCAACAGGTTCTTGTCGTAAAAACGGACAAGACATGGCTGCGAAAGACTTCCCGTATCACCTCCGCTTATAAAGCCGGGATCTAATCCTGTTAACATGAAATAAGCCTGCTCCCGAGCAGGTTTAAGCTTGGGCACCTGCTGCTATGACAGCAAGTCCAGGATGAGCGTCGAAGAACCAAACAATCCAAGATCATGCCAAATCTCCAACAATCAAATCCAGCTAACTGAGTTAGCGACGTACGAAGAACGGGCCCCTGGGGCCTGTTTCAGAAAGGAGGTTCAACTGAGTTGACTTACCCTGAGATGGGAAACTCTGAGTTTTCGGTTACAGAACAGCGGAAATTAGTTAGTTCAATCAACTCTGAGTTGACTGACTCTGAGTTAAGCGCGTGCACCACCACTATAAAAAGCCATTATCAATGGAGTGCAGATATTATGAGTCACCATGGTAACAGCGCCAGACAAAAAGAGGTCTGCATATTTCTCACCAGCTTCTGCAAGCGTAAGAAGACATATTATTCTTTTTTAAATATCGGCTGCAGCAGCGAAGGACAACTAGAGTTAGCTAGGGAGAAAATAGTTGCTCGAGTCAATGCGTATGTTTACATTTTAATTAGTTATACAGTGTTGGGTGTAATTAATTACCAAGTCATCTAAATACTGTCATTTAATTAAAGGGATTACTCTTAATTCTTCTGTAATTTGAAGTAAAATCTGATGTAATTGCATTAGACTATAGAACAATTCTGTATATTTAACATACATTTTTAAAAGGTATATTTTTTATGTAACCTTCTCCCTCTACACACTTTGGTCAATTCAAGAATAATCCATGCAATTGTATATTGTTTATTTGAAAGCATTAAAAGTGCAGTTTCTTGTCTCTCCTTGTATTGTTCAAGTGGTTGAGGTTGATATGGGATTTATTAATAAGTAGACCAATACTTTCTAAAGATAGTCATTATTACATGAATCTAATTACACGGTTGAAGATGTCATTTGTAGTTAGTAATTAATACCTATTTTAGAGTAACTTACCCAACTGTTATAATATCAGAGGTGAAACTGGAAGAACAGTATGTTATTCAACCTAATTTTAATTTTCATGGGTGCAATCCTGCAGGTATTAAAAGAACATGGCAGCAGCTGAAAATTAAATATAAGAACATAATTCAATCAGGTAAGGTTTGAGCATATCATGGGTGTAGGCTACCTGAATTTACAAATATTTGACATATTAAATAACTAAATAGCATCCCAGTGTCTAGCAGTGCAGCAGCATTTTTGGCTGGGGGAATTCCTGGAGGGACTTCAGAGCCAGTCACTCCCGAAGATCCAAGGGCCTTCATAAAATGTAAGAGGTTTACATATGTGTTATTTCTTATATAGGCTATTTTTGATATTTCCATTTATTTTACTTTGGGTTGGGTTTTTTGTTGGTCCCAACAGATTCCGATGGTAATATCTGTCTTTTGGAGCCTCCTGTCCCAACAAAACCTGCAGGCAGTTGTAAGTAGCCTACTCAATACACCAGAAATTATGACAAATAGTGTTATAAAGTGTACTCATCTTCACAGGACGATGGGGATAATGTTATGTGTCACATCAAACAATCTACACATTCAGATTTTTTCACATTTTTATGTGGAGTAGAATCTAAGTTTAAAGCTAAGTATAAATGGGTAGTCTTATCTCTCCCCCCCGCCCCCAAAGTGGAAGAACAGCAGGAGGACGGTCCATCAACTTCTGTTGCACAGATGAACAGAGTTCAGTGATTTTCGGTAAATGCCACAGTTTAATTCTGTAGAATTTGTTTAGAACTACATTATGTAACTCTAATCTACTACTGTATATTCAGTTGCCAGTTAAGGAGTTAATAGACTTCATCTTATTTAAAAAAATTGAAATTAAAAATAGCAATATTGTATTTATTAATTAAAGATTCATTTTATTAATAAAAATGTACTGAAAGAATGAATGAGGTGTTTAAACACCACTTCCTCTTTAAAAAAGGGGAGGAGACCGAAAGAAACTCTGGGTTTACCGAAGAAAACCTGCTCCCGACCAGGTTAGGTTCACAGAGTAAGTTACCATGGTAACTGACTCTGAGTATAAGTTACCTCTCTTTCAGAAACGGGCTTGACTTACTCTGCTTTCTCAGGTTTAACATACCTCCCATTCTGAAACAGAAAACCCAGAGTTTCCCTCATTTCAGGGTTAACATACTCTGAGTTTTCACTTAACCTCCTTTCTGAAACAGGCGCCCCTGGTCTTTTCACGATCGGATAGCTATCCGATCTGAGAAAACGCATGAAGTGGCCAGGTGTAAACAGCCCCAGAAATCATTCTAATATTCTGATTTATTATGAGTGTTGGAAACAGTTCTGCTGCCTAATATATTTGATGAATAAAAGGTTCAAAAGAACTGCATTTATTAAAAAATATATATAATTTCTAATAATATAAATCTTCTTTACTATCACTTTTATTTATCAATTTAACACATCCTTGCTGAATAAAAGTATTGATTTATTAAAAAAAGAAAAAAAAAGAAAAAAATACTGACCTCAAATTACTGACCAGTAGTGTATATTGTTGTTACAAAAGATTTCTATTTTTAAAAAAATTTACTTTTTTTTTTTTTTTTTTACTTTTTATTCATCAAAGTATCCTAAAAAAAAGTATCACAGGTTATGAAAAAATATTAAGCAGCAGAACTGTTTCCAACTTTGATAATGAATCATCATATTAGAATTATTTCTAAAGGATCATGTGATAGACTGGAGTAATGATCCTGAAAATTCAGCTTTGCATCACAGAAATAAATTATCATTTAAACTAATTATTTTAAATTGTAAAAATATATCACAATATTACTTTTTTTTCTGTATTTTTGATCAAATAAATGCAGGCTTGATGAGCAGAGGAAACTTCTTTCAAAAACATTAAAAAATACTAATACTTATACTTGCCCTGTAATACATGTATTCTTTGTTTTAGATGTTATTAACTTAAATTCTTATGAATAATAAAAATGTTGTAATGTCTATTTGTTATTTATGGCCTGTATGCCTCATTATTGATCTGAGCTTCTACATCTTGAATTCGAATAACATTCGATAAAACATAATTGCTGGATTATTTTGACTATAAGCAGATGAAACATAGTAGGCCTATACACTGTTTATCACAGATTACTTTGGACCAAAGTTACCATATTATAATTAATTATTATATAGTTCTATTCATTCATTTTATTTAAATTAGCACTGGTTAAAATGTATAAAGCATGAACAAGATATGAAACAATATTTATTAATAATACACAGTTTAAATATCACAAATATCAAATTGTATTTTCATTTGCGTCATATGCTGGCTAATTACGACGTTTAACCTGTTATCATAACACTGAACAACTAAACTGTGTGACCAATAGAATTCTATCGGGGGTACAGTTGATGATACACCTGTGTCTCCCCCGCTGGCCACCTCGCACATTTCTCTAGATTTTGCAATTACCTTGCATGACACAATACCATGAAATATACCAGTTTTTAGGGCACAGAATAACGTTTCTGGTGATACCAGTTACGTTTAACAGTCACATAAGGATAATAAGCTATTCGTTGTGCATGGTGAAGTGAACGTCATCTACCTTAAAAAAAAAACAAAAAAAAAAACAACGTTTCCGATATCTTCGGATCGGAGATGCGTCCGTTGTTCAAATTTCCCACGATCAAAGAGGAGACTAATACGCACGTGCACAGCAAAAATCACAACTTGTGGTTGCTGCGAACGCAAGTTATTTAAGGTGTCGAAACTGTACACAGTCAGTACCCTATTCATTTTATTTTATTTTTCGTGTTCGCATTTATGAAGAAACAATGTACGAACGAGACCGCTCTGAAAGCAGCACTAAACGACTACTTTAAAACTTTCACAGAGACCTCAAACAGGCATTTAAAACACCAAATATTAAGGATTGGCATATCAGGCAAAATAATATTCGATGATTGATCGAAAATCGTATCTCTCCCCCTACATGCTCACCGGCAAGCAGGGATGGGCAGTATGATACATGTATTTAAAATACGTATTTGAAATAAAAAAATACTATTTTCTATTTTACCAGCATCTGGCACACGTGAACTGATGCCAAATATCGCGATGTGTTCAGAATGAGACATTTCTTCAGCGCGATTTCACAATACTACTACTACTACTACTACTACTACTAATAATAATAATATATCACAATACTGTTGTTGGTTGTTTATACTGTTGATCAAATAAATGCAGGCTGGATGAGCATAAGAGACTTAATTCAAAAAACATTTAAAAATCCAACTGACCCCAAACTTTTGTACAGCAGGGGTCTCCAACCTGCAGTTTGTGACTGAGGGCTCCCTGAAGGGATAAAATAGTCTAGAGGGCTACTTGTTTGATATAGGCTACTCATACTCACTTGCTGCGTTCGAAACCGCATACTCAATGAGTAGGTAGGCCTACTTCATTTCAATAAGTACTTACTTAACGAGCGCTAAAAGAGTAGGTAGGCTACTTTATAGCCAGATCTCGTTGAGTATGAATGCGAACCGGACATCTGCTATGTTGACGTTGTCATGTGACCTACGACGCGTTATCACCAAGCGGCAACCTCCCCGTCTCTCTCTTGAAACCAACACGGAAGTGAGTTAAACTGCAATTCATTAACTGGCCGCTTGGGCTGGCTGCAGAAGTGAGTCAAATCTGTATCTCCCCCATGTTAAAATTACCAACTTTACAGCGGAAAAAAACATGTTTACAGCCTGGATCTCTATGTGGCTTTGGTCTATACAGCTAATTTTGCCCTTCATAACAACTGTGAGGGGGGTGAATTTTTTTATAACTCATCCGTTTAGTTGATTAATACTTAAAGTTCTGCATAATTAAGGGTGTGGCCACTTGAGTGACAGATGGATTCCCGCTGATGTCATTGCTAGCTGTTTGTCTGCTGTTGTTACTAGCCGTCACTTCACCTCAGCAAATTTTAGCTGCTGAACTTGCCATCTCTGCAGTGTTTTGTGCTTTTTTCCGGGATTATTTCATACAATTTAATACACCCATTACTTCGCCCACGGCTTAGGATTCCGTCGTCGAGTATCGTTCGAGAGAACAACCAGCGCTGTATTTCAGTTGTTTTCCTCTGTGAACATGCACTAATGGATGTCTGACAATTTCGTAGCTTTTTGGAGTTTTCAGATTTAAAAACGTCAATAAAGGCTCGTTCGTTCTGCTCTCACGGAACAGATAGATTATAATATGCTTAAGTACCGTCAGATGAAATCCTGCAGGTGTCGGTGCTTTCTCCGTCCATGCAATAAATGCACATCCATGAATGAGCGCGGATTTTCTAGCGCATTTACTTGAACTTCATAGGCAATATATCTATGGTTTAACCCATTTGAGAGGCGGCCAAAATCAGAATTTAAAATGGACTGAATAAGCTCATCTCTACGAAATTGAGCGATGCCGCGCTGACGGACCATAGACTATAAAAAGAGAGTGACTGACATGTAACATTAAGCACATAAATCACTGTCACACACACACTCTCAGAGTAATATTAAGTTACTGCATAATAAAAATGCCAGAAGTTTATTCCAGGTACTTTATTATAGTAAACATACATTTTTAGACACTTCATACGTATTTTAATAGGCTATATATTATATGTAATATATAGTAGGCCTATGTCTTGTAGCCTATATTATAGGCTCATAATATCATAAGTATTAACGTAAATTATATCATTATCACTTGTCTCACTAGTCTTAATATAACTATTACTGGTTATTAACTGTATTTCTTGTGAATATCTGGGCCAGTGACAAATAAGGTTTTCAACTGATAAAAAATTCAAAAAGGTTAAAACTGCACATCAAAGTAGTTATTATCTTTATGGGGGTGTTTTTTACTTATTACTAAAATCTCAATTTTAAACAATGTATTTTAAGCGGTTTAACTGAGAATCATGTGACGACACCAGTCAAAATGTCATACGGGATAACGTTAATGCATTTTCTATTACGATATTAAAACTTTTCAAATCAATAATACTTAATGAATATATAAAGTGATGCAGTAAACAATATTTGGAGCACAGAAAAAAATGTTTTGCACAAAAATTTGTGCACGTTCTACGCAATGCTACGTGCTGCAGCGTTCTGAAAGCTGCCAGTTTACACCAATGAGATGAAATGGGACGGTGTATAGCAACAACTCTGTACTTCCATTCCAATTTTTGACTTTTCAACAATGTTTTTTTTTTACAGTTGGATATCATTTGTAGCATCATAAAATACAACGAGGACAGAGATAGTGAGAATCTTTTTATTGTATTTTTTTTTTATTGCAAGATGTACATAAATTGGGATCACAAACAGGGAAAACAAATAAACAAACAAACAAACAACCAAAACAAAACCAATACAGTCAGGAACTGACAGATGCGTGCGTTTGTGTGTGTGCGTGTGTGCATGTGTGCGTGTAAAGGTAACTGGGTGGACGTGTCACAGTACATACTTTGAAGAACAAGAGATAGATGAAAAAAAAACTGACTACAGCTGCATTTCTAGTAGTGATGAAACTGAGAAATTGTCACATTTCCCTAATTCACTGCATTGTTCTCGGTTAAGGCTGTTGTTTTCTAAGGTCAATGTTTGCCAGCTCTTAGAAGTTGAAAATCTGACACTTGAGTACTGAAATTGTGGATATGTGTAAGTAATGTATAAGTTAATAAATATCTATGTAATGAAAATTCTTTCTTTTTAAAATTATTTTGGACAAGATTAAATATTAAGAAATGTTCCTTAATGGTAAACATGTTTTATTAAATCCATATCTTTTTGTTTGTTTAAAATAAATAATTTCAATTAATTTGTATTTTTAAAAATGAGAAATAATTGTATAATTAAATCTATATCTATTTGATTGGAGAAAACAAATAATGTCTAATACATATTTCTTAAATGTGATTTTTTATTATATTAAATCTATATATTTTTGTTTAGATCAAAAACAGAATTTAAATGAATTGACTTTCTTCAATAAGAAAAATATACTTTGTGCCAAGGTTTAGAAAATACATAGAAAATATTGGTTAGGGCAAGTTATTTATTTTTCATTGGCTCAAGTTATAAAATATAGATGTGAACCCTACATTTTTTTTAAGTGGATGAATGAAAACCTTTTTTTCAGTGTGTGTGTGTGTGTATTGTTTTGGAAATATTTTTCTTTCTATATATAGATATGTAAACTGTATATTTATTTATTTGTCAATGACAACACACATTAATTAGCACATTGGGCTAATATGGATTTATTCCCATGGAAATTCTTGGCTCTAAGAATATATATTTGTAAATCTCATCAAAAGACAAAATTAAATGTTAAAACTAAATTCACTGTAAATATAATCTTAATTTGAGTTTCATAAACTCGGCGTTGCGTTTGAAATCCGAATTTTATTATTCTCCATTTTTTCAATCAATACATATTACATAGCGAAAATAACCTGCTGAAAGAAGCAGTTTTTTTGACAAGAGACATCGTTATGTTTCGCTCCTCTGTCTGCGCTTCAGAGAGCATCTAAAGCCGCTAAACGTAGGCCTATGGAAAGTTTTCAGTCAGGGAAACTGTTTCTCAAAGATGAGCAACGATTTATAGATTTATTTGGAACTATTTTCGTTGCCGATATATAGAGCAAAATGTAAGTCATGTAATATTTACGACTTAATATAAAAAAAAACCGTCCTGCTGATGTTCGGGACAGCACTCTTTCTCGTCCTATCTGTTGCTTTTTAAAATAATTGTCATAAATAGAAAAACACAAGGATAGCCTACAGGAACTTTTTTTGTGAATTATATTCTGTTTCAGAAATGTTTCAGATGGCAGATGCTTTTATTGTAGGCTAATATCTGTAAAAAAACAAAACAAAACAAAAAAACAAAAAAAACAGTGGTCTGTTATTCTTAATAACAAAATGTATGCCAGCTTCACTTGCTCCCGTTTATGCACCAGCTGCAAATGCTAAAAATAAATAATAAACAGCGCTAGTTTTTCTATGAACAATCATGAATTAAAAAAGCTAAGTCAGTCTTTGTTTGTATTGCATGTTCACTTTTAATACAGCGAAACAGCCTAGGTCTTCCATTCCTCTCAAACTCGTGTGGTCGACTGTGACGTAACTCGGGTGGCTGACTGTGACGTCACTCGAGTGGCTGACTGTGACGTCACTCGGGTGGCCGACTGTGACGTCAATTCGTGTGGCCAACTGTGACGTCAACTGTCGACTGTTACGTCATAATGATCGTGAGTATAAACAGTGCCGCGGATTTATTCTTCTTGTAGCGAGTCGGCGATTGTGAAATTACTATATACATTTACATTATGTGCATCTGAGTTGTGCATATTAGTAGGGAAATTGATACAAAATTGATTATTCAAATAATCTCTTCTGTTTCTCTTTCTTTCATAGTGTTTCACAGATATAAATTGCAAGAAGTATTGTTCACTTCTAGTTCATTTTCGAGTATGTCAACCATGCCCACCATTTTTGAGAGTGCAGAGCAGTCCTCATCAACTGAATTGTCAGATGAGCTCACTACAGCCCTTGCTGCGGGGCGGTGGTGGGCGATAATGGAAGTTTCAGACCCCATATCTGAGTATCCTGACTATGAGGACCTCATCTCAGACCAGTGGTGGGAAACAGTGGAGGAAGGAGATACATCATGCCCCACATCCCCGGTCTTCAGTGAAGCATCTGAGAAGGCTCATTCCCAGCACTCGGGCTTCTCAGATGGGAAATATAAGGGGGGAGAACTGAAGACAACGAAGCAGTGGAGGCAGCAGAACTCTCCCAGTGCTAAAAAAGAGGATCTCACCTCATCCCTGGTCTTCGGTGATACATTGGAGAAAGCTCAGCACTCAGCACCTGTGCCTGTTGTGTCCCCAAAGCGAGCACCTGTGCCTGCTGCATCTCCAAAGCGAGCACCTGTGCCTGCTGCATCTCCAAAGGAAGCACCTGTGCCTGCTGCATCTCCAAAGGGAGCACCTGTGCCCATAGGGTCCCAAAAAAGAGGAAAACTCAGGATCCCAGAATATTTGACTAAACATCTGAAAAAGGCCGCTTTAGAAACACCCACACCCATCCAGTCACTACAGAGGGCACCAGTGGCTTCCTCAAAGGTGCTCACATGCTCCTCACATGGAGCACCAATGCCAGACAAGATCTCCAAGAGGAGAAATCCTAAAAACCCTGAGCTGCTGAGGCAGCATTTGCAAAATGCATCAGTGCTTGTGTCTTCCGCAAACCTCAGGATCCCTAAGCAGCAGAGGCAGAAGAATATCCAAAAGGGAGTGTCTGTGCCTGCCAAGATCCCACAGAGAACACTTGCTCCACCGTGTTCCCCACAGCAACCACCCAGTTGCTACCAAATTGACTATTTATGTAGCATATTTGCTAAATGTTGTGTCATTTCAAATATTTAATTGAAATTGTACATGATTTATATGAATACATGTACACATTAATAAAAGGTTTTCAACCTCATCCAATAAAACATTTGTCTTAGTTTCAATTCATTTTACCATAATTTGTTTTATTTTGCAGGTAATATTTTTTTCGTTCAAAACATTGTTAAATATAAATATTTTTCATTAAGAGCTCAACTAAGAAATATTTGTTTTTCGACGAATGTACAATTTCAAGGTTACTCGGCGAAGCCAGCGCACGGGCATTAAACACATATCTCGACCAGTCACTACTGCAGCGTTAAACAGATTTCAACAAGATTTCAACGTCAAACAAACCAGACAACTCGTTTAAATAGTATTTTTCTACAAACTATTAGCTAATAATTTTGTCAAGATGGCTACTGTAGTGGCACAGTCTCATTATATATTCGGATTGCGGACAGGAGTGAGGAATAATTTGTTGTATTTTGATGAGCAAACCATCATATTTCCGTGCGGAAACAACTGTGTGCGCTATAACATCAACCAAAAATGCCAGAAGTTTATTCCAGGTACTTTATTATAGTAAACATACATTTTTAGACACTTCATACGTATTTTAATAGGCTATATATTATATGTAATATATAGTAGGCCTATGTCTTGTAGCCTATATTATAGGCTCATAATATCATATGATAAGTATTAAGGTAAATTATATCATTATCACTTGTCTCACTAGTCTTAATATAACTATTACTGGTTATTAACTGTATTTCTTGTGAATATCTGGGCCAGTGACAAATAAGGTTTTCAACTGATAAAAAATTCAAAAAGGTTAAAACTGCACATCAAAGTAGTTATTATCTTTATGGGGGTGTTTTTTACTTATTACTAAAATCTCAATTTTAAACAATGTATTTTAAGCGGTTTAACTGAGAATCATGTGACGACACCAGTCAAAATGTCATACGGGATAACGTTAATGCATTTTCTAAATATTACGATATTAAAACTTTTCAAATCAATAATACTTAATGAATATATAAAGTGATGCAGTAAACAATATTTGGAGCACAGAAAAAAATGTTTTGCACAAAAATTTGTGCACGTTCTACGCAATGCTACGTGCTGCAGCGTTCTGAAAGCTGCCAGTTTACACCAATGAGATGAAATGGGACGGTGTATAGCAACAACTCTGTACTTCCATTCCAATTTTTGACTTTTCAACAATGTTTTTTTTTTACAGTTGGATATCATTTGTAGCATCATAAAATACAACGAGGACAGAGATAGTGAGAATCTTTTTATTTTTTTTATTTTTTTATTGCAAGATGTACATAAATTGGGATCACAAACAGGGAAAACAAATAAACAAACAAACAAACAACCAAAACAAAACAAAACCAATACAGTCAGGAACTGACAGATGCGTGCGTTTGTGTGTGTGCGTGTGTGCATGTGTGCGTGTAAAGGTAACTGGGTGGACGTGTCACAGTACATACTTTGAAGAACAAGAGATAGATAAAAAAAAAAAAGGAAGATAGTGAGATACTGACTACAGCTGCATTTCTAGTAGTGATGAAACTGAGAAATTGTCACATTTCCCTAATTCACTGCATTGTTCTCGGTTAAGGCTGTTGTTTTCTAAGGTCAATGTTTGCCAGCTCTTAGAAGTTGAAAATCTGACACTTGAGTACTGAAATTGTGGATGTAAGTAATGTATAAGTTAATAAATATCTATGTAATGAAAATTCTTTCTTTTTTAAATTATTTTGGACAAGATTAAATATTAAGAAATGTTCCTTAATGGTAAACATGTTTTATTAAATCCATATCTTTTTGTTTGTTTAAAATAAATCATTTCAATTAATTTGTATTTTTAAAAATGAGAAATAATTGTATAATTAAATCTATATCTATTTGATTGGAGAAAACAAATAATGTCTAATACATATTTCTTAAATGTGATTTTTTATTATATTAAATCTATATATTTTTGTTTAGATCAAAAACAGAATTTAAATTAATTGACTTTCTTCAATAAGAAAAATATACTTTGTGCCAAGGTTTAGAAAATACATAGAAAATATTGGTTAGGGCAAGTTATTTATTTTTCATTGGCTCAAGTTATAAAATATAGATGTGAACCCTACATTTTTTTTAAGTGGATGAATGAAAACCTTTTTTTCAGTGTGTGTGTGTGTGTGTGTGTGTGTGTGTGTGTGTATTGTTTTGGAAATATTTTTCTTTCTATATATACATTTACATTTACATTTACATTTAGTCATTTAGCAGACGCCCTTATCCAAAGCGACTTACAAATTAGGACTAAATTCAGCGAGTCATCATAAAGAGGCAAAAGCAACAACAACGCAGGAAATGCTCAAAATACGAAGTTCAGGTATTATTCAGAGTAGCATAAGCCTGATAAGTGATGTTTCAAAGGGAACGGAATTTTTTTTCCTTTTTATTTATTTTTATTTTTTTATTTTTTTATTTTTTTATTTTTATTATTTTTTTATACATATAGATATGTAAACTGTATATTTATTTATTTGTCAATGACAACACACATTAATTAGCACATTAGGCTAATATGGATTTATTCCCATGGAAATTCTTGGCTCTAAGAATATATATTTGTAAATCTCATCAAAAGACAAAATTAAATGTTAAAACTAAATTCACTGTAAATATAATCTTAATTTGAGTTTCATAAACTCGGCGTTGCGTTTGAAATCCGAATTTTATTATTCTCCATTTTTTCAATCAATACATATTACATAGCGAAAATAACCTGCTGAAAGAAGCAGTTTTTTTGACAAGAGACATCGTTATGTTTCGCTCCTCTGTCTGCGCTTCAGAGAGCATCTAAAGCCGCTAAACGTAGGCCTATGGAAAGTTGCAACCCAGAGTCCAGTGAAACCTGCAGTACCTGCACATGTCCACTTGATGGCGAAGTCTGTCAAGAAACCCCAAACATTATACTTCCATCAAATCTGAACACAAGGTGACAGTAAAGTCATGAGATATAGTTCAAATGCTTTTCATGTAAATCCATAAACTAGTCTTAATTGTACTTTATCATAATCTCTCAGATGTTTTATTAATTTAGTGTTTATAACTTTATTAAAAAAGCCTGTTTATACTGATAGTGGCTTAATTGCTGGCAACAGCAAACAGTCTACAGTTACATAAGTAAATATTACTTGGTGGAATTATTCTTTTTGGATATTATTAATAAAAATGATTTATTTATCATTTTTATTCCTATTGCTGTTGTTGACATGTGTAGCTTATTTCTTTAAGGGTTGAAATACAAATAAATAAACTGACAAGGCAAACAAAAAGTTTTTCCCTCTTGAAGAGATAGTTCATCATCATTCACTCAAACACTCATGTTGTTCCAGACCTCAATTACTTTATTCTGTCAAACACAAAAAAATAAAAAAATAAAATAAAAATAAAATTATAATAATTAATCAGTTTTTTCCCCTTCATGTAGTAGAAGTCAATGGTAACCAAACCGGTTTGCTTTATCAACATTCTTCCCAATATCTTTATATATATAATGACTGAGCATCCTGGATTGGATCCTGTTTGTTTAAACGTGTATTCTCTTCAGAATGCATACATTTATCGAGCCGACTATGGAACCTTACCCTGGTATTCCAGAGTTCTCGCGAGAGCACAAGTTGAATTTGCTCAGCGAGTTAGATTTAGGTCTGGACTTCCAGGCTGTGTGGTGATGAGGGTTCGCCGTGAGTTTCCAGATGATCAGGGCAGATATGTTGGTTTCCTACCAGCTGATGATTGAATCTGGACACCATGGTGGAAATGACCTCCTCCTTGTCTGGCCGCTCATACTCCGCACAAAGGTCTGATAGTATGGGTATCTTAAGTACCTCATCCATGTATGGAGCAGGGTCCACAAAAACATGCTCAAATATTAGGTCCTGCAGGTCATCTAGGTACTCTGTGCAATAAAACAAAATGTATTTATAAATTTATATCCTGTTGATGATGTTGCTTGTGCACGACCAGCATTTTCATTGTAATAAAATGCAGCCAGGTTTAGTCTGCAAGTGCACAGACACAATTCAGGAAAATAGCCTATAGTGATGTAAAGTTATTTTAACAGCAGTTAAATTACCTGCACAACATTCCAAGAAATGGGAACACTGTTACGTCAGAAACGAGGACACAATGTGCAAGTAAAAAGCTTTTATTTAATAGTCAATGATGATGATGATGATGATGATGAATAATCCGGGTGATGCAGGCGGTGGAACAGGGACTTTGATGGTCAGACACGGAGTGATGGATGAAGTGCAGCGTGCTCTGATGAGTGATGACGTGATCCAGACATGAAACGTAATCCAACAAAGACACGAAACCGGCACACAGGAACTCAAGACGGGACACGAGGCACGGGAACAGGACCAGACAACACAGAGACTTCATGCAACGATCTGACAAAGGAGATGAGAAAGTGGTGAGCATTTCTAGGAGATGAGATGAGTGGCAGCTGGTGATGATGAGTGATTGCAGCTGGATACTGATCAACCGTAACGATCCGGACACACACACTCACACACATGTAAACAACAAGGCACGAGACTAGAGAGAGACATTGGATCTATGAACCGTGACAAACACCACATTTTTTGGGGCAAACCGTAGAATGTCACTATGAAATGACTCCAAAGATGAAGTCTGGTGATGTGGACTTAGTTTGGTGATGTCCTTCAAAATCCGCGTGTTTGTCATCACTTTCTCCAGCTTGTAGAATGCCTGAGTTCCTATGAGAAATGATACAAAAATTGCATTAATTACAACTAATAACTTTAATTTTAGGTTATTTACACTTCGACTAACAAAATGATAAAATAATTTTGCATCTGGCTTTATCATATGTTCAGATCTATCTACCGAAAATATATGCAAAATCGTACATATTTAATGAGATAATGCCTAATTTGCATAATTAAACATATACATTTCTAAAACTTGTAATACATTTTTTTTATATACTTGTGTAAGTACTCAACTGAGGAAGTTTCATGGTGATATCTATTATTTAAACATTTTACCCTATTCACCTGTAGAGTCTCGCCTTAAAAATAAAAAATCCACCCGCAAACCGCCTATATTCTTTGATTTAGATCTGCATCTGATCATCACATTACAATTATTCAAATTCTTAGTGTTAAGCATGATAATATGGTAACATCACACTGAAGTAGGCTGATTTAAAATGAACATTTATTTAAAATAAAAGTTCTTCTTTTGGCAAAATTACATTTCCTTAATAGCCTAAACAGAGGCTTTACTCCCTTCAAGCTTAAATTGTCAATGTTTCATTACATCACTGTTTGAAAACACTCAGAATAATTTTTTGTAGCTTTATAAAGGGCATTTTCCCCTAATTTTATTAAATGTATGCTCCATCTTTCATTTCATATTCTTAAATTTGATAAATATATTCAATTAAAATAATTAGACACTAGGCTGTTACCAATAAAATTAAATCATTTACATTGAAAAATTATAACTATTAAATTAGATTATTTTAAATATTTTTGAATATACAAATAAGGAATGTTGAAAAGAATGATACTTTATGAAACTAGCGTTTTATCATTCAACGTTGACACTTGCTTGAGAAGTTGAAGTCGTTCTCTATCGCCATGGTGGTTAAAAATGGTACGGTCCACAATAGGGGTGTCTGAAATCGCTTTACATTAAAATGTTCCTACAGTGAAATTAGGAGTTGACTTGTATTGTAACTGTAATTATATTTTTTCACAATATCAGAAAAATTATCTGACCCCCCCAAAACTGATATTTCTGTCCCCTACTGGGTCTTCATTGGGGGGTATAGTACCCCCCAGTACCCCCTGTAATTTGGCGGTCAGTTACAATACACTCCAGAGTAACACCACGAGCTTCCAACAGGGCAAGGCTCCTCTGTAATCCTTTTTCCATGTGGTAGCTTCCTCCCACTTCGTTACTCTGAAATTGACAAGTATAGGGAACGAAACAATCAACTTAGACAAACCAGAAGTTTTAAACTTCTCAAAATGTAATTTTTTTTAAATAGTGATATTTCTTCTCTCCCACCTGAACCAGCTGTGTGTCCACAACGGTGTTGGTCTGAAGGTCCATCAATGTATAGCTTCCAAACTTTGCAGAGTGGCCTTTGAAAGTAATATTACACAAAGCATTATTACCACGAGTGCATTGAATTCAGTTAGATACTACCTATGCATGTTATGCTTCATGATCCGGAAAATACCCGAGCATCCATGCATCCTTCTTATTTACAACTATGTACCTGGTGAGTCAGCCCTCATGTCACCTCCAACGATGACCCTTTCCCTTTCACTCAGGCGATCTAGCGTCTCATTTTGCCATTTTGCTTGAGCACTAAGAAACAAAAACTCGTACTGGTTAACAAATATTAAATACAAAAGTAACAAAATATAATAATAAAATTCTGAACCAGGGGTGTTAAACTCAGTTCCAGAAGGATCAACAGGTATACTTGAACTTTTTTAATGAGCCTTAGAGAGTTGATTAGCTGCCTCAGGTGTGTTTAATAAAGATTAGAGGTAAACTCTGCAGTGCTGTGGCCAACAAGGAACTCAGTTTGACACCCCTGTTCTAAAACAAATGCAGTTTTGAAACTTACGACATGTCTGCTGTCTCCGTTAAAGTTGTGTCCGTCTCTGCTGGATCAAATGTATAATCTTGCTCTTCAGGTGCTACTACAGATGATGTGTCCATTAGGGTTTCTTCGTCATCCTCTTCCTCCAGTTCCACACGAGGTCTCTTTGATGGCCACTTTATAGGTGTAGAGGTCCTAAATATTAAACCAGCTGCTGGTGACAAACTGTCAATGTCTGAAACTGTATCTGTCGTCTGGACACCTGTAATATACAAAGTAGTTGTGTGTTACTGTTATGTGACACTTATTGTGTAACAAGACTAGTTATAAGTCCTCTGTATAAGCAGTATCATGTAATACATAAACATACCTGAACTCCTGTAGCGAACATGAAACGTCTTCATTGATGACTGAGTACCAACAGACTTGGTCAGCGGTTTTGCGTCTGTCTGGCAAGCAACATCTCTGGTTTGGCTGCTCTGTTCTGATGTGCTGTCCTTAACAAATAAAGATTCCACTATCAGCGCGATAAAAAAATAACAACATAGCTGGACTCATGGTGCTATCACATGCTATCACAAACTTTATAAGTCTAACATGTTATCATGAACTTGACAAATTCAAAGGCAATTTGGAAAACCAACGCGTAATACATACTTCTAGATGTGTAGCTGGATCACGAACAGTTGGCACTGCTACATCCTTCAGGAGCCATTTTTTGGCAAAACCTGCTTTATACTGAGCCTCATTCAAAAAGCTGTCCGGTGTAAAATGATTCGAGCAGACATAAACGAATTTTGGTAGAGTTGAGGGAGCATTTTCTTCAAAAACAAACTTAATCCACCTCGTCTTCAGCGGTTCAGATTTCGGGAGTAAATAGAGAGAGGCTATGTGGATTATTACATCCAGCCCAACGCTTGGGAGACATTCTCGTCAGTGCAGCGATGGCGGATGTGATGCCCGGAGAAAAATCTGTGGAAGCAATTTTCCAGGATCTGGAGCGACCTGAGGATGGAACATTTCAGATATCAAAAACTGTTTTTGTTTTATTTATTTTTTTATAATATTAATGATCAATGTCAGTGGTCACATCAAATTGTTACTTTGGTTTCACTTTATTTTGGTCCCTTTAAGACATTCTATAAGTCTATAAGTAACACTGCACATGTCTACTAACTCTCATTAGAGTATTAGTAGAGTATTAGGTGTTTTATTTATTATTTATTAGTGAGTATTATTTGGTGCCTCTAGGCTTATTTGTTGATCACATTTATACCTAATGCTTCCTATGGGTGTATTAACTAAAGTAATCTGCACTTAAACAACTCAATACACATTCAGGTTTTGGCCAACTTACAATATAAAGATAACGATCATTGTCAATCTTGCGTATCAATCAATACACCTGGCCTTGTATTAAGTATTAAACCATCTGTAAATTGTTTTTAATGTGTTTTGATGCATGCAAGAGCAAAATGTTTGTACAATTCAGTAAGATTTACCTTTTTGCCATCAAATTTGCGTGTTCCCAGGAAAACCCTGCCAAATACTCCGGATCCAATTAACTGTTCCACGTTATAGAGAGACTCAAAGGACTCTGAAAAACAAACAGAAAAATGTGAGACAATTATTAGCTTGCTAGATCCATTGTTTTATTTTTAAAATATCAGTGCTGGTCGAGCAACAGTAAATGTGATCGGACGTGTTAAAAACTTGACTCAGTTATGCATGAAATAGCTAAATCTCTATCTGTAGACTTTGCACTGCCAAGCCTTGTTTCAGTCTCACCTGTTGAGCTCTCGTTCACAGGAGAAGCCTCCACGGCACCCTGAGCAGTTCGGCCAGTTGATGTCTCTGTTGGCTCGACAGGAACTTGACCCGGCAGCGAAGGACACAGAAACCCTTCGAGGCTGTTGGACCTGGACAAACTCTTTTCGCTTGGGCTCTCCCATCCATCGCCACTCCTGCTCCCCTCGACGCTGTACGAGCCTCGGCTGCACAGATTCAACGACTCTCTACTTCCCGTCTCGACATGGGCCTCAGGGGGGGGTGAGGACCAGGGTGAGGACCAAGCTGAGGATGGCGTGATACCCGGAGAGGAATCTATGGAAACAGTTCTCCAGGATCTGGAGCAGCCTGAGGATGGAACATTTCAGATATCAAAAACTGTTTTTATTATTTTTTTATTTTTATTATATTAATTATCAATGTCAGTGGTCACATCAAATTGTTACTTTGGTTTCACTTTATTTTGGTCCCTTTAAGACATTCTATAAGTCTATAAGAAACATTGCACCTACATGTCTACTAACTCTCATTAGAGTATTAGTAGTGTATTAGTAGAGGGTTAGAATAAGTTGACATGTAGTTGAAAAGTTACTTATAGTCAGTAGAGTGTCTGTTGCTAGATCCATTGTTTTATTTAAAAAATGTCAGCGCTGGTCGAGAAAATAATATTATAATGGGGGAAATCATTTTAATATTCTGTAAAAACAAGCCTTATTTTTTAGTGGAAAACAAGATAATACTTTTTAAAATAATGTTGGAGAAATAATGATTTACCATTATTATATAGTATCAAGCGCTATATAAATGAAGGTGATTTGACTATAACAAGAACATTACAATGAACACAAATTAGAAAATCTCACTACAAATAATCCAGAATTTAAGACAAAAGATAATAATCCTACTCTGCTTGTTACACTTCCACACACCTGAAACTGATCGAGTGAATCTCCTCAGCTTCTCCAATCTAGCGTAGTGTACGAACAAACCATGGATGTTGTAACATCTGCTCTAAGCTGGGGCGTTCAGCTGGATCGCGAGCCAGACACTGTCCAATCAGATCCCTGCAGTCTGTACACATTTTAATAAGGAGAGAGCTGGTTAGTCATGACCATGTGACCTGGCATTTTTGAAAACAGCGATGCTCTCGGTGTACGTTGAGCTACAGTATATATAAAAATTCTGACACACTACAACCTTTAACTTTCTGTACAACTCATTTGCTTTATGTGTGTTTATCCATGTTATCATCATTATTCACTCACGTTTGGATAAGTTGGGGTTCTGAAATGTAACTTCGGCTTGTGTGATTTCCGTTCTATTACGAAAAGGAAGACATGTGTTCGACAACTCGTACAGCACCACTCCTAGAGACCAGACGTTTGCTGGGACGGCGTGGAATCGAGGTTCTGTAAAGACTTCAGGTGGGCAGTAATCCAGAACTCCTGTAAGGAAGACATTTGCACATTGTTGAGCTCTTTTTTAAAGCATCATCAAAAAATTTGTAAGTCACTACCTTCAGGTTTCCACACTCCCAAAATGCTCACCCCTGTATCTGTTGATCTCGTAGCCTTCACTACTAAATAGCTGACCGCAGCCAAAGTCTATCAGCTTGAGATCTAGCGTGTCTTTCTCAAACAGGACATTCTGTGGATGAATGTCACTATGGAAAACACCATGATGGATGCAGTGTAGCACTGCCCGCACAGCCTGTCTCATGACGACCCGTGAGAACCAGTCACTCCAAGGTTGACGATAGATTATGTCAAACAAGCTCTCGCAGTGCCCCGGATACTCCATAACCAGAGTGAATTCTTTAGGATGTTCAAACCACTCGTACAGTTGTATGACGAAGGGGCTTATGGGTTCTAGCCTCATCATCATCAGCAGCGCCACTTCTGTAACGAGAGGTTTGGGATTCCCAGGCTAGAGAGAAGAAGCAGACAGAAGGTTAGCTGGGTAAAAATCTGAAGAAAACATCATTTTGAAATGTACTATTCTTTGATCTTTTTAGATGCGTTCAAAAGAGCCTTTTCAGCTCAAAGTTATTTGGTGCCTCTAGGCTTATTTGTTGATCACATTTATACCTAATGCTTCCTACAGGTGTATTAACTACAGTAATCTGCACTTAAACAACTCAATACACATTCAGGTTTTGGCCAACTTACAATATAAAGATAACGATAATTGGCACTCTTGAGCATCCGCTTGATGGCAACCTGCACAAAAAAAAACAAAAAAAACAGTTTCAATAACAGTAACAGTTTTCAAGCACCTGGCTTTGTATTAAGTATTAAACCATCTGTAAATTGTTTTAAATGTGTTTTGATGCATGCAAGAGCAAAATGTTTGTGCAATTCAGTAAGATTTACCTTTTTGCCATCGAATTTGCGTGTTCCCAGGAACACTCTGCCAAATCCTCCGGATCCAATTAACTGTTCCACGTTATAGAGAGACTCAAAGGACTCTGAAAAACAAACAGAAAAATGTGAGACAATTATTAGCTTGCTAGATTCATTGTTTTATTTTAAAAATATCAGTGCTGGTCGAGCAACAGTAAATGTGATCGGACGTGTTAAAAACTTGACTCAGTTATGCATGAAATAGCTAAATCTCTATCTGTAGACTTTGCACTGCCAAGCCTTATTTCAGTCTCACCTGTTGAGCTCTCGTTCACAGGAGAAGCCTCCACGGCACCCTGAGCAGTTCGGCCAGTTGATGTCTCTGTTGGCTCGACAGGAACTTGACCCGGCAGCGGAGGACACAGAAACCCTTCGAGGCTGTTGGACCTGGACAAACCCTTTTCGCTTGGGCTCTCCGATCCATCGCCACTCCTGCTCCCCTCGACGCTGTCCGAGCCTCGGCTGCACAGATTCAACGACTCTCTACTTCCTCTCTCGACATGGGCCTCAGGGGGGGGTGAGGACCAGGGTGAGGACCAAGCTGAGGATGGCGTGATGCCCGGAGAGGAATCTGTGGAAACAATTATCAATGTCAGTGGTCACATCAAATTGTTACTTTGGTTTCACTTTATTTTGGTCCCTTTAAGACATTCTATAAGTCTATCAGTAACACTGCACATGTCTACTAACTCTCATTAGAGTATTAGTAGAGTATTAGTAGACTTATAGTCAGTAGAGTGTCTGTTGCTAGATCCATTGTTTTATTTAAAAAATGTCAGCGCTGGTCGAGAAAATAATTTTATAATGGGGGAAATAATTTTAATATTCTGTAAAAACAAGCCTTATTTTGAGTGGAAAACAAGATAATACTGTTTAAAATAATGATGGAGAAATAATGATTTACCATTATTTGGCTTGACGCCGGAGTGATCTGAAGCAGGTGACGATGGTTCAGGAATAAAAGGCTCCACAACAGTCACAGCATCACTGGAAGAGCTGCTGAAAACACCCTTCGTATCCTCCAAGAACTTGAGAGAACATTCAGGAGCTTTTTCTGAAATGAAGAAAAAACAAATGAAAAGAACTATTAGACCCATCTCTGACGTCAAATTAAGCAATGACATAATGATATAACTTACATTTTACTATTCAAATCTTAATAGTGTAACAAAGTCTCTGCTTAATATCTGCAAACTCTTTATTGTGATGCTCCTCCAACAGACATTCAGTTGTCTATAAGTAACATGAGTGATGTAGAATAGAATGACTGACTGCGCTTGACAGGGCTCATATAAGTACGAGAGAGAGCGCCGGCCGCGCGCGCGCACTCACCGTCTTCAAACAACACGAGCGCTGTCTTGCTCTCTCTCTCTCCCTCGTGCATATTCATTAGACATGTCCGATAGAAAAAGGGCGGAAGACCAAAGTTTCACGTGGAGCATTCGGAGATTTTTTTCTCTTGAATTACCGCGGAGTGTGAATTGTGGTAAAAAATAAACTGCCGGGATAATCACACAACGCTTGCCGTAGGCTACACGTCCACTAATGACACGTCCGATTCGCGAACTAATGACTCATTTGAACCGATTCACTTTAATGAATGGTTAAAACAACTGATCTGTCCAACACTGAACTCACGAGGCGTCTGAATCGGTGTATAACAAATCGGTAACACTTTACAATAATGTTCCATTTATTAAATTCTAGTTAAGTACTTTTTTTTATTAGTATTTTTTATTATTTTTTAAGAAAAAGGTGAGTGGCAGAGTGTATTACTATACGTTGTTGTTATTTTTATGTGAATGAAGAATTAAAATATGCACTTTTTTCAGTAAGCTAGGACTATGCGTTTTCAACATAAATGTTCAATTCTGTTGGTTCAGGAAGGACGCCATGACAGGCTGCTGGCTCCCACTGTTCATTTTTATTTATTTTTTGTTGGAAAAGCACTCTCTGTATTAGCTTAAAGCCCTCAAGTTTACATTGGTTACTGTATTCTTTCAATTGCTCTAAACAAGTATTTTGGGTGACCTTTTTATTTTTTTATTGAATACTAGACATCAAGTTGTTGTTATTTTCATCTGAAAGAAGAACTTTTTTTTCAGTAAGCTAGGCCCTATGTGTTCAGTAAGCTTGTTTCAGTAAGCTATGTGTTTTCAAGGCTTTAAGGTTTTATTGAATGCTACCTCTGACTAAGAATGCATTACTGTGCACTTGTATAGTCTTTTATTTTGGAATTTTAAGAGCAATAAACATATATTGCAATGTTAAGGAATTCATGTTTTTTTCATTCAGATATGTAAATTAACATGTATAAATTGCTATTAGTCAATTAATGGGGATTGGGGAGATAATCGGTAATCGAATCGAATCGGACTGGAAAAATGAATCGTTAGATTAATCGATGCATCGAAAAAATAATCGCTAGATTAATCGTTTTAAAAATAATCGTTTATCCCAGCCCTAGTAGGGTTAGAATAAGTTGACATGTAGTTGAAAAGTTACTTATAGTCAGTAAAGTGTCTGTTGCTAGATCCATTGTTTTATTTAAAAAATGTCAGCGCTGGTCGAGAAAATAATTTTATAATGGGGGAAATAATTTTAATATTCTGTAAAAACAAGCCTTATTTTGAGTGGAAAACAAGATAATACTGTTTAAAATAATGATGGAGAAATAATGATTTACCATTATTTGGCTTGACGCCGGAGTGATCTGAACCAGGTGACGATGATGGTTCAGGAACAGGATCTGCTGGAGGAATAAAAGGCTCCACAACATTTCTTGAGCTGCTGAAAAAACCCTTCCAGCGCTTCTGGAAACGACCAGGTTTCTTCATACGTTCTGGAGCTTTTTCTGAAATGAAGAAAAAACAAATGAAAACAACTATTAAACCCATCTCTGACGTCAAATTAAGCAATGACATAATGATATAACTTACATTTTACTATTCAAATCTTATCTGTAAAGTTACAAATCTAAAGTAATGGGAATTGTTCACGCTATCCACCTGACTTCTGCTTAATGCCTGCATAAATGTCCCAACATATTATTTCACAATATTAATAGTAATTTTATTTCACTATTATCACGATTACGAGGTGATTCCGATTCAACGCTAAAGTTATTTTTCTTATTTTATCTGATCTTTAATTAAAAAGAAAACATACATTTCCAGGCTTCATTTGGCCAACTCTGGCACATGTGGCTCAGTTCTTGTAATGGTAAAGATCATATGGGCCATATCTAAATATAGATATATTTTATTAAACACATTTATTAAATGCATAGCAATGTCTTATTTATGACATAACTGACTCTGTAATACTCGGCACGACAGCCATTTTGACAATTTTGCATGTTTTTGACAATTCAAGAGAAATAAGTGGTGAAATTGAATTCTTTTCTGGATCGTATGCTGTCTGTGAAGCGGCTTTCTGTGCGTGTGTTTCTGGTGTGTGTCAGACAGCCATCGAGCTCATGCCTTATTGAGAACATTTTGCTAACATTCCCACTCAATTAAGAAAACATTATTTCTAAATGTTCCCTGAACGTTCAAAACATCCAGTTTTTTCAACGTTTCAAAAATGTTTTATCTTGGTTAAAGGAACATTCTATTTTATAATTTTTCATTATTGGAACGTTACTTTTGAATGTTCTCGGAATGTTCCGAAAATGTCAGATGAATGTTGGAAAAAATTGGTTTCACTTTATTTTGGTCCCTTTAAGACATTCTATAAGTCTATAGGGGAATTATCACCCTACGTCACACGGCGTCACGCAGGTTCTACTGCGCATGTCGGGACCAAAAGTGGTCAAAAAAATATGCGGAGAACATTACGAAAATTAAATATAAAATGTTTTAAATCGAGCTATTAGTATTATTCTTATCCGTATCCGTGTAAGGATCAGCTGTTAAACGGGTCTTTCTGCAACCACGATGCGCACGCATCCCGGATGTTTACAAACCTATAATTGGTCTATAAGTAACACTGCACATGTCTACTAACTCTCATTAGAGTATTAGTAGAGTATTAGTTGACCGTTAGGGTTAGATGTTAATGTTGGAGAAATAATGATTTACCATTATTTGGCTTGACGCCGGAGTGATCTGGAGAAGGTGACGATGGTTCCGGAATAAAAGGCTCCACAACAGTCACAGCACTACCGGAACAGCAGCTGAAAAGTCCCTTCGTAGCCTTCCAGATCCTGAGGCAAAGACGTTCTGGAGCTTTTTCTGAAATGAAGAAAAAACTAATGAAAACAACTATTAGACCCATCTCTGACGTCAAATTAAGCAATGACATAATGATATAACTTACATTTTACTATTCAAATCTTAATAGTAAAATGCTCCTCCCAACAGACATTCAGTTGTCTACAAGTAAAATTGCACCTACATGTCTACTAACTCTCATTAGAGTATTACAGGGTACCTGCACAATTTTTAAAGTCAAATTTAAGGCTTTTTAAGACCTTTTTAAGACCTGAAGAAATCAAAATGAATACCGTACATTAGGGGTGCGCAATATTGACAAAAATATGTCTCGATATTTTCAACGTTTTGTCGATAATAATTAGATGATATTTTAAAATTATTTAATGATTTACTGTACAGTTTTTTAATGTTTTAATTAAAGAATACTTTAAATATGAAACTAAAACCACCAGTAGGTGGCGGCAAGTCACTGTCTTAATAAGCGAGTTGTTGGAGTCATTTATTCAACCGATTTGTTCAAACCATAGATATTATATAGAGACTAGATGCCCTATTGGCCGCTGGGCACTGAGAAATGCGGCCGCCATCTTAAACCGGTTGTGTTCCTAGTTTCGTTGTGTGGCAGCAGTTAAGATGCTAGAGCACTGTGGAGTATTTTCCTGTTCTAATCGGCGGACCATCGCAAATAGGGCCCGGGGGATTACTTTTAACATTACCGTACTATTGGTTGTATTTTGTGAATAGAATATTACCAGATAATTGAGAAGGAGCAAGGATCTTTGATATTACTGTACTGATATCGTAGCCAGCTAACGTTAGCTAGGCAATGTTTACTGCACCAGCCGGTGTTCACCTGACATGAGGTGGGGTAAAGTAATAATTACAAGAGCTTCTCGGTTATTTTAGTCCCGTCCGAATGTGCCATCTCAGTAATCATTTTGGACAATGTCAGTAAAGATTACGGCGACTTTTACCTTCTGTAAAAAGGTCCAGGAAAATTACCTCAGGTAACGTTAACGTTTATAAACGTGCGAATAGACCCTCTGTAAATCAAGTAATTTCGTGTTTAAAAGTAGTTTCCTGTGGTTTTTCAAGTATTGAGACGCTTGAAAAGGCATTCAGTTGCGTGTTTTCTCCCTCCCTCAACTCAAGTGTTTTCCACATACCATTCAGATCAGAAAGAAGTTCGAAAGCACTTGTAAGAGGCACGAAACTTACTTTTACCGCAATCCAATCTTAAGTTAATTCATACATTGTTCGACCGGACATAACTGTTTTATATATATATAAATATAGGTTATTTGTGTTTGCGCACGTGATATCAGGAAGCAATGTAAATGTAAAACACACACGTTTCTTCAACTTATTAAAATATCTTGCTTTACTGCAACTATCTGTTTCTGCTTCTTTATCATATTTATAGTGTGTGATTTATAAAATAGCTTATATCCTACATCACATATTTTGATTTTGGACGTCTGGTCACTTTATATCTTATATCAGAATATTATATTACTGTTAAGCCTACTATGAATATTAAAATACGCCGAACCATGTGTCCTGTATAATAGCTACATGAATGACCTTTGCAGCAAACAAACCCGCGTGAAAATCAGTTCGGTATTCAGTGAGGTATGATTAATTAAATGCGCTGACAGCTCATTGCACCTGCCATACAGATTACACTGAGTGGAGCGGGTGACCGGTCTAAGATGGCGGCCCCACGGCTCGCCCGCGCCAGTAGGCAGTAGCGGTCGATAGGGCGTCTATCTATATGAAGTCTATGGTTCAAACGGCTGATTCATTCAGAAAACAAAGTGATTGTTCATTGAATCGTTAAAATGATTCGTTCAAAACGCGGATTTCAGTAAAAAACAAATCTGTCTGTTGGACTACGGCTTCATTATGAAAATCTCGTCGGCGATATAAAGTGAAAATTGACAATATTGTGTCCAAAAAGTAACTCACAATGTTAACTTTATTGTTAATTTAACTGTTGTATAAAATAAATAGCACATTTGCAATTGTGCAAAAGAAAACGGCACTCTTGATCATGTGATATTCTAATATAACAACATAATATGATATAAATATAAGACAAAAACTAATTTGGGGACATCTATAACTGCACTGACACATCACGCAGTGAAAGCAAGCCTGAGAGACAAACGCGATGTCAGCTCGCACTCGCAGTGCCTCGTACATAGTTAAAACAATGATTAAAATATCATCATAGTTCATATTAAGGAGAGAGTCTACTGATGCTCTAATGAGAGTTAGTCGACATGTAGTTGCAAAGTTACGTATAGTCGACAGAATGTTCAAAAGGGACCATCAAAATAAAGTGTTATCGTTACTTTAGTTGGTTTAGTTGACAAATCAGCCATTGAAAATAGAAATAGAAACTAAGCCATTACATCTTTATTAAAAGCCTATTCTGACCTCTGCGAGAGTGGTTAGATGAAGTGGACGGACGTCCAACATCTGGGTTCTGCTTCGCCCTCGTCCCGTGAGCCTGACCTGTGGACACAGAAACAGAAAACTCAGAAGACAGAGATGGTAAATATCCAGGACGATCCTGGCTCTGTGTCTGGGTCGGGTCTGGCAGCGGCAGAGGTGGACAGTAACAAAGTACATTTATTTGAGTACTGTACTTAAGTACACTTTTTGAGTATCTGTACTTTACTTGAGTACTATTTTTTCTGGAAACATTTTACTTTAACTTCACTACATTTGAAAGACAAGTATCATACTTTTTACTCCACTAACGTTACATTTCTGTAGAAAGTAGTTGGATTCTGACATCAATCTGACTTTCATTTTCAATGTTGGGTATGGTCTTTTAAATGCTCATTTTGTCATTGTTTTGGAGCACACTAGCTTATAACAGTGGCTGACATATTCATCCTAAAAGCCAAAAATCTTTAAATAGGGCCCTATTTGAGGGAACAGCCCGAAACTATTGTGGACGTTATTGAGAGCACTTATTCAATCTCACATTCAATCCCACTACAGGAACTGTGTTCTAGAAATAAATGATATATTGATATGAGGGTGGGTAGGTAGGCAGGCATAGATTCAGAGGCATAAGGTACTGTAAGTATTACAAACAATAATAAAACAATGCATTGACATTTACTTTTTACTTTTGATACTTAAGTACTTTTAAAAACAAGTACTTCTGTACTTTTACTCAAGTAAAAATCAGTCTTTTCAACTTTTACTTGTAACTGAGTAATATTTGACCAGAAGTATCTGTAACTTACTTTGTCCATCTCTGGGCAGCGGATCCTGATCACGGTCATCAGAATCGGGCCTCCAAACCTCCCGACCAGCCGTCTGCCAGAAAGCAGCTCTCCTGGATCTGGAGTGCTCTAAGGATGGAATATTTCACATATCACATAACGTTAGTTTAATCATAATCAATAATCAATGTCTGTGGTCAATTACAGATTTGTACTTCAGTTAAGTTACTCAAATTCAATTCAAGTTTATTTCACATGCAATGAATCAAATAAATGGGATCAAATGGGATCAGTCAGTCATTGTACAACACACCATAAAAAATTAATTAAAAATTAAAGCACTCACTTCCTCTTCCACCCATCATTCGATTACGAGCCATCGACAACCTGAAAGAAAATCAGAACAAAATACAAGACAAGACAATACAATAGAAATATCCTCTTAAACTAAATAGAGTTACTCCCCTGAAAAAAATATCAAACAAGCTAACGTTACTTCTAAAATAGGAAAAGAACTATCAAATAAAAGTATTATCAGATGACGCTTTCAAAAAGTATATATCCTCCGATGTCCTTCAAGAATATAGGTCTCCTCTCAGCAATCCAGAAAAGCTTCAAAGTATCGAGTTTCGGCCAGAAAATTCTCCGCAAAAGTCAGTCTGTTAATTCGCCTCGTCTCTCAACCAACAGACAGCGGTCGATCGTTGAGCAGAGAGATACATGCAGATCGCAGAATTCATAAAACGCGTCGCCATAGCAACTAACATTCGAATCATAACATGCACGCACGCCCAGACAGCGACTGGTTCGAGTGTAAATATATATGCAGTCAGAATTCATAACCTACATAGCAACTAAAATTCGAACCACGCATGCACGCGCACATCGACTCTGATTTATTAAATAATTGCAACCTTAATGTTGACGTTTTCTTTAATATGATTTTCATTCTTTCAGACCAGTTTTATTATTAAAACCCGTGGAAAATGCGCGCAAAAAGGCACAAGGGGAATAAATCGGACATCATATAAATTAATAATTAAACTGGCCCTTTTCCACATATATATCAAGGCCAATCAGCTTTCAGTATCACTAATACACCATCCAACCGGTTAGTAGTAGTGGTGAAGAAATCCAAATTATTTTTGAATTCTCTATTAAAATTGTTCACAATTGCTACCCAGTTGAGTTAACTATAAACGTGCTAAATTTGCTCTGCAAGTGAAAGTCGTCTTGTGGTGCCATCTTATATATTTTTTTTTATAATATTCATTATCAATGTCAGTGGTCTGGTGTTACGGAAAAATTCAGTATTACTTATATTCATTTGTTTCCAAACTGTTAATTTCATTTAATCATCTGTTTCTGTGAGGGTTTTCTAGCAGCTGAAGGGGGGGACAAGCAAAACAAACGTAATAAAAGCAGATGGGCCAGGAAGATAGACACCTAGGGCACGAGAAGGGATCCAGGCAGGAGAATGCAGGAGGTAATTTAGGTCGTAAACGAAAGCCTTTTGGTATCTCAGAGACAAAGAACAGTTTGACCAGCCAAGGGGGGTAGAAAACCAGTTGAAGATATCCCATATCTTTAAGGAAAACTGCAGAAACTTGGAAGGAGGGGTCATGATGACAGAGAAAACTGTATAAAATGTCTATGTTTTATTGGGTCACCAGGCATTCTGTTTCAAGGCTGGGTGGCTGCGGTCTGTGGAAAGAATCCTCAAAGAATAAACCTTTTCTCTTTATAACAATTTTGCCTCTTGAAAGTTTCTTACACCTTTGATGCTGCTTTTATTCATCTCTGAAAATTGCTCTTACATCTGGTCACTTCAAATTATTACTTTGGTTTCACTTTATTTTGGTCCATTTAAAAAACAGCCTAGGCGAATGTTATATTTGTTTATTTTTCTGATTCATCACATTACAATAAAATCAACTGTATTTAGATGGGAAAATGATTCTCATTTGTTTCATTTCATTAGCCTCCAGACTTGCTTAAAAAAAACAAAAAAAAAACACACAGAATCATTAAAGCTATTTTTGTGACAGTGACGTCATATAATATTATAATATTGAAAGTATTGATTTTAGAAATATATCTTATTACGTATGGTATACATAACATATTGTGCTTTTTATTTATTTATTTAAATTACAAACATTTCAAGTAGCCTACAATGCAACAAAAAACAAAATGAATACAAGGCACTGTAAATACAATTCAAAATGTATAAACCAAAGAATAACAACAACAACTAAAGTATAAATGTACATAATAATAATAAAATAAATACAGAAATGAAAGTTTATAATATCAGGGCAGTTATATGTATTTGAAAAGCTTTAAAATTTGTATTGTTTTTATAAGCTTTTTGTTTTGTGATCTCATGTTTAAAAGATATTCTAAGTATATTGTGAGATCAGTGTTATAAAAGGTAATATAGGAGGGTTTCTTTTGAGTTATTTTTGTCTTATGGATATAAAACTTCGCCAAAATAATTAAAAGATTAATGATATAATTTTGTTTTTCAGAAAAAGAATTCACAAATCTAATGACTAGGCAATTTTAAATATTAATATTACACATATTAATTCCATTGGCTGGTCCAGCAACCAATCGCATTGCATCTCGCGTGGGCCGAGGTTCCGTATCTGCTTTACTTTTCGAAATGGATGATCCCCATGGAGGGAGAACCTGGATTTGTAAAGTTGGGACGGTTGTTTTATTCTCAACGATATGAAAAGTGTTGCCACTCCCATTTATTGCACATGTTCCCCCGAAATTATATTGCACGACCCGTAAATATGCAGGCAAACGCGGTTGCCTACTATATCAGTCGAGCCAATAGTGCGGCAAGATACTGAAATAGGATTATTATTAACCAATCAGATGTAGCTTATTTAGAACAGCTGTTACACGTATGATTCAGCTTTCGGACACGAGCAGCAGTTGCGGCGGCAGCAAATTGACCATCGCCAAGGACATTATTTCTGTGATTGTAAGTATTCATTTAATTAGAATATGATATCTATATAAAATGTTTGTTTTGTACGCTGTGTTGTTAAGCGTCTCGTTAGTGTCGTTTTAACCCTTGTATGGTGTTCGGGTCTGTAGGACCCGGTTTCATTTTTTATCAAGAGAAAAATTATACGATTAATTATTTTTTCAAACTCAGACTCATTGGCCTTGGCTCATTTTCTGTGAAGAATATATATCTGAACACATTTTCAATGACCACCCCCCCCCCCCCCCCCCCCCCCCCCCCACACACACACACACACACAGGCTGTCCGGCTAGACCCGGGGCTAATAAAAGTGTGGGAATTGTAGGTCCTGTGTACCTTTACTCTGTCCTCCTCCTGTCAGAGCATATTGTTTGTGTGTGTGTGTGTGTGTGTGTGTGTGTGTGTGTGTGTGTGTGTGTGTGTGTGTGTGTGTGTGTGTGTGTGACGTGTGTGTTCTTGTATATGGTTTATGAGGACACAAATGTGTATAATGACATGGGTATTACAACGTAAACATGGTTTATGAGGACATATGTGTCCTTCTAAACCAAACGGCTTAAAAAACATACTAAATCTGTGATTGGTAGGTTTAGGGGTAGGGTTAGTGTAGGGGGATAGATTATACAGTTTGTACATTAGAAAAACCATTACGCCTATGGAGAGTCCTCATAAACCACATATCTGAGAGAGTGTGTGTGTGTGTGTGTGTGAGAGAGAGAGAGAGATTGTAAGTGTGAGTGCAAGAGTGAGTTCTGTGTTTCTTAAAGGGATACTCCACCGAAAAATGAAAATTCTGTCATCATATGCTCACCCTCATGTTGTTTCAAACCTGTATGAATTTCTTTCTTTTGCTGAACAGAAAGGAAGATATCTAGAAGAATGTGAGTAACCAGACAGTTTTAGATACCATTGACTTCCATAGTTGGAAAAATATATACTATGGAAGTCAATGGTATCTAAAACTGTCTGGTTACTGACATTCTTCTAGATATCTTCCTTTCTGTTCAGCAAAAGAAAGAAATTCATACAGGTTTGAAACAACATGAGGGTGAGTATATGATGACAGAATTTTCATTTTTCGGTGGAGTATCCCTTTAAAGGGTCAGTAAGAAGCCAATATTCTAACTGGAGAGCTAACTGTACGTTCACACCGCCGCCGACTTGAGCTGCAAAGAAGCTCTGGCCGCCCTGTCAAGGACGCTTGTCAAAAAGTACGGGGAAGCTTGTTGACTAGGGATGGGCATTCGATTAAATTTTATTAGTCGATCGTCGGGAGAATTAACGATCGACTATCGATTAATCATTAATATTTTTATATTGAAATTTATTATTTCTTTAACTTTTTATAAATTAAAAATGCAATGAAAATACAAAAATACAGTTTGTTTGTCCTCGATGAGATCTTTATTACAAGAAGATCAACTTGTGGCAGTGAAACTGGATGTTCGGTAGACTTGAAGATTCCTGCGGTGCTCTTCTGCTCTAAACCAGCGGAACCTGCAGCTGCGAGCACCCATGGCCACTTCATCCGTTTTCTGTGATCGGATAGCTATCCGGTCGTGAAAAGACCAAATCTAAATGCCCTCCGAAACGCATTCGAGACGGATTTAAATCCGATCGCTCAAACCACTTTATATCTGAGACGCATTCCAGACGAAACTGGACAAGAGTAAATGCATCTGGTTGTTGAAACCACATATGTAAATTTGACTTATCCCAAAAATGATAAGAAATAAACGTGTGAGAACGTGTTATCTAGGCTATATGTCATGTTATATCCAGATATGACGACGCTACTTCAACACGCATCACCACAGATGAGCATCTATTCATCAAGCTAACGTGCAAACTATCGCAAATCAAAGTGAAAGTCATTCATCAACACACAATCATCTTCATTAAAAGTAAAGAACCGAAATGATCTTACCAGGGCTGTTGCCGCAATATCTTGTTGCGGTCTTTGATTTAGAAATTTTCGCTGATGATCAATAAAATGCAGCTCATATCAGTTGCATTCGATGACGTGCAACAATTTAAATATGCATATAGCGCGGGAATTCAAGATCGGATTTATATCCGTTTTGCAAAAACACATTTATGTGACCAGGTGTAAATGGAATCGTTTTGATAAATCAGATAGCTATCCGATCTGAGAAAACGCATGAAGTTCCCATAGAACTTCTGTACCAGTCTACTGATTTCTGTTGAGAAAGATAAGCATGTTGACATGATCTGGGATCAGACGCGACCGCAACCTGGTGACAGCCAGTCCAGCCGCCGAAAACACCCGCTCTGAGCAGCCCGGTCTCACCCCAAAACGTCATATACTGACGCGTCTTGACCATGCGTCAACATACGACGAAAAGGGTACCCCTTTAACGTCAATATGAGACGCAGACAGAAGCGCACCAGCAGCGCCTCCTAGCGGTACCCTAACGCATACCTAAACCTACCCATAACCCGAATCGTCACACATGGACGTTATGGGGGTACCCTTTTCGTCGTATGTTGACGCATGGTCAAGACGCGTCAGTATATGACGTTTTGGGGTGAGACTGTCAAGCCGGGGCAGCCGGGGACTGACGTTGCCGGGATGCACAGGTACCTCCGCGCTAAAATTAATTCCATTGCTTCAAGACACACTACGCAACGCAACCTGCATTAGTTTAATCGATAACAAATAAACGTGATCGACGAAATTCTTAACGATCAATTATCGATCGTCGATTAATCATGCCCATCCCTATTGTTGACGCTTTGGCCACTCTGAAGTCTGTGTCACACCATGAAATGTTATAACGACAGCATTTTTATAACCGTTTTGGAGAACAATAGGTTGAGAAGATTGTCATTTCCATTTTTTTTAAAGTGTTAGGTCAACACCAGAACAGTGTAGAAGTTTAACTCTGCCAGTGTTTGCTACAAAGCTGCACCCAGCTCTGTAACAGTGTTGTTGTTCTCTGCATTGGTGTTAAAATTTTACTCTCTTAGTGTTCATATTGTTACACTGTGTCGGAATACTCACCCCAAATGGGAGGAGCTAGAGCTCCAGCTCCTCCCCTCGCTGGAGCTCCAGCTTCACCCCGCTGGATTTAGTGGGCGGGGCCGCGCATGCGCAGGTTAACTTTCTCGCTATCAAAGAGTTACGTCACGATCTGATTTTTTTTCCTGGAATGGGATCAAATATGGACTTTTAATGAAAAATAAAAAAGTTGAATATTTGATAAATAATATTATACTGTTTGTTAAATTCTATATCCACAAATGTCGTTTCACAAAATCTCTTCCAAATGTGAATGCATTAAAAAATGACTTTTCTTTATTTTGTAAATCCTTAAAGAAAATTGATACAGTCCCTGCTATTAAATTCTTCTTACTTATATTAGAATATCAGTTTATATAAACCCCTATGTTAGGGAATTTGAATTGTTCTTAAGTTTGCTTATTTATTTTTTAGAATATTGCAATCAGTATTTACTCATCAAATGTTCTCTCCTGAATCGTATGGTAAATTAACTTATTTATAACTGTCTTAATTTATGTTTCAAGAACAATAGTTATTGCACATAGAGTAAGTCGAGACTTTCTTGTTTTACAGCAGAGAAGGAAGACCAGTCCTATATCAACGCAAGCTAATCGAATAAGTCCTTTGTTTCGGGTGAGGAAGGAACATCTGGTGCCCAAAGAAGACAGAAAGGTGCGTGAGTCCATTGGTATGTCTTGTATTGAAACAATGCTGTGTAATATGTAGTACATAATTTGATCACAGTAAATTTGAAATCCGGAAATCAACACCAATAGAGTTAATTTCAACACTTTGAAAGTGTATATATGGGAACCACCCACAAAGTGTTAATTCAACACTTTCAAAAGTGTTGCCTCTCGCAACACCGACACAGTGTAACAATATGAACACTAAGAGAGTAAAATTTTAACACCAATGCAGAGAACAACAACACTGTTACAGAGCTGGGTGCAGCATTGTAGCAAACACTGGCAGAGTTAAACTTCTACACTGTTCTGGTGTTGACCTAACACTAAAAAAATGGAAATGACAATCTTCTCAACCTTATAGGAGTCAAATTTTACACCATCCTGGTGTTGATGGAACACCTATTTACAAATAAAAAACAACACTAAAGGAGTTACCAGTTTTTCTTATTAGGGTTTTGCATTACCTACTTTAAAGAACTGTAAAATAAACTAACAATTATTTAATCTGAAAAGAATAAATTCACTTGTTATAACGACAGCATTTTTATAACCGTTTTGGTCACATTTGGTCGGGAAAAAATAATAATTAGCTATTATTATTATCATTAATAGTGAGTGCGCGCGCGCGTCCGGGGCTCTCTCTCTCTCTCTCTGCTCGTTCTTATATGCCCTGTCAAGCGCGCCCTGTTAAACTGACAGGACTAAAAAAACACATGCAAATGGTAAACTTTCACTCTATGGTTAAACTGTGCAATTAATCCGATAATGATCAACTTCTCCTCCATTTTCTCGGAACTAATGTTTTGGTAGGAACGAAAGTTTACATCGTATGTTTCTCCGGAATCAGCCATCGCGAAGGACGTCTATATTCTGATTGGTTTCTGGCGTTTTGCCGCTGAACCGCGTCATAGCTCATTACCATAAAGTTGAGCTACTTTCAACTTTCTGATTGACGCCCAAAACGCGACGCCAATGGATTTGCCGCTCCTTGCAGCTGAGAGAAGAGAGAAGCCAGCTTCCATTGAAAATGAATGAATGACTTCCGGTAACTTTGGAAGCTCAAGTCGGCGGCGGTGTGAACGTACAGCTCAAGTTAGAACTGCATGTAATAGAAACAAAATTATAAGTATAACTATCAAACATAGTATTTTGGTTATTTAACTTTAAAATCTATATTTTATTGGATATATTTTATTGTATTTTGGTTAACTGGCCGGTATTTTGAGATCGCAATAGACGTGAAGGACTATAATGCGTTAAGAGCTCGCTCAAGTACTGGGGAGCTAAACCATTTAGTGCTTAACATAACCCATAACATTACTATAGTAGAAGTTTGGGGACTAAACGCATAAATAGAAACCGGTTTATTCCACGATCTCGACACCTCAGTGTGGAGATAGGGAAAAAACGGCATTGCCCGACGAGGAGGCTGAGATATAGAGTTTTACTTATATTTTCACTCTCATAATAACCGGCTGGCCAGTAATATTTAACTTAGCAACAGCACTAGATAAAACCTCCTTTTAAAAGCTCCTCTTTATTCGACAGAGTTTTGAGCTGACTTGTTTATTTATTTATTCATAAACATCTGCTTTATTCTTTATATTTGTAATTGTTTTGTTCTCTTAACAAAAACACTAACGATACCAATTCCTCGGAACTGGAAATCGCAGCATGAGTGCCTCATCCCGGGGAGGAGAAACCGCAGAGCGTTTAAAGGCAGAGATAGGGCGGGGCCCGTCTCAAACCCCGCTGTTTGATCCATTTGCGATCCCCAAGATGCGCGTCGACGCCGTGCCTCGGCAGCAGCGGGACCCGCGCCTCGGGGAGCGCGCACCGAACCGTCCTCATCGAAGAATGGCCGGCGGGAGCGGAGCGTCCTCACGGACAGCTCCTCGCAATGCTCACAGTCAGCCCCCTCGAGAACTGACTGTTGGCATGCTCCACTCCCAAACAAGCAACACAAAGCTGAAATGTGTGTCCTCCCCACCCGTGATATAACGTGGGCAGGGAACAACACAAGGTTTGCTTGCTCTCTTTTGCCATAATATATATATATATATATATATATATATATATATATATATATATACACAGTACCAGTCAAAAGTTTGGAAACATTACTATTTTTAATGTTTTTGAAAGAAGTCTGTTATGTTCATCAAGCCTGCAGTTAAAAAACAAAACAAAAAACAGTAATATTATGAAATATTATTACAATTTAAAATAATGGTTCTCTTTTTTAATATATTTTAAAATGTAATTTATTTTTGTGATGCAAAGCTGAATTTTCATCAGCAAGTACTCCAGTCTTTGGTGTCTTATGATCCTTCAGAAATCATTCTAATATGATGATTTGATACTCAGTTATTATCAATGATGGAAACAGTTGTGCTGTTTAATATATTTTTTTGGAATACTTTTTTCAGGATTCATTGAGTAAAACGTTAACAGCATTTATTCATTAAAACAGCATTTATTCAAAATAAAAACATTTCTAACAATATAAATCGTTACCATCACCTTTTATCAATTTAACGCATCCTTGTTGAATTAAAGTACTAATTTCTTAAAAAAAAAAAAAATATTGTTACCAAACTTTTGAACGGTAGTGTATATTGTTACAAAAGATTTCTATTCTAAATAAATACAGTTCTTTTTAACTTTTTATTCATCAAATTATCCTGAAAAAAGTATCTCAGGTTATAAAAAAAAATATTAAGCAGCACAACTGTTTCCAACATTGATCATAAATCAGCATATTAGAATGATTTCTGAAGGATCATAAGACACCAAAGACTGGAGTACTTGCTGATGAAAATTCAGCTTTTCATCACAAAAATAAATTACATTTTAAAGTATATTAAAAAAGAGAACCATTATTTTAAATTGTAATAATATTTCATATTACAGTTTTTTTTTTTAACTGCAGGCTTGATGAGCATAAGAGACATCTTTCAAAAACATTAAATAGTAACATTTCCAAACTTTTGACTGGTACTGTATATATATATACTCTGCAGTGCCAAATGGGAGGAGCTAGAGCTCCAGCTCCTCCCCTCGCTGGAGCTCCAGCTTCACCCCGCTGGATTTAGTGGGCGGGGCCGCGCATGCGCAGGTTAACTTTCTCGCTATCAAAGAGTTACGTCACGATCTGATTTTTTTTCCTGGAATGGGATCAAATATGGACTTTTAATGAAAAATAAAAAAGTTGAATATTTGATAAATAATATTATACTGTTTGTTAAATTCTATATCTACAAATGTCGTTTCACAAAATCTCTTCCAAATGTGAATGCATTAAAAAATGACTTTTCTTTATTTTGTAAATCCTTAAAGAAAATTGATACAGTCCCTGCTATTAAATTCTTCTTACTTATATTAGAATATCAGTTTATATAAACCCCTATGTTAGGGAATTTGAATTGTTCTTAAGTTTGCTTATTTATTTTTTAGAATATTGCAATCAGTATTTACTCATCAAATGTTCTCTCCTGAATCGTATGGTAAATTAACTTATTTATAACTGTCTTAATTTATGTTTCAAGAACAATAGTTATTGCACATAGAGTAAGTCGAGACTTTCTTGTTTTACAGCAGAGAAGGAAGACCAGTCCTATATCAACGCAAGCTAATCGAATAAGTCCTTTGTTTCGGGTGAGGAAGGAACATCTGGTGCCCAAAGAAGACAGAAAGGTGCGCGAGTCCATTGGTATGTCTTGTATTGAAACAATGCTGTAATATGTAGTACATAATTTGATCACAGTAAATTTGAAATCCGGAAATCAACACCAATAGAGTTAATTTCAACACTTTGAAAGTGTATATATGGGAACCACCCACAAAGTGTTAGTTCAACACTTTCAAAAGTGTTGCCTCTCGCAACACCGACACAGTGTAACAATATGAACACTAAGAGAGTAAAATTTTAACACCAATGCAGAGAACAACAACACTGTTACAGAGCTGGGTGCAGCTTTGTAGCAAACACTGGCAGAGTTAAACTTCTACACTTTCTGGTGTTGACCTAACACTTTAAAAAAATGGAAATGACAATCTTCTCAACCTTATAGGAGTCAAATTTTACACCATCCTGGTGTTGATGGAACACCTATTTACAAATCAAAAACAACACTAAAGGAGTTACCAGTTTTTCTTATTAGGGTTTTGCATTACCTACTTTAAAGAACTGTAAAATAAACTAACAATTATTTAATCTGAAAAGAATAAATTCACTTTGAAATAAACACATCACTCTGTATTACTCTTTCAAAACTTTATTCCAGCACAGAGCACCAATACATCTAGCCAGTACTTTAAATTACATGAATACATTTTTTTTTTTTTTTTTACAAATAACAGTCCAAAACGATGTAAAATAGACTGTCATTTCCATAGGACATTTGTAAATCAAACGGCTTGTGGTAAAACAATTCGTCAGGTTTTTTGAGCACAAGACTGTTCTCTTGTGCAAAAACACTGAAAGCATGAAGATGTTCAACAAACTCTGATTCCATACATGATGGCAAAAAAAAAATTCCATCCATAATAAAAATGTTAACAATTTTTCCAAAGACAGGTGCATCATCAACCAAGTCTAAGCACACAACAAGACCACTACGATACTCCGTACCATGACACTTAACCCACGGTGTGACCGTTAATTCACTTGAGAGATCAATGTGGAGCTGCTCAGAAATAAAATCACCGTTTTCAAGGTCGGACAACAATTCTTTTGAAACGGGGCCAGACTCAATACCTTTGATAGTACAGTGCTCCCAGTGATAGGCAATGGCTAGCTGGTGTTTTTTGGCAAGTGATTTGGTCAGGTTTTTGAAATTTTTTAGATTTTTCTTAAAAAACCTGTGTTTTGCTTCATACCTCATAGTCCATACATGAATTAATGGGCCAATTTGCCTGATCCAATCAGGGTAGTGAATCATAAGGTGGTGCTTTGGAATCAGATTCCTAGAAGGGTACAACTCCTTGAACAATCGATGATGCTCCACTATCAGATGCTTCAAAAATATTGTCATTCCTTCAGAGATGCAAGGAGAAAATATAATGTTAACAATATGTAAGAGGAGCAACATCAAATGCCAGTGCTTATCCCCTTCTGGGACTACATCTCCAAATATGAGAGGGATGTTCCTAATGAGACACAATTAGTGGTGCACGATATATCGGCCGCCGATATAATATCGGCCGATATGGTCATTTTTTTACACATCGGTATCGTTCCGATGTCAAAATATGGCCGATGTGAACAGGCCGATATTTGACGTGTGAAGTTGAAGATGAAGTTGACGATGCTGACTCGATCTTAGCAGTAGTGAATGTGCCGGAGATAAATACACATTTCATACAGATGACATAAGCAGAGAACAGTCTGTTTTCTTTCGTTTTGAATTGTTCGGTTTAAAAATAGACATTTCAAGCTTTCTATATATGTCCGGTCTGTGAGGCAGGTAGATTTCGGTTCATTTATGAGACGTGCTCCAGGTTCACGCGCCCTCGCCTCCGTGTCCTGATTAAATATTTTCTACTATATTTACTTCTTATTTAATTCAATCCAGGCAAATGGTTGATGAAACATTTATCAAAATTAAGATACAATTAATACAAAACGAAATTAAATTTAAAGACAGGCTTTTTGTGCTTTCTGTTTGAGGTCTCTGTGAAAGTTTTAAAGCAGTCTTAGTTTTAAAGCAGTCTTAGTGGCGCTCTCAGAGCGCTCACGTCAACTGTCCCGTCCGTAACATTGTTAACGCAGTCCAGTGCGACTTATGTTTTTTTCCTCTTCATGACACATTTTTGACTGATCGTTTTTTGACTCGTAGATATTTGAATATATTGCTTGATATTTCATACCCGTTCGAATTAGATTTTTCTCAAAAGTGACAGCACGTGTGATTTGTGGATTACTGATAAGCGCGAGTGGAGAAACAGGCGTTTATTGATTCATTCTCAGTGTTGAGAAACGTAGCCTTCATGTGTTACGTTATTGTATTAATAATAACTAAAGTAGCCTACCTAATTATGTTACATATTTATTTTGTATGAAAACTAGCGCGTTCGTTACTTATGGATTAAAAAGTAGGCTACCGTTGTATCAGTGCTGCGCGAGCTCTCTCTCTCACAAACACGGACGCGCGCACACACAGAGAGAGAAGATAATTGTAAAATGAAAAATTGACGGGCTAATTTTGTTCTTGCTTGTTTTTTTTCTGTCAAAATATCAGAAAGTATTTTGTATTATCCATCCGTGTTTTTAAAATTCGTTAAATGACGGACGTTTTACTGTTAACACAGCCCATGTCGGATTCGTCTTATAGCCTAGGCTACTTGTTATTATTTTTAGAATGATTCGTTATGCTATTATTGGACTCCTGTCTATTCATTGTCAACTGTTTTCTATAAATATGTTTGTATTGGCTAACATTTATTCAGTTAATGAGTGTCCTGTTTAAAATGTGCAATGTTCAAACAGACAGCACGTCACAAATAGAAGCCCTTTTCCCTGTGGTATTTTTTTAGTATCATATTTGGATATTGGAATAATAAATAAAGTAGCCTATCTTAATTTTACACAATGTTCCTGTTTTTTTGTTGTTGTTGTTTTTACTGTTTTCTAAGGGTTTCTTAATTTTAGACAAGTTGACCAGCACACATTACTTTATATGCAATGCAGTATAATGCATGTGTGTCGTATGTGACATATTTTGCACACAGGTAAAGGTGCCCAATATCAGTCATTTCTAAAGTAAAAAAAAAAAAAAGTGTTTTGGAAAATAGCTCTTTATTTGATAATCATTAAAATTTGTTTTCTATACAGAGATATCGACATCGGTAAATATCGGTATCGGCCATAACAACAATATTAATATCGGTTATCGGTATCGGACACAATTTTCACATCGGTGCATCACTAGACACAATGTCTGACTTGCGTTGAGTCCAATGCTGTTTCCAGCTTGTTGAAGGTTAACCTTGGTTGGGCGATTATTTTTGTCCAAATAGCCATAGTTGAAGGCATACAATCTTTGAGGAATGCAATCGCAAGAAATTAGATTGCAACTCATGTATTCAAAAAGCAGTTTCACTTCATACTGTGCAACTCCCTCCAGGATATCATGCATAATATCCAGCACAAAGTTCTCTGATACATTAAAGTAAGTCAAGGTATTGAGTACAGAATTTCTTTTAATACCATAACAGGAGTTTTCATTAGGGTTGTCAGCTAGATACTTATAATGTTCCTCATTTAGGTTTCTGCTACGCAATATCACCCGCGGATCATCCTCACTAAATACTTCCTGTGCTAACACCTTGTCAGTGAGGCACAGTCTGCAGTAATGTTTCGCAGAAAAAGATTCAACGTAACCAAGAATACCATTTAGACCAAGGTTATCGCCGGTAAATTGCGCAATAGTACCAAAGATGGGCTCCTCAGAAAATGACACCTTCATTCCCTCCTGCTCAAGTATTTTCACATCATCAACCAATGGGCCAAGTATTTTGTCCATGCCATAGTTTTTTCCATCCTCAGAATGGAACAAAGAAATTAGATGTATGTTCATTAAGGAAGAATTTATGTGTGCTGGCAGGTTACGAAGCACAAAATATAAACAGCCAAGTTTATGAATCCCATGTTGAGATCCTAATGGGTTTGCCGTTTCGAAATCATCGTAGTAAATTTGGATAAAAGTAAAAAAGTAAAAAAGGATGGTTTTTGTAATACTGTCTGTCACACAAATCTCGATACGTGTCACTTTGCCGTTTCTCTTGAATAAGATTACACACCTCATTATTCCTAAAAATGAATTCAAGAGTCTTCAGAAGAGGGATATATATGAAAGTGTCATTAACTGGAATCTGTTCATACATTCCAGAGATCTTATTCTTTCTTGTATCGTATCTGACACCTAAGTGTATTTCAGCAGGTTCAACAACCCCCCATTTCTCACTGAAATATTTTCTCCATTTTGTATCGGTATTAAAATCGGAGAATGAATTATGAAAACTATTAAAAACATCTTCAACTGAACTTCTACTTGTGCTGTCAACAGGCACAACATTTAAAATGTTTTCCCTTAAACTTGTATGGAAATCAGTGACAAAATCCTCCATGCTTTCAACAACTGACATAATAACACTGTTTGCAACACCGTTACCCTGCAATTTAGCTATTATGGATGCACACATTTCTTTGGAACAATCCCTTGAAACAGAAGAACATTCATGCAAACTTGCATCATTATCTGAACTTTGCTCTGTGTTAGACACAACAAGTGATGCTGCTTCACCGGGATTTGGAGCTTGTTGATTTTGTAGTGATACATTCTCACTGTTTGATGCTACACCACTAAAATGAAATCTAGTTAAATGTTTTTTAAAACCTGCATAACTTTTAAATTGCAAGCAACAACCATCCTGAGCACAAACCAGCTCAAATTTCTTGCCAGGATACAAACCATGTACAAGTTTAAGGTGCCGAATTAATTTTACTGTTGTAGCAAGCAGCGTTTTACAGATGTAGCATCTAAACATCATTCAATAACTTGGCTCTGAGCTCCTTTACCCTTGGGCTCTCACTTGTGGTGCCAACATCAATTCCGTAGATTGTAGTCTGGAGAAAAGTGTACATATTTTTGAGTGGAAGATCATAACTGATGCTGAAAACAAAATGGACCTTGAAGAGTTCATCAATTGCTGCAAGTGAAGAGGATTCTTGACAGGGGATGAGCTTTTTATCAACCACAATGAAGAACTGACTGATAGTTTCCTTGCTGCTCCCTGTGGCAAGAATGTATGGTTGACGATTCTCTTCCGCCTCAAGATGTTCCTGTATACTCCGGCATGCCTGAATGAAGAAAACAAACAAACAAAAACACAAATTTGATTAATAGTAATGACAAACAAGTGCAGGTTTATCAGTTAGTAGGGGTGTGACGAGACGCTTACTCCACGAGACGAGACGAGACACGAGATTGGGTTCACGAGAACGAGACAAGACGAGATTTTTACACAATTTTTAAGAAATCCTCAATGATGAAATATATGAATGGAAAATAGTCTTTTATTCAACTGAAAATCACAAAATGCAAAACAATTTAGGTGCATTTTGAAATCAACTTGTAATGAATGTTATTTTACTTCTATTTTAATTAATTCTATGCAGTAAAGGACATGCAAACACTGCAAAATGTTTTGCTATAAACTCTACCGTCTGGCTTCTCCCCTGTACGATTTCACATGAGAACTCTAACTCCTTTCCACAAATCGAACATAAAAAAATAAAACAGTATAAATAAAATAAATATAAATAACTGAAATAACACTTTAAATGCAAACCGTAAGTGTGTATCCATAATCAAAGTACTGCTTTCTCAAAACTACAAGTTCAAACAGAAACACATTTTTTTTCTTCAAGCATGAAAAAAAAAGAGATAAATGAACTACACAGAACAGCCTAAGATTATGGTAATGTTCTTTTTCAAGAATATAAGCATGTCGACGATTTCTGGCAGCAGTTGAGACCTTTGGGCAGGGCTGCACGATATGAGGAAAAGCTGCGATGTGCGATAACGTACTCGGTTACTAACGTAACCTCGGTTCTCTCTAGAAGAGGGAACGAGTACTGCGTAAGATATCTTACGCTAGGGGAAAATCCTTTTTCCGCGAGATATTGAAGCCAAAAATTATCCTTAATTTTGTAATAATGCAAAACGCGTTGCGGCAGCATGCAGACATAGGCGAGACAGCTCGCGTGCCTATTGGCTGCTCTGCGGCAACTGCAGCAGCCTATCGAGCGAGGCCTGGCGTGACGCCAGACCCAATCAGGGCACTTCGCGCCCGCTGCGTCACGTCCCGCCGAAATGGGCGTGGTCTAGGCCTATAAATACCGCTCGCAGGCAGCTGTTATCTGGTTTTTCATCATCGAAGCAACCAGAGCGTGTGCATGCACGGCAAGATACGCAGTACTCGTTCCCTCTTCTAGAGAGAACCGAGGTTACGTTAGTAACCGAGTACGTTCTCTTACGAGAAGTCTCTCGTACTGCATAAGATATCTTACGCTAGGGGACCCAATGCAAAACGCCGTGCATGCTGAGATCTGACACCAAAGACCCAAAGGTGAAAACCCGGGGTACATATAGTGCACAATCACTCAGGGAACTCACAGGGAGTCCGGGAAGAGGGAGGGGCGAAGCCGCACTCTTCCACATATGGCAGCGTCGCTGAGACGCGAATTTCATCATACAGACAGGGCGGGGTACGGCCTGAACTGATGGGGGAATGTGGGTCTTAACACAGTTTGCCAAGGCACATCTCGTGCTGCTACTTTTTTACTGTCGAACATTGAGCTGTGCTCAGTAGACGCAGCATTCTGAGCTGATCGCATCAGGTCAGACAATACTGGTAAACTTAGACCGACAGCAGCCTGGCCTGCAGGGCGGGAACCTCTAGGTTATAAAACCTTATAAATGTAGACGGGGAGGCCCAGCCTGCCGCCATACAAATGTCTTGCAAGGCAATCCCACTTGACCAGGCCCACGAAGAGGCCATGCCTCTCGTGGAGTGCGCTCTGACACCCAACGGGCACTGCATGCCCTTGGAGGCGTATGCCAGCGCTATAGCATCAACTATCCATCTGGATAGGCTCTGTTTCGACGCGGCTAGTCCCTTAGAACGTCCGCTAAACGAAACAAAGAGCTGCTCCGTCTGTCTGAAACCAGACGAGCGAGACACATAAGCTCGTAATGCCCTGACTGGGCAAAGGAGGCTCGCGTCTCTTTCCTCATCAGGGACCGGTAGGGCTGACAGGGAGATAACCTGCGCCCTAAACGGTGTGTTGAGGGATTTTGGAACATAACCGTGCTTAGGTTTGAGTATAACTTTTGAGTCATTAGGCCCAAACTCCATGCACGCCGCGCTCACAGAGAGCGCGTGTAGGTCCCCTATGCGCTTCACTGAAGCGAGAGCCAGCAGAAACACAGTCTTGAAAGACAGGTGTTTCAAATCGATTGACTGTAAAGGCTCAAATGGCGCACCTTTCATGGCTTCCAGAACCGTAGAAAGGTCCCATACGGGGACTGAGGGAGGTCTGGGAGGATTCAGTCTCTTAGCCCCTCTAAGGAAGCGGATGACTAAATCGTTCCTTCCTATTGACTGACCAAGCGTTGTTTCTGAGAACGCTGCTATAGCCGCCACATAAACTTTGAGCGTGGAGGGGGCCCTGCCCCCATCCAACAGCTCTTGTAGGAAGGAAAGCACCTCCGCCACACCACAGTCTGTGGGTGACACACCACGGGCTGTGCACCAGCCCGAAAACACTGACCATTTCGAGGAATAGAGTCGTCTCGTAGACAGGGCTCTAGCCTGCGTGATCGTGTTTAATACTCCTTTAGGGAGTCCAACATGTACCCGTTGATGGCCCAGACATGAAGGGACCATAGTTCCGGGTGAGGATGCCAGATCGAACCGTGGGCCTGTGAGAGGAGGTCTCTCCTCACTGGTACTGGCCACGGGGCAGTACTTGCTAACTGCATCACGACTGGGAACCAAGGTTGGTTTTTCCAGAACGGTGCCACCAGCAGTACTGAGCATCCTTCTTCCCTGATCCGTTCTATCACCTGAGGCAGGAGAGAGACGGGGGGAAAAGCATAGAGCGGGCGGCGGGGCCACACATGGGCCAGCGCGCTCCTGCTCTTGGAGAAAAATTCCTGACAGTGAGCGTTTTCTTGAGACGCAAACAGGTCTACTTCCGCTCTGCCGAATTTCTTCCACAGCAGTTGGACTGTCTGTGGGTGTAGAGACCACTCGCCTGCCGGAACATTGTTCCTGGACAGTCTGTCCGGTCCTATATTCAGGAGCCCTGGCACGTGCGCTGCTCTGAGCGAGCGCAGGTTGCACTGAGCCCATACCAGGAGGCGTTCTGCCAGCCTGTACAGGTTCTTGGACCTGAGGCCGCCCTGGCGATTTATGTAGGACACCACAGACATGTTGTCCGAACGGACCAAGACGTGGCGTCCTTTTATCTGGGGACAAAAACGCGTCAGCGCGTTGTCTACTGCCAGCATTTCGAGGCAGTTTATGTGCAGGAGCTTCTCCCGTTCCGACCACTGGCCGAAGAACGGTCTGCCCTCGAGCAGCGCTCCCCATCCCGAGGTGGACACGTCCGTGGACACCACTTTCACCCTCGAGGAAGTCCCCAGGCTTACACCTGATTGGTACCAGTCGTTCGCTCTCCAAGGTTTCAGAGCTGTGACGCACTTCTGATTGACCCTGAGGCGAAGCGAACCGGATGCCCACGCTCTGCGTGGGACTCGCGCTTTCAGCCAAAACTGCAGCGGGCGCATGCGGAGCAGGCCCAGCTGGAGCACTGACGATGCTGAGGCCATGAGACCTAGCATCTTCTGAAATTTCTTGAGCGGGACAGACGCGCCGCAGCGTAACGCGTTCGCTGTGCGTTGAATGTCTACCGCGCGCTGTGGCGATAGTCGCGCTATCATGGACAGCGAGTCCAATTCTGTGCCCAGGAAAGATATCTTCTGACTGGGTAACAGAGAGCTCTTCGCCCAATTGACACTGAGACCCAAATCCTCGAGGTGATCGAGTAAAATGGTCGTGTGTTCTATGAGCACTGCGCGAGATTGCGCTAGAATCAGCCAATCGTCCAAATAGTTCAGCACTCGCATGCCTCTCATTCCGAGGGGTGCGAGCGCCGCGTCCATGCACTTCGTAAATGTACGGGGTGCCAGGGACAAACCGAATGGCAGGACTGTGTACTGATATGCCTGGCCCTCGAAGGCGAATCTCAAATATCGCCTGTGACGTGACGCTATCTGTATTTGAAAATACGCGTCTTTCAGATCTATTGACACAAACCAATCTCCTTGGCGAATCTGCACAAGGATTTGTCTGGTCGTGAGCATCCTGAACTGTCGCTTCACAAGCACTTTGTTCAGTTGCCTTAGATCTAGTATGGGTCTGAGACCCCCGTCTTTTTTCGGTACCAGGAAGTATCTGCTGTATAGCCCTCCTTCGCTCTGGACTTGAGAGAGGGGGTCTATGGCCCCTTTGCTCAATAGTTTCGCCACTTCGGCTCGAAGTAAATGTGCTACTTCTGTTTTTACCGTGGTCTCGACGTGCGCCACATAGTGGCGAGGGCGTCGGCGAAACTGCAGCGAATAGCCTCTTTTTATAATGTTAAGCACCCACTTCGAAACCCCGGGCAGCTTTGCCCATGCGTCTGCATGGATAGCTAGGGGTTGAATACGAAGCGCGCTCCGCTCGCTCAGCGATGGAGAAGCTTCGGCGTGCTGCAACACAAGCATCGCGCTCGTGACATTTGAGGCATGGGGCGCGCTGATAACAGCGGGCAGATTGCCCGCGCTCGACTCCTCTGCGGTGGTCAGCCGCGAGGGGGAGGGCTGGGCGGTTCCCGTGGGAACTGTCATGTCTATGTGTGGATGTGGGCGCGGGACAGCGGGCACATTTATCACACCGAAAGCATCGTTCGCTTGCGTGAAGCGAGTGCACGTTGGTTTCGTTTTTACAGAAACCGTGAGACATGCATAACGCGGTGTTAGTGGGCACTGGGTAGTGGGCACATTCACCATGTTTGAAGCGCAACCGATCTGAGTCGGTTTTATGTGCGCGAGCCCTGTGTGACAGGCTGTGCTTGTGTGTAGGGATGGGCACTGGGCAGTGGGCATTCTTACTACACATGAAACACCATCGGCCGTGGCCGGGACACCAGAAAATACACTCTTTTGGGGATTTATCTGGGTAGCCGGGAAAACGGCATTTGTGTGCAGGCAAGCGGTTGACAGAACCGACTTGTTGGCTGCAGAAAACACTGGAACAGTCACATTTACTGGAACTGGACGAGCGAATAGCTTTGGTGTGAGTCTGGCCGCAGCGGGACTTAAACACCGTCGTTTTCCTAGCTGTGCTAGGACGACTTCGGGGCCTCTGGCTTCACCGTAATCCTAGGTCGCGAGCCACGTACAGCGGGGCGGCGACCGGATGAGCGGGAGCGCGGTCTCGTGCTTCGGGCCTGGCGGCGCTGTGAAGTGGAGGCAGTGGACGGTGGCTGTGGCTGTGAGCTCTGAGCAGACGGTTTCGCACGGCCTGCTGCAGAGCTGGAGCGCTTCGGGAGGAAGTGCTTCATAGCCTGTGACGCTTTCTGTACCTCTGCGAATCTCTCCGCGAAATCCTTGACGGAGGATCCAAAGAGGCCTGTGGCGGAAAGCGGGGCGTTGAGGAACGCGGTGCTCTCAGACTCGGCCATTTCCGAGAGCGTCAGCCAAAGATGTCTCTCAGTCACGGTGAGAGAAGGCCATATTCCGTCCAATGGCTTGCGCTGCAGACTTAGTAGCACGGAGAGCGAGGTCCGTGGCACTCCTTAAGTCCGGCACGCAGATCGCGTCAGGTCCTTCCTCATCCAGCTTACGGAGGAGATCGGCCTGGAAGATCTGAAGCGTTGCCATGGTGTGCAGTGCTGACGCAGCTTGCCCGGCGGCGGAGAAAGCGCGGCGGAGCAGGCTTGAGAGCGGAGGGCGGGCATAAGTGGGCCGCTATCGCCTCTTCGACCGGCGGCAGCGAAAGGTATCCTTTGTTCTTGGCTTCGTCAACAGCGGAGAATGCCAAAGAAACAGCAGGACGCACTCTAGCCGAATAGGGGGCGTTCCAGGACTTGGCGACTTCTTCGTGTAACTCAGGAAGAAAAGGCGCCGGTCTGGACGCAGGCGAAGCGCGCTCCCCAGGCAGGAAAAATCCATCCAGCCGGTTGTGAGCGGGCTGCTCAGGCGAAGACCACTCGAGGCCGAGGCTCGCCGCGGCCTGTGCGAGTACTCGCATGAGCTCCGTCTCGATGGACACTCTCTTGCCTGACGACGTGCGGGCAGGGGGCGTGGGGTCCTCAGAGCCCGCCCAATCCTCACTGCCTGACGCCAGGATAGAGCAGGAATCATCCTCTCCCAGCAGGGCTTCCTCATCCACGATGTCAACGGAAGCGGCGGCAGACGGCGGCCGCTGTCCGTCAGGAAGCGAGGCTGACGAAGCCGGGGAAGCAAGCGGGCGAACCGGCGAGCTTTGGCGGCTGAGGGAGGGTTCCGGGGCCCGCTGGGCACGGCGCTTTTTACGGCGCGACACCACAGCGGGCGGGGGAGCAGTCTCGGTGAAGAAGGCTAGGCGAGTCCTCAGAGTCGCCATTGCCATCAGCTCGCAGTGAGGGCAGCCGCCGTCAGCGAGCGCGAGAACTGCATGTTCCTCACCCAGGCAGGAAACGCAAACCACGTGGCGGTCCCCGTCGCTGAGTGTGGCTCTGCACGAGCCGCAGGAAGGCATCTTTAAAAAGCCGCTAGCTCTTTTAGAATGTGTGTCGCGGCGGCGACACACACACACAAAAGTACAGTGTAATAAGGAAAGGATATAAGCGCCGGAAAGCGCAGCAGGAAGGCAGGAAGGCGGCGCGGCCAGCGACTTCAGTGACTCGTCCCGCTGAAGGTGCTCTCTCTCAGACGGCGCGGCTTCTTCTCCGGCTCCAGCGATGCGTGTGCTTCGCTTGAAGGATGAAAAATCAGATAATAGCTGCCTGCGAGCGGTATTTATAGGCCTAGACCACGCCCATTTCGGCGGGATGTGACGCAGCGGGCGCGAAGTGCCCTGATTGGGTCTGGCGTCACGCCAGGCCTCGCTCGATAGGCTGCTGCAGTTGCCGCAGAGCAGCCAATAGGCGCGCGAGCTGTCTCGCCTATGTCTGCATGCTGCCGCAACGCGTTTTGCATTATTACAAAATTAAGGATAATTTTGGGCTTCAAAATCTCGCGGAAAAAGGATTTTCCCCTAGCGTAAGATATCTTACGCAGTACGAGAGACCTCTCGTAAGAGAACATTGTTTAATATTGCGATGTCGGATATGTGAATGTTAGCTATACTGTTCCCATGTCTTAGTGCTTTAATAGGTTATTTGCATGATAGGTCAAATGTTTATTACCTGCCTGGTTCAGATTACACTATTTTAGCACGATTTTCGGCACGATCCGTTTCGTGGAGATTCGGACAACGGGCGTCGGGACGCAAGATTCGATCGTTTCATTTCGTATAGTGTGTCATAGTGGGCGATAACCTACGCGTCTGCGATGCTTCAGGACATCACGACAGAAAGACTAGCATGTTTAATTTTAACGGTCCTCCACGACGGGTTGAATGCGAGTGAGTGAGAGTGCGAGCAACAGTGAGTGAGCGTGTGTGTGTGTGTGTGTGTGTGTGTGTGTGTGTGCGCGAGTGAGTGAGTGAGCGAGGGACAGTGAGTGTGTGTGTGTGTACGCGGAGTGTGTGTGTGATTGGCCCAGCACACAAATGATTTAAAAGTGGCAGGGGCATCTTCAATACTAATTTCACCCTCACGCTCCATCACTGACATCACAACAACTCACGAGACAATAGGCTTGTTTGAGATGAGCAAAATCTGCGCAGAATCGATCACCGGTGATCAGCGCGAGATGCATGCCGGTTAGAAATGTGTCCGAGTGCGGTCCGCCTTGCTCTGATGTCATGCTGACGTATGTCAAAAAACTCTCGCGAGCGCAAGCCGCACGTGTCGGATTCTGCAGTCGAGCGCAGTTGCTCTCCACTGACTGCGCTGATCAAAAGCATGATGGGAAACGACTTACTGACGACACAGCTTAATGATCATTGGTTTAAACAACCGTGATGTATTGTTCTCTTTTAAAATGTTTGATTTTAAAACTCTGATATCATGTTTTATGTGTATACGTTATGTGTGAATATTCCCAAACTATCTGACAGTGCGATCTCTATGGGTTATGCAATGTTATTTTTATAATAAAAAAATAAAATAAAAACACATGTCTGTATTAAAGAAAAAAAAGATTGATAAACATGTATTTGGAATGGAATTAAATAAGTAGGCTACTTATGGGTGTCTTGTTCATTATATTTATTTTCATATAAAAGCAACAGAACTTAAATTCCATCCAGTTTATTAGCAACACTGTGCACGAGCGTGAATCCCGCGATATCCATCTTTGATCTCACAGGTGTCAGATCCACTGCGTGAAGAGCGAACTGTCCGGCTTGCCTGCTCTTTTTTCACTCCTCCTCTCACTGCAGCCGCCTACTCTCGCATACATTTCAGGCGAGGCAAGTCGCATCTCAAACAAGCCTAAAGTTTCACCTCGACGAGAAATCTCGTCGCGTTTTAATCTCGCGAATTTTAGTCTTTTTAGCTTGATTGAACATTGTACAGAACAAGAGACACTCCAGAAGAAAACAGTATATGCACCAACTAGCTGTTAAAGGTGATTTTTAAGCATGACATTTTTTTTTTTTTTTTGTAAGCCATGAAATGACTTGAGACTCGACTCGGACTTCAGCTTAAAGACTTGTGAACATCTCTGGTTTAGATCATTTACATTTAGATAACTTACTATATTTACCCCCATTTACAGTTCATCTAATAGTGAATTATAAGATGGAGAAATTAACGGCGCAAATCTAAGTATAACGCTTATAGCCCTTGTATTTTGTCACCAATAACCTACTTTTTGAAATACCACCACGTGATCAACAGCCTGAGAAATACTGATCTTGTGGGGTTTTTTTCTTCCTGAAGCCTGGGGTGACAAGAGATGCAGAAGTAGAAGGAAGGATGATAGGTCACTGTCCCATTCTGAAAAACACAAAACATATGTTAAATGTCTACACTACAATAACTAAGTTAAGCAGATTTTAAACCATTGCAAGTTAGTTCTGTACAACTCTACCTGGGGAATCCTGTTCCTCCCTTTTCTCTTTGGCAGATGACAGTAATCTTTTCAGCAGTGGAGTGGAAGTCAAGGTTTCTGCTAGCCTGATAACCTTTGCTTTGAAGACAGTTGGCCACCTTTCAAAAAGTCTGGAAGCAGATTCTGACCCAAAGAGGAGCGTGAAGTCCTGAAGAATCTGAAGCAGTTTGCAGAAAACATGTAAAGAAATTACCATAAAATATTACATTTCTTAACAAGCTAAATGTGTTTTCAACAAAGCAGACTATTTGACAATTCTCTGAAACTAGCATTTCAATTTGGTCAAAAAAAAGGAAAGACAAAATCCATACCAATCCTTTAGTATCCAGGAATCGAGGAAAAACTGAGAGAATGGTGGTGGATTTCTCTGGATCATGGATAAGGTGCTGTCTGTATTCAAACGTGGTCCTCATCTTCTGCATGATGACATCACGGTCACTTGTATGATTCATCAAGGAGATAGCCTCTAAACTTTGGTCATTATCTAGCTGATCTTCACAGTGACACAGCTGTCTGTCAAGCAAAGGGCCTCCCTTTTCCTCTGTTTTTGGATCATCCTTATTTGCAGAAGGTTTTGTCCCCCGTTGTACTGTTTTGAGGCGCCATGGCAAGAACCCAGTGTTTTTTTGGCCATCATAAAAATGTTCCTTATGAAATGACACAAATTAAAACTCAAAATTGTAACCCTCCATCGAAAATGACAACTTCTTAGAAAGACATTTCTAAATGATCACAAAAATACTGAATGTTCTAATCTCACATTATGACTTACATATCCAGTCCTCCCTTGGGGATCTCTGAGTGAGGGAAACAAGGTGATAATTCCCAAACCATAGTTCTGTTTGGTAAGGCGATGTGGGACTCTCCTGAAAAATGGAAACACTCAATGTTACTTCACAATGATGAGAATTGTTTAAAAATATATAACTAAACTACTCTTATTTTCAGAACAATCAACAGCTTTTACTTAAAATTTGTAGCACCCAACTAATATAGTTCACAATTTATATACTATCTTATACTACAGGGCCGTTGAATGCTTGAATCTGATTGGTTGACGAACGTTCTAAGGTGTGCATTATTTTCAGGGAAACGCACGGCTAAAGTAGTTCCAGGCAGGTCTCGACCGCATTACAGTTCCATATCACTTCGCGTAGTCAACTGTAATAACGGAAAATAGGATACAATTCATAACAAGAAAAAGCATTTCGCCCCATGCGCTTGATCTGCAATTTTCAATGTCTAGCTTCACAATCAATAGAAACATGTTGTTTAATTTGAATAAATAAACTATAAAGTCCTATCTATAATCAATAGAAAATTAAACTGAATATAGGCTAAATAAATGGATAGTCCTGCAGCATGGATTTTTATTGCAGATAATTTAACAAATAAATAATTATTGATAGGCCTACTTGTTAAAAGGGCTTTGGGTTTCATTTATTTGGCTAGTCTACTGTCATCTGTCAATAATAGAAAAAAAAGAATTAACGAATTAATTAAAACGAACTGAATGAATTAAAAAATAATAATATTGACGCACATGCTTTTCTGTCTCATTATTGCAACATCTCTCTCTAATAACTGCATTAATAACTGCATAAAGCCGGGAACACACTTTAAGGCCGGTTATGAATGTAATTTGATACTTATGACTGATCATGCCCAAAAGCGTGTTCAGCGCGTTCAGTCTGTGTTAAAAGTCGGTGTTTAAAATCTGCTGCAGTCGATGAAAACAGTCAGAGAATGTGTCAGCTAGTCGTGTGTCCCCAGCATTAGTCTGCTATCAGCGGCTCAAACCTCCGTTACTAACTCTACCTAACCCTAACCCTAACCCAGCATTAGTCTGCTATCAGCGGCTCAAACCTCCGTTACTAACTCTACCTAACCCTAACCCTAACCCAGCATTAGTCTGCTATCAGCGGCTCAAACCTCCGTTACTAACTCTACCTAACCCTAACCCTAACCCTAACCCTAACCCAGCATTAGTCTGCTATCAGCGGCTCAAACCTCCGTTACTAACTCTGAAATGACGTTTTGGAATTAGCAACGGAGGCATGGGATTAGATGCGTAAGAAATTAGTCCTACATACAAGAGCGTTTTAATGACAAAAACTTTACAAACGTCTTGAAATACATAATCTGAACAATGTTTCGAGGTGTGGTAATGTTGTGGCCAATTCTCTGTCTCTGGTTCAGGTCTTCAATATCAGGTTCAGGTCTCAGAAGAAATCTTTCAGAGTCGAAGTTTCAGGTCTCAGAAGTAACTTTATTGAACAATTCAACAAAGTGAGATGGTAGCTAAGCATCTAATTTTACAATGGTTTTCTCTCAGATCTTATACCTTTTCTCTCATCCCTTGGTGTCCAATTTCCTCGCTTGGTGACCAATTAGCGTTATCATGGTTATCTTTTTCTCTTTGCTCCTCCTTGTCACGTCGCCACGATTAGAAACACCTGCATTAATGTCCAATTTCTATTGGTGGCCATACTGGCGCATGCGCTTTATTAAATATGATTTCATATATGGTTTTTTTGGTACTTTTCCACTCTTGTCCTTAGACTACCTTTCACCCAGTTTTTGTCCTGTCCTCACACAACCTCTTCCTCGTAAACACTTTTGACAGGTTCAGTGTTTCCCATCATTTTGTCCCCTTTGACCTGTTCTCTCTGTTTCCCATGATTTTAGGCCTTCGTTTCCCCTGCTTTTGGGCCTCCCATATTCTAGGCCTAGTTTCCCTAATATTCATATCATGCATTTGAATAGGATTTATGTGTGACACAGATGAGACAAAGAAAATTCTCCAACAGTAACTGTAGTATAAGCGGAATAATTGACTTCAGGCCGTTGAATTATTAGAAAAATAATGCACACCCGAGGTGTAACGGCCACTCCGCTTCGCGTCGTGACCGCATTACCACCTCGGGTGTGCATTATTTTTCTAATAATTCAACGGCCTGTCGTCAATTATTCCTTACATAATCACTAACAAATTAAATAACCCAAGACTATTACATTTTGATAATTACCCTTCTGTCTCAATCACGTGTGCAACCAAGATGTTCACCATCAGTTTTCTCATGTCATCGCTAATTGTCCCTGTATCTTCATACTCCTTCAGCACATTTGCTCCACCTGGTCTTGTGTGTAGAATTTCTTTTATCAACTATAAAAAGAGGAACATTAACCAATTATGTAAGGGATGAAATGCATCCAGCCAGTTGTTATAGCAGAATAAACTCCGACAGGCTGATCAGGACATGAAGCGGTGGGTTCTTGAAAATTTTAAATATGAAGGGGTTTTACTTTAGCTCACCTGCCCTCCATCTCTCAATTACCATGACAAAAAATATATATATATATATATATTTGCACAGATTAACTGTTCACCAAAAGACTAGTAATGGGCGCTAACGAAGTAAATAGGGTCAATTGACCAATCAGAATCAAATGTTCCACAGAGCCATGTAATAAGAGAGTAGAAAATGCAGGAATATTTAAATGCCCTGAACGATGGTCCTGAACTGGAAAATTACTATTGTGTATAAAAAAAAATTTTTGAATTAAACTTTTAGCATGTAAAGCTCAAGGTTATGATAAGTAAATCCCCCAATGTCTGTGTAAGGCTACTGTGACTCACATCTCTGGCCTGTAAGCTTTGAGAAGCCTCATTATCATCCTTCCTGAATCGTTTTGGACTAAACCAGTCACTGTCCTCACTGCTTTTTGAAGTTCGAGACAGTGTATCTGTATCCAAGCTGACTGAAGATTGAGGTGTGGAAGGTCCTGTTAATGTTCAAACTAGGGTTAATAGACATATTTGGAATACATTTATCCACACATCATCAACACTAGCTACAACATTTAAAATACTGTACATATTAAACACTACCAGCATTCATTCAGATATTCGGATTTGATATCATTCAATAGCTCCTGTTATCACTCACCAATGTCATTCAATTAATTTATGACAAAAACCAACCCACTGGTGGTCATTAGATCAGGAAACACATCTTTATCCACCTCTGTGCCAGTGTCATCTGTAACTGTAACTGCAAGATCTTCCGGAATTGAGAACTTCTCTTTCACTGCACAACAAAAGTTTTATCAAATTTAGGCAATGCTTTATTCACAATTTGACACATAAGGATAGCTATATATCCTTATGTGTCATAGGATGACACTGGCACAGAGGTGGATAAAGATGTGTTTCCTGATCTAATGACCACCAGTGGGTTGGTTTTTGTCATAAATTAATTGAATGACATATATACAATATATATCATATATAAAACTATATACAATATATATATATATATATAGTTTTAGGTTGGTAAGATTTTTAATGTTTTTTTTTTTTTTAAGTCTCTTTTGCTAATCAAGGCTGCATTTATTTGATAAAAAAATTACAAAAGAATATTAATAATATTGTGAAATATTATTACAATTTAAAACAGTTATTTTCTGTGTAATATACAGTAATAGTGTAATTTATTCCTGTGATCGCTGAATTTTTAGCATCATTACTCCAGTCTTCAGTGTCACATGATCCTTCAGAAAATATTCTAATATGATGATTTAAATGCACACCAAACATTTCTGGTTATTATCAGTGTTGAAAACAATTTTTTACATTTTTATTTCAGGATTTTTTTGAAAAAGTTCAAAAGAACAGCATTTATCTGAAACGGAAAGCTTTTGTAACATTAAACACTACCCGTTCAAAAGTTTGGGGTCAGTAATAATGAAAATTTTATTTTTTGGGGGAAAATAAATAACATAAATCAATAATTTTATTCATCAAGGGTGAGTTAAATTGTTCAAACCAGTTGTCAGGTAGCCGTTACAACCACAGCCACCAGCTTCAATTGTTTGCCGAAAGGCCTGGGAAAAGTTGTAATGAGTGGAGTACACAGTAGGTAATAATTAACGTCCAAGTGAATTTATTTAGGACAGCTGTCTCAGCACACGTGCTCCAAATGAAGTTCAAAATAAACAAAACAAATCATCAAAAATACGAAAGATAAACAATATAACACATAAATAAAACAAGCTAAAAGCAGCAAAACACGGCATCAAATCTAGCCTCGAGGAACAAGCCTCTCACAGTAAAGACTCACATCTTGCAGCACTTGACTGTACAAGCTTTAGCTCTTGGCCCCCCTTCCTCTGGCTCAACTAGCCTCTCCCTTTGTACATGAAATCTTCCCGCCAAACACTAGCGGACCATACCAACAGTAGGGGTCGGGTAACTCCCATGACAATCAAAATGCATTCAATGTCTATGCTGTTACATATGCATTTACACAGAAAACAATCTCAAATAATATAATCAATCAAATAAACAATATGAAAACAATCATAACACATTAAACAATAAATCATTGTATACAACACTGTGCACTGATGTTCCTATGATGATAACCCCCCAGGTTCATCACACACCCCCCTTCCTCTAAACAGTCACGACCTCAGGAGTGACGTGACAAAAAGTCGGCCAAAACATTAAGCGCTCCTGGTCTATACTGGATTTCAAATTTAAAAGGTTGAAGGGATAAATACCATCGCGTTATCCTTGCGTTAGTGTCTCTCATTCTCTTGAGCCATTGCAACGCTCGATGATCGGTCTCAAGCACAAAGTCTTTACCAATCAGATAGTACTTTAATGTATCTAAGGCCCATTTGATGGCTAGAGCCTCTTTCTCCACTGTGGAATACTTAGTCTCCCGGGGAAAAAGTTTTCTGCTTATGTACTGTACAGGCCGACGATCTTCTCCTTCCCCCTGTAACAATACCGCACCCAGTCCCATCTCAGATGCGTCCGTTTGTACCACAAAAGGCAGTTCAAAGTTTGGACTCTGTAACACAGGGTCTTTGCACAAACAAGACTTAAGATCTTGAAAAGCACGTTCACATTCCGGTGTCCACTTGACTCTAGTTGAACTGCTTTTCTTTGTAAGTTCAGTCAGTGATGCAGCTCTGTTGGCAAAGTTAGGTATAAACCTTCTGTATAGGGGTGGTTAATCTGTCTGATTTCCCGATTCGATTCGATTACGATTATTGAAGTCCCGATTCGATTACAGTCGATTTTCGATTATTAACGATTCTCGATTAGCGATTATTGATTTTCCATTTCACAACAGTAAACGAAAATACACTACAAAGTGATTGCAGTATTAAAAAAAGTCAGCTGCTGAATTACTTAACTCTTTTATTGAGTAACAACAACTCAAAGCACTTTCTGTGTCGTGTAGTTATAACTTCAGAATTATTTGTATGTAGCTTATGTTCTGTAGAACACAGAAATGAATACATCACATTGTGTTGTGACTCATCAAGTTGAACTAAACAATAACAAATAAATGAAAGGCTTATTTCCTTTAGGAAGTAGATCAGAACCAACATATTGTAGAAATTGGACAATTTTCTTCTAGAAAGACAAGGTGTTCAGGTGGAAGAAGACTGCAGGTTGCAGTCGAAACATGTCAAGGTAAAGAAAAAGTTTTTTCTCCACCTGAACACCTTGGCTTTCTAGAAGAAAATTGTCCAATTTAATCATTAAGAAGACAAAATGAACATTTTTGAACAACTTACTGTAGCTTCAATTAGTAACATACAAAGCCACTCTTATACACAACTAAATAATAAAGAGTTATGACTTGAAATGTTTGCTGTATACTACAATCAAAAACAAGAATGTGAATGAACATCTGCAGAGAGCACAGTCAAAATGTAACTTTTTGTGACTGAAATTGCACATATTGCAGTATAACGTACGTATAACATATCGGTTTACACAGTGTACTGATGTGAAAACTAAACAATACAGAAAGCAGCTCTCATACAAAAATACTAAATAGGTAACAATGAAATTGCCAATTTTACATACGTTAGCTTTTAACGAAGAAGGTGCCGTTCGAATTTGGCGCTCAGCCATCATGAGTCTGTTATGTATGTGCGCGACTCCGTGTACGCGTCTCTGTTATGTGCACGCCACAGACTCCGCGCACTGCACGTCCGCTTATAGTTCCGCCTTTTGCGTTCCGTCAATATTACGTTATTAGAAAAAATATATCTATATATTTTTTTAGAAAATCGATTTTTTGACATTTGTGAATCGATTCAGAATCGTCCGCATCGCGATGCATCGAAGAATCGATTTTTTCCCCCACCCCTACTTCTGTACCAGCCTATCAAACCTAAAAAGGATCTGACACTTTTCTTTGATGACGGAGGTGCACAGGACAAAATTGCTTGAAGTTTGTCCACTTGAGGTCTCACTGAACCTCCTCCAGCGACGTAGCCCAAAAAGGAAACTTCCTGTTTGGCGATTTGGCATTTCTTTGCGTTCACAACCAGACCTGCCCGTTGAATTCTTTCAAACGCCTTTGCCAGGTGTTCCAAATGCTGTTCCCAGGACTCACTGAAAATGACGATATCGTCAATGTACGCTACTGCAAAGCTGTCCAGGCCCCGTAGTACTTGATCAACCAGGCGCTGGAAGGTCGCTGCGGCCCCATGTAGACCAAACGGCATATACTTAAAATGATACAGCCCTGCAGGAACACGAAAAGCAGTCAAGTTCTTAGCAGAATCAGTCAATGGCACTTGCCAATATCCTTTGCAAAGATCTAAAGTTGTCAAATACTTAGCTTTGCCCAGTCGCTCGATCAACTCGTCGACTCTCGGCATCGGATAAGGGTCGAAAGCTGATACTGCATTCAGTTTTGAGAAATCAACGCAGAATCTGAGAGTTCCATCTTTCTTTGGCACCAGTACGACTGGACTGCACCATTCACTTGCGGAAGGCTCGATGATGTCCGACTCCAGCATCATTTGCACTTCCTCCTTCAAGGCTGGGATCAGGCGTGCTGGCACTCTGCAGTGATTTTGCCTGATCGGCTCTGCTGCAAGTAAACGAATATTATGATGCAAAAGTGTCGTTTTTCCTGGTTTGTCAGAAAAAAGTCCCCCTGGTACTAGATTCTGGAACTCTTTTTGCTGTTTAGGTGATAGATGATCTATTAGTGGATAAGTTGACTTTGAATTAACAGGAAAATATTGTTCCTCCAATTCCTCTTCATCCTCCACTTTCCTTGCCCACAGCTGCTCTGACCATGAGCCTTTCCTCTCATTCCAAGGCCTTAACAGATTAATATGGAAAATTTGAGACTTTTTCCTACGATCAGGTACAGAAATCTCATAATTCGTGGGACTTAGCTTTCTAAGCACTTCGTATGGTCCTTGCCATTTAGCCAAAAGTGAACTTTCAGTAGTAGGAAGTAACAACAGTACCTTTTGCCCTGGAGTCAGCGTTCTTTTCCTACTTGACTGATCATACCAGAGTTTCTGCTGCTGCTGTGCCTTGGTCATGTTCGCCCTCACAGCCTCCGTCATAGAATCCAGTTTCTCTCTCATCTTCATAACATATGACAGAATGTTTGTTTGCTCACGTGCATTACCTCCTTCCCAAGCCTCTTTTAGTACATCCAGCGGTCCACGAACCTGACGTCCATACAGCATCTCAAATGGTGAGAAGCCGGTTGATGACTGTGGGACTTCACGATACGCGAACATCAAATACGGCAACCATTGGTCCCAATCAGTACCTGTATCAGACACAAACTTCCGTAACATTGACTTCAAGGTCTGATTAAATCTCTCCACCATACCGTCGGTCTGAGGGTGATAAGGAGTGGTCTGTATGGGATGTATGCGCAACATTAAGCAAACTTGTTTCATTAACCTGGATGTAAAGTTAGTGCCCTGGTCTGTAATTATCTCTTTAGGCAATCCTACTCGAGAAAAAAGTTGAACCAGTGCATTCACAACCTGCCTTGTCTTGATGTTTCTGAGAGGAAAAACTTCTGGGTAACGCGTAGCGTAATCAGCAACAACCAGAATGTACTTATTACCAGATCTACTTTTCTCCAAAGGTCCTACGATGTCCATTGCAATACGCGTAAATGGTATGTCAATAATAGGTAAACTTACAAGAGGTACCCTGTCACTCTTTTTAGCTGGTCTCACCATCTGGCATTCAGGGCATGATTTACAAAAATCCACAACATCTGTATAGAGCTTAGGCCAATAAAACTTATTAGCTATTCTAGACAGTGTTTTCTGCTGACCTAAATATCCTGCCCACGGCAATGAATGACCCAACTGTAATACTTTCAATCTCATTGACTCAGGTACCACCAATCTCTCTTCACCTTCAGCACTTATCAAGTACAACTTGTCATCTTTGATTATCAGCTGATCCTTCTGAAGTAATGCAGATGTTGTACTGTTAGCCTTTGCTTTCTCAAACAACAGTTTCAAAGTTTCATCCTGCCTTTGCAACTGCACAATATCATAAGGAATTTGCTCAAGATCGTCTGTGTTCGGTTTTGTCACCTTTTCTATTACTTCAGTACCCATAACTTTAGCTTGACGTTTCTCCCTCTTAGATTTTCTGTTTTTAGAAATCACCTGAAATGGTAAATCTTGCAAAAGCTGTTTACTGACCTCCTCTTGATTAGCCTGCGCTCTAGTTATGACCCTAGCATCTGCTACGTTATCACGCTGCAACAAATCCACCAACACAGGCACATCTCTGCCTAATATTACTGGATAAGGGGATTTATCAATTACCCCAACAGATAACCTATAAGCTTGACCTTCAATTTCAATCACAATCTCCGTCTTAGGATATTCCTTTTCATCGCCATGAATACAACAGACTCTCAGCTTATCATGATTCAGTACATTTGACTCTCCCAAACATTCTGATCTTACTAATGTTTGGCTTGAACCAGAATCAACCAATGCTTTAAACAAAATGTTTCCAATCTTCACTTCAACTACTGTGTCTGTGTTTAGTTCAATCTCATTCAACTTCACTGACGATCTTAACTCATAACACAGGCGGGTATTGGACATATTTTGCACCGGACACTCAGATTTTTTATGCCCTGCCTGGCCGCATGCATGACATATAATTACCGATCTTCTGTTGTACTGACTAACTCCACCAGCTCGTACACTGCTACTCATAGTAGAACTGTTTGGAAACGTGCGATTATCAGGGTCAACATTTCTCAGACCACTACCCTTAACATCCCCAGACTTACCGGTTGGACTGTGGTTGATGCCTCGCCACCGTCTCGGCTGATGTAACGATCGCCTCGCCGCAATGAACGTCTCTGCCAGTTCTGCCGCTTGTCTACACGAAGTAGGACCATTCTGTTTCACCCACGTTCTTACTTCCGGATTCAGCACTTTGTGAAACTGCTCCAGCACTATCTGATCACCAATCTCTTGCTTGGTTCGTCGTGAAGGGACCATCCACTTTTCATACAGATCCTTCAACCTTACATACAATTCACGTGGCGTTTCATCATCTTCCAGACTGTACGCTCTGAAACGTTGACGGAAGGTTTCCGGGTTAATTTCAAACTTGTCGAGTATCACTTGCTTAACACAATCATAGTTCAGTGAATTATCAGGTTCCATGGCCACATACGCCGCTCTTGCCTTGCTTGTCAACAATGGTAATAGATGTAACACCCAGTCCTGACTCGGCCATTTGCACGCCTGAGCAATACGTTCAAAAGTCATTAAATAGTGCTCAATGTCCTCATCGCTTGACCACGGCAGCATTCTTGGGCTGTTAAAGCTTACCGAACGATGACCTTGTGTTGCCATTGCAGCTTCATCTGTAGTAGCTGATGTAGTCACTTCACTTTGTGCTTGTTGGTGCCTGGGACGCACACTTGAATCAGAAATTACATCTGTCGTCGTCCGTCTATCGCTCACCGCTGATGCTCCATTTGCCAGTCGATCTTGTCTTTCCTGATGTACCTCGGACTGTAGTTGCCCGAATTGGTGTTGCAGTAGCCGATATTTGTGCTCATGACGTTGTGCTTCCTTTTCCAGCCGTTCCTCTCTTTGCTGTTGACTATGCAGAAAAGTTCGCAGCATTGAGGCCATCTGCTCTGCCGTACCACCTGAAGCCATTTCCTCATGCACAGTAGGTGAACTCTCTGCATCTCGTTGCTCTGCTACTTTATCTTCCTTGCACTTAGCTCCGTCTTGTTTCTTTGGTGGCATTTTCCCTTTGGCGACAAGTCAGCATCTGCCACTTCCGTTTAAACGAGGTACAGCTGGAACCACCTGATTACCTCTGCCTGTGTACTCATTTCCCTTTCAAGGCCTGAAAGCACCGCTGCCACCATGTGTCAGGTAGCCGTTACAACCACAGCCACCAGCTTCAATTGTTTGCCGAAAGGCCTGGGAAAAGTTGTAATGAGTGGAGTACACAGTAGGTAATAATTAACGTCCAAGTGAATTTATTTAGGACAGCTGTCTCAGCACACGTGCTCCAAATGAAGTTCAAAATAAACAAAACAAATCATCAAAAATACGAAAGATAAACAATATAACACATAAATAAAACAAGCTAAAAGCAGCAAAACACGGCATCAAATCTAGCCTCGAGGAACAAGCCTCTCACAGTAAAGACTCACATCTTGCAGCACTTGACTGTACAAGCTTTAGCTCTTGGCCCCCCTTCCTCTGGCTCAACTAGCCTCTCCCTTTGTACATGAAATCTTCCCGCCAAACACTAGCGGACCATACCAACAGTAGGGGTCGGGTAACTCCCATGACAATCAAAATGCATTCAATGTCTATGCTGTTACATATGCATTTACACAGAAAACAATCTCAAATAATATAATCAATCAAATAAACAATATGAAAACAATCATAACACATTAAACAATAAATCATTGTATACAACACTGTGCACTGATGTTCCTATGATGATAACCCCCCAGGTTCATCATCACACCAGTGCTCGAAGTGGGGCGGTACTCACCGGTACGCAGTACCGGCACTTCTGCATTTTACTCCAAAGCGTACCTGCACTTTTTCTTGCGTACCGCTACTTCTCGCATGTAGCCGGTACTCTACCACTGACAGAAAAAGCGTCAGTGTCACGCCCATTTCACATATACTCCGTTTGCAGTGCGTATATTTTTCCCGCACCCATATTAACAGGTTAGAGCTTTCACACTGCATGCGGATGCGGTCCGGCAATGTGTTCCAGGAGCGGTGCGTATACAGCAGTGCAACGATCGTTTCTGCACCGAGTCCATTTCTGCTGTGCTGCACGCGCTTAATTAAAGTGACAGCGCATGGTTCGTGGTCAAAATTAACACAGAATATGACATGAAAATATAATAATCTCACTATAAATGCATTTAATTAAATAAAATGTAGTAATCTCACCGTAAATGTATTTTTGGACTTGCAGACTTGTTCCGTTTTTATACACACACACACGCACGCACGCACGCACGCACGCACACACACACACATACACGACTTGTTTAAATACATTTATGTTGTTAATAAATATCAATAAATTGTTGTTGTACCAGCAATATCTCCAAGTTTTGTTTTTCACTGTAGAAATCTCAAATGTCATGATTACTTGCCAATGCAAGAGAGTACCGGCACCTTTCCCCCCCCACTTCAAGCACTGGTTCAAACGTTACAGTAAAGACATTTATAATATTAGAAAATATTCTATTTTAAATAAATACTGTTCTTTTGAACTTTCTATTCATCAAATAATTCTGAGAAAAAAATTGTACACAACTGTTTTCAACATTGAAAATAATAGGTAATGAATGTTTGAGCATCAAATCATCATATTAGAATGATTTCTGAAGGATCAGACACTGAAGACTGGAGTAATGATGCTGAAAATTCAGCTTTGATCACAGGAATGAATTACACTTTACTATATATTACATAGAAAACAATAATTTTACATTGTCATATAATTTCACAATATTAATGTTTTTTATTAATTTTTTTATCAAATAAATGCAGCCTTGGTGAGCAGAAGAGACTTCTTTTAAAAACATAAAAAATCGTACCGATCTAAAACTTTTGACCGGTAATGAATATATACACCTAATTATTAATAACGACTTCATTACTTACATTCTGCTATAAATATATCAAAGCAAGCCTCTGGGATTTTTATGAACTTCTTCTGATGTCTAAATTGTGCTTTGACTATCATAGTGATTTTACCTCTGAACTCCTGTGGGAGAGGAATAAACATCTTACTGGGTTGCTAACTTGCTATAAATAAAATTTGATTCAATATGAAACCATTTTCTTTTTTTAAGTGATAAAATAAATTACATTTCAAAATATCAAAACATCAAAGATGCCATTTTCATTTTCTCCATGTAAACGCAAATTTGTGAAACCGACGTCTTACGCATACACATTACGAGATCAATATATCGATTGACTACTGTCCACGTCTGACTTTGCTCCATTAAATATGAGTAAAATGTACAAATAAACAAAAATAAATCAGCTGCATGTGAACAAATCTATTTATTTATTTTTTTTCTTATTTTTTTTTTTCTGTCCGTCGACTCTTTTTTTTATTTTTTATTGCAGAACTTGCACATAATTACAAGCTCAGGGAAGTGAAGCAAGGTTGTATCTCTTACAATGAACAAACAATGAAACGAGGAGAAAAAAAAAATACATATCCTGGATTTGCATGAAGCACATTATGTAATTATACATACAAAAAAAGAAAAGAAAAGCATAACAACAAGGTTAAGTCATATCTTTTAATAAATCATCATAATGCATAAAAAATTTTGCACTTTTTTTGTTATTTATAAGTCTAAGGGAAGAAATAAAATAATTAAGGTCAGCAAGAAAAAGAGGGAAGCTCAAAGGAGACTTAAACCATTTTTGCTTGTGGATGAAGAATTTTGCATATAAGATAAGGAAATTAACAACATGTTCAAGGGACATCCGCTTTGGGTTTTCATAATAAAAGATAATCTCTTTAAGAATGAAGGTGTGGGTCACATTTGTAGGGCCAAAAACAAAAGCACTTAAATTAGCCCAAAATCGATTGGTTACATTACACTCACAAAATAAATGGGGGACAGTTTCCTCAACAAAACCACAAAAAGAGCAAGTCTCATCAATATCAGAATATTTAGAAATGGAAGAGTTAACAGGATAGATTTTATGAAGGATTTTATAATGAATTTCCTTAACTTTGTTGGATACACAAAATTTACTAGGCAAAAGCCAGGCCTTTCTCCAAATTACATTTGTTACAAGGGATCCCCAATAGAATTTACCCCTTGGAGTAACTTTTCTCTTCATTTGAAAAATTGAGCGAATATGTCTGTTGTTGCATTTTCGATCTAAAAAATCTATCTCGCCCAAGCGTAAAGCCGGATAAACACTATTACCTTTACTGAAGTTAAGGTGATTTTTAATTAGCTGAATTAAGCCTGCTGGGATAGCTTTTATCAAGGTATTATATTCCTTTGGTGGAACTGGAAAGTTATGGTGATTCAAAAATTGCTTGTAAGTTAGAATATGACCAGAATCATCAAAGACAGATAGAATGCAATTAAAATTATTGTTAAACCATCTAGGGAAAAAGAGAGATTTATTTCTAACGGTTATATCCGCGTTATTCCAAAGGAGAACTTTGTGGGGGGAAAAGCAATGGACAAAACACAATTTCCACGAGAGAAGGCATTGCTGATGAAAGTTAGATAATGAGATGGGTAACTTGCTAGGTAAAAAGTTACACTTTAATAGGAAAGACAGGCCACCGAGTTTGTTGAAGATATTATTAGGAATGAAAAACCATAACGACACTGGATTCACAAGGCATCTTTTCAGCCAGTTTACTTTAAAGGTGTTTATCGTATCAGCAAAATCTAAAAAGTCAAGGCCACCTTCACCTCTGGAATTAGAGAGTACTTCTTTTTTCAATTTGTGAGGCCTATTTTTCCAAATAAAATCCAAAAATATTTTGTTAATTTCCCTTATAGCTTTATCATTGATAAACAAAAAAAGAGCAGGGTATACAAAGCGAGAGAGCCCTTCCACCTTAGATAAAAGGACTCTACCGTATAATGAAAGATCTCTCTGAAGCCAGATGTTAAAGACGTTTTTAGTTTTTGTCATTTTATCAGAAAAGTTTAAAAGATGTCTGGTAACTGGATTTTTAGTGATATGGATACCTAGATATTTTACACAGTTTTTAACAGGGATCCCCTCCAATGATGTCTCATCTATATCATGAATTGAGATAGTTTCGAAATATTAAGTTTTAGACCCGAAGCACAAGAAAATTGTTCCACCAATTCCAGAGCATTAGGTAACTGTTTTTTATCCTCCAAGAATAGTGTGGTGTCGTCCGCTAACTGTGCAATTTTAAACTCTCGATCAAATATAGAGATTCCTGTCAAACTTTCATTTTGGTTAATCCTTAGACAAAGTAGTTCAGTGGCTAAAAGAAATAAAAACGGGGAGATTGGACAGCCCTGTCTGACTCCACGATGGATGTCAAACCTTTTGGATGTATCAAAGTTAACGATCACTGAGCTGTTAATATCTCTATAAAACATGGTTACAGTATCAATAAATGATTTACCGAATCCAAATAACTCTAGAGTGCGAAAAAGAAATTTGTGTTCTAAGGAATCAAAAGCTTTTTGAAAATCAAGAAAAAGTATGAGACCGTCTGAGTGAATTAAATTAGAGTAATCTAGCACATCTAATACTAACCTTATATTATTAGATATGTGACGGCCTTTCATGAAGCCCGACTGAGATTCTGAAATAATGTTATTTAGCCCAGTACGTAATCTTTTAGCATAAACAGAGGCTAACATTTTATAATCTAATGTTAAAAGAGTAATAGGCCGCCAATTGTCAATTAATAAAGGGTCCTTGCTTGACTTGGGTATAAGGGATTTCATTTCATTTCATTTCATTTATTAAGATCCCCATTAGCGCCTGAAATATCAGTTGCTATTCTTCCTGGGGTCTCCTCTTCATTACATCACAAATTTACATAATTCATCATTTTGTACATTATTCACACACACGCACACACACACACACACCCACTCACACCCATCCACAAACTGGACATCATCTACAATAGCCCAATGCAATTAAATAAATAAACAAACAAAAAACAAAAAAAATGCTATACATTTGAACATATAATCCATAAATAGCTCTCCAATACAAACTATAAAACATCTTTCCATATTACCATACTCTTCCAACATCATGACTCTTGTGTGAACAGAAACAATTTTAATTTCTTTTTAAAACAATTTCTATTATTTTCCAACAACAAAAATCCTGGTAATCCATTCCATGCAACCATGGCCCGATAAAAAACTGCTTTCTGAAACTGATTAGTTCTTACTTGAGGCAAAACAAATTGCATTCCAGTGGTTTGTCTTGTGCAGTAATTATGTTGATCAGCAAAAAATGTCAATTTTCTGTAAATTATTTCAGGAATTTTTGTTTCAATGATATTATAAATAAATGATAAAAGAAAATATTTTAATCTATATTTTACAGTTAACCATGCCAAATTATTATGCATTGTGATTTATATTAGTTGTATATGGACAACCCAAAACGATACGTGCCACTTTATTCTGTGCGACTTGCAATTTGTATAAATTATTTTCATTGGTATTTGACCAAACAACTGACGCGTAGTCTAAATGAGCTAATACTAAAGATTGGGCTAATCGTTTAGTCAGCCATTTGGGAATAAATTTCTTACAGTATCTAATCATTCCCATACTACGACCCATTCTTTGCAATATTTTATTTATTTGGCTATTCCAAGACAGTGAGCTATCCACAATTACACCCAATAGATGAATTTCTTCTACTTGCTGAATCACATTTCCTCCTATATCTAAGTGCAATGTTAATGATGGCTTAAGAAAATATTTTGACCCAAGTATCATACATTTTGTTAATAAGTAATTTATTGTCAGTAATCCATTGTATAACCAAGTCTAACTCCATATTTAACATAATATTCAGTTGATCTATATCTCTTGCTGATTGACACAATGTTGTGTCATCTGCATACATTGCCATGGTTGCATGTTTAATTACAAGTGGAAAATCATTTGTGAAAACAGAAAATAAAAGGGGTCCTAAACACCCCACAACTCATTTCTTCCACCTCAGAGTAGCTACCATTAAAGTAAACTGTGTACTCACGTTTTCTAAGATCGCTTTCAATCCATCTAACAGCAGTTGGTTCCAAATCCATAACAAACTAACTTTTTTAATAAAATATTATGGTCTAGAACATCAAAGGCTGCGCTTAGATCTAAAAATACTGTGCCCACTAAATTCTTATTATCAATTTCCTGTAGCCAATAGTCAGTTAACTGAGTGAGTGCTGTTGTTGTGGAATGACCCATTTTATAAGCATGCTGATACATTGTGTTTAACCCATTTACTTCCAAATACTCTTGTATTTGATCATACACAACTTTTTCCATCACTTTGCTTACTGCCGGTAATAAACTTATTGGTCTGCTATTCTGACCTGAAAACTGTTCTATATTATTTTTTATTAAAGGTAACATTTTTGCTTTTTTCCATTGTGAGGGAAAAACACCTGCTGTTAAACTCAGATTAATAATATTAGAAATGGGCAAAGCAATGACATCTACCACCATCTTCAACAATTTAACATCTAAGTGATCTATTCCACAGGGTTTATCTTTACTTGCTTGTAATATTTTCTTCACATTGTCCTCTGTTACAGTGTTAAATTTAAATGTGCAATCTTTTGTTTTCATTATCCTATTTGATATTAGATCATATGAGATATTTTCATCTTGTCCCAAATCCATGGCTTGTCTAATTTTTTGTATTTTATGCTTAAAAAAATTGGCTCAAATAATTAGCAATCTCTTTTGGTCTAGTAAGACAAATCCCATCAGCCTCTAATGATGTTGTATTACATTTTGTTTTCCTTCCCAGTAATTCATTAAGTGTTTTCCATACCTTTGCACTGTCCATTCCAGCATCTCTTAATTTATTTTGATAATATATTTGTTTTTTACGTTTGTTCATTTTAGTCACCTGATTTCTAAATTTACGATACTAATTCCACTGAACCACGTCATTCTGTTTAATAGCTTCTGCTTTAGCTTGATTCCTGTGCCTCATATATTCTTTGAGCTCTTGATCCAGCCATGGAGTTGAAACATTTCTTACAGTTTGTTTCCTTAAAGGAGCGTGTTTGTCTATTACTCTGGTTATCAAGTTATCAAAAATGGCCACAGCTCTAGTAGGATTCTGCTGCTGTGTAACCTCCAACCAATCTACACTCCTCATTTCTTCTACGAAATCATTCTCTTTAAACTTTTTATATGTCCTTTTATGAATAAAATTTTGACCGGATTTAGATACTTTTGTAATTCTTTTCACAGCTATTAAATTATGGTCACTACAACCGACCGGAATAGAGACTGCCTCCGAACATAAATCTTTTACATTTGTAAAAATTAAATCAATAAGAGTTGCTGAATATGTGCCATCGGCTTTCAAATTTACTCGTGTATAATCCTTAACTATTTGAGACAGATTACAAGTATTAGCTAAAGAAAGTAATTTACCCTTTGATGTACAATTCATAGACTTCCAATCTATATTAAAATCTCCTAAGAAATAGATTTCATCTCCCATTTCACATGCTTTATCCAACAATTCACATATTTGATCCAAATACATTACAGTAGCATTTGGTGGTCTATAACAGCATCCAATAAGAATAGGCTTTACATAAGGTAATTGTAGCTGTACCCATATTACTTCAACTCCTGGTATATTAAGATCTCCTCTAACTTTGACTGGAATATTATTTTTAACATAACAAGCTACTCCTCCTCCATACAAATTTCTGTCCTGCCTATATAAATTATAGCTATCTATATTCAATACAGTACTATTAATAGTTGAGTCTAAATGTGTTTCTGAAATGGCTAATATGTCGAAATTATAATTCTGTAATATTTCTGAGATATCATTTATTTTATTCCTTAAACTACAGATATTCAAATGAGTAGTGTTGTCACGGTACCAAAATTTCAGTATTCGGTACCGATACCAGTGAAAATCCACGGTTCTCGGTACCAATTTCGGTACCAAAGCTTAATTTAGATTAAATTTACATAATTATATTAAAGTGTATATCACAAAGATGGAAACTGTAGTATTAAAGACACTTTACAATAAGATTCCATTTGTTAGATAACATTAGATAAAATGACCTAACAAAAAAAACAATAGTTATATACTGTCGCAATTATTCTCCTTTAGGGGTTCATTTAAAAATACATTTTTAAAATCAAAAGTTAACATTATTTCTGTTAACATTATTTAATGCACAATGAATGAAGTGAACAAACATGACCAATCAAGTGTTTTGTATTAAATAACATTCACAAACGTTAATTAATGTTGTAAAAATATATTGTTCACTCAATGTGTTATGTTAGATAACGCATTAAGTGATGTTAATGAATGGTATCTTATTGTAGCATTACCAAACTATACAGGAGATAAAATATGTTTTATTTGACTTGACTATACTTTTATTTAATCCAAAACTGTATTCATATTTAACTTTAAAAGGGCTTTTTAAACCTGCTAAGAGTTATCCAGCCAAGAATAAGACTAGAACTGCTTTTCTGACGGACTGATATTAATGACGGCTTTTTATTTCTCATCTCCATAAATATATCTAGTAGTAAAGCTAATGCAAGGGCTAGAAATCAATTAATAGGCCTATGTCACACTTCCTCGTCGTCATGGAGAGCGCAGTTCGCACAAGCGTTTGTACTCCCGTGGCGTCTGTCGTTGCTATGCATCCATGAACGCACATGGAAAAGCGAGCGCGCCGCTTCTATTATGAGCGCGCTTGCCGCGCGCCATTTGAAATAACCATAGACAGTATAAGAAATAACGTATCTGCACGCGCAAAAACATCAGCACCACATCAGCAGCAGCACCGCCGATCGCCATCAGCGCTTTTATGAAGAGGACGCAACTGCACGCGCTTCGGGCATGCACGCGCATCAAGTACCGGGTTTGAGAAAACCTGGTACCGTGACGTTAAAAAAAAATTAGTACCGACTTGGTACCGAAGTACCGGGTCTTTTGACAACACTACAAATGAGCTATTTCAAACATCCCTTTTTGTACCAAAAAATATTTTTCAACCATCTAACACATGTTTGTCCATCAATACTCATGCCTGTAGTATTACATTGAGCTCTCATTAATGCAAATATAACATCCAACCACTCACACATCACACACATACACACACACACACACACAAATATCTTCTGCATTGTAATGAAATAAACAAAATACATCAGTAGAGCAACGCTTGCTCATGACAAATTATTCATTTTCCTAAACTAAATCTTAGCAATGTGGTCTTAAATTCAAGAACAAAAACTTTTAAAATCAAGCTTAACCAAAATTTGAAATTCATTTTCTATTTACCTTGCCCACATCATAATTAGCTTAACAGAAAAATCACTCTTAAATTCAGTGTTTAACTTATAGTCCATTTTATCTGTTATCATATGACCTTATAGTTTATCCGATCTAATCCCTAACATTCAATCCAGTATCGATTATGGTCTTTACATACACTTCTGCTGCACTGCGTTCTGTGAACTTCTTAGTCTCACCTTTAAATGTTATTATCAGCGTCGCTGGATGAATTATGCCATGTCTCACCCCTGCGTCCTTCAATTTACTCCTTATTTCATGAAATCCTGCACGTTTTTTTGCCATTTCTGTAGTGAGATCTGGAAAAATCCTTAACTTCATCCCTCGTACTTGTAGCACTCCCTCTTTCTTGGCGATTTTTATGATCTCTTCTCTCGTTGTGAGTTTGTGAAGACGTACAATCATCACTCGAGCTGCACCTTTCCCAACCGGTCCAACCCTGCGGGCCATCTCCACCTGTGGCTCCCCCCGTAGTTTATCTTGAAATAAATCCTCAAACAAAGCAGACATGTAGCTGGTCGGATTCCCTTTTTCGATCTCATTCGTCAGGCCAAATACACGCACATTGTATTTGCGACTGTACATTTCCAAGTCGCTCGGCTTTACCTTTCAACTCCTCGTTGGCCTTAATAAGTCCATCACACAGTCTCCAGCTTTGTCACACGTGAATCAAAGTTCGGCATTGTCACATCAACTTCACCAAGCCTTTGTGTGCAGAAAGATATGTCTTTCGCGAGGTTATTTAGTTTATCCACCACCACGTTCAACTCCTCTCGCATTATATTACGTATGAGGGCTGGAAGCTCCAGCACGTTACACTCCTCACCCGCCATGTTACTTGCTCCCACTTGCTGAGACGCTTCTTCACCTTGTTTCGGCTGTACTTTAGACTTCTTAGGAGACATAACACAGCATAGAGTCTTTATTGGTGGCAAACTTATATTTTGGTCACTCTTGCCGTAAGTTAAGCACCACACTGCACGATATTTAGACTAATTGTCAGAGCTCAGTGTCCTCACCGTCTACTCAACTCCGCGCATGCGTGCACACATAACTCCCTGTTTCATTGTAGAGGTCATCTCTCCCTGACTGATGCATTCCTTATACATATGAAATAAAGGCAATTTCATAAACTCCCAAAAGTGAAGATAGAATTCTACTGAAAGCCCGTCAATACCAGGGGATTTACCTATTTTCATTGAGTGCAGAGCTTGATTAATTTCCTCTATTGACAAATCAGCGTCACAAATTCGACTAAACTCACGATCAATAATTGGTATACGGTGTTTAATTGTATTAATAAATTTCTCACAGCTGTCATAGTTAAATTCAGATGTATAAAGATTGCTGTAAAATTTGCTAACAAATTCTGATATTTCTTTAGGGTCTTTAGAGGTAACTCCATCGATGTTAAGCGCTGAAAGAGCTTTCCTCTGACCGTTTCTTTTTTCCAGGGCAAAAAAATAGTTAGAATTCTTCTCCCCCTCCTCAAGCCATTTCGCTCGAGATCTAATATATGCACCTTTGGCCATCTCTAAATAAGCTCTGTCGAATTCCTGATTTAATTTTTTTTATTTCCATATCTTCTTCTTCTGTAATCTTATCTTTAGCTAGTAAAACATTAAGTCTATTAACCAACTCTGAATCGGTTTTATGTTTAATATTTTTAAGTTCCTTACTTCTTTTAACTGCAATATATCTAGCTTTATATTTAAAGAACTCCCAGTTTTTTTTATAATCTCTGGTTGATCCGGTAAATAATTCTTTGGTAAGATTGATGATACTATTATTAAATTGTTTGTCTTGTAACAAGGTATTATTAAGTTTCCAATAGCCCCTCATTCTCGGGTTATCATTGATGTCACTCAATTTTATTGCAACTAATTTATGATCTGATAAGGGGGCAGTGACATGAGAAACATCTTTTACATATTTAAGGATAGAAGATGAAATTAGAAAAAAGTCAATCCTAGATCTAAGAGATAAACTTCTATTGGACCAGGTAAAATCTTTTGTAGAAGGATTAAAGAACCGCCATGCATCAGTAAGAGAGAGTTCGGAGCACAGGGAAAAAATTAGATCATTATTCATCCTGCTATCAAGTCTAGGGGTGTATCTATCCAGGTGATCATCCATACATTCATTAAAATCTCCCCCCAAAATAAAATAAACTATTATATTTTTTGTGTAACTTTTTAAGCTTGTCCACTAGATGAGAGAACATTACTCTATTGGATGCACGAGAGTTGTGTCCATATACACAACAAGCTATAAAGGTGGCGTCATCTTGTTTAATTACAGCACAAACCCATCTGCCTTCATCAGAACATACTGTTTCTAATACAGTCCCTTTAAATCTATGTAACATTATAGCAGTCCCAGCCGAGTGGCTGCTGCCATGGCTAAAGAAAATTGAGCTTCCCCATTGCGTTCTCCAAAATTTAACATCTGTTTCCCCTGAATGAATTTCTTGAAGAAAGATAAGATCAGCTGCACTTCTTTTACAAAACAAAAAAATTGCTTTTCTTTTCAGATTGTCCCGCAAACCTCTAACATTTAAAGTTACAACCGACAAGGAGTTAAACGAATACTCCATAACAAGAACCCCTAAACAAAATGAGAAAAAACAACAAAAAAGTTACTTTCTTTAGACTAGCTACCAGAATGTAAAGGGATAGGTGGATAATAACCAAAGCACATGTTATCGAGGTGATAAACAAATAAGGAGATTAATAGTAAAGGTAACAATAATTAAAGAAGAACAAAAATAGTTCCTATTTGTGCACAACTTAAAAGTTTTTGCACAGTTTATATTGTTAGTCGTCAAGTTTCATCTTTTCGATTTTTGCATGAGAAAAGTAACCAGTGCGAGCAGCAGCTTGGCTTACACGACATCAGCATAGAAGATTTGTTTCCCATCAATCAAAGCAAATGAGTTGCGAAAGGTTGCCTTCTTGCCCTCCTCCCTTGCCTTCTTCACAAGAGGCCACAGCTTATCCCGCGCTGCTCTATCTTCAGGAGACAGCGGCTCCGAGAGACGCAGTTTATTGTCAGTTAGAAACTTGCAACCTTTAGCAGCACTCCAAATGATGTCACGAATGCGGCGCTGTGAGAAGAGAATTATGATCGATCTGGTCTTTCCATCCGTTCGCTTCGGACCCAGACGATGAACGACATCGACACTGTCCTGTAGCCCGTCTCCGACTCCAGGAGCAATCTTCCCTAAGATGTTGAGGACCACACTTCGGACATCCTCATTGTCTTTTTCCGCAACGCCGTGCAACTTTAGAAACCATCGCCAACTGTAACGTCTACACTCCTGTACACTTGCTTTCAGTGATTTGTTTTCCTTTCTCAGAGCGTGGACCTCAGATTCCATATGATCGAGAGCCTCTTTATGCACGCCAACATCCAAAATAAGCTGTTGTACCGTCGCTGTTAGACTTTTGACTTGTTTGGAAGTTGCCTCGGTGGTAGTTTCAATCGCCGAAATCTTCTGGAACGTTTTGTCTAATTTAGAATCAAGCTCACGAATAGCCGCCAAGACATTCTCATTCCCGTTTCCACTAACGTTAGATTCTGCGCGTTTAGTTTTTTTAGCAGCTGGCCTCTGAGGAGTATCCGAGAGGGATGTGACAACCTCATTGTCGAAATTTGGACATGTGTCAAACCACTGTGATTCGGTATCTTTCTTAAGTTTAAATCCAGCACTACTCGAGGCTGATGCTGAATTCTCAAATTGATCAGTTGAGCCAGATGCGTCGGAAGACATGGTGTCAAGCCAAACTTGTTTAACTTTCTTCTTGCCTCTTTTTCCCATGCATAAAGATGTCAAATCAGAATCATATAACGTTTTCACGTATTTTTTTCACGTTATCACCAGTCCGATTAATAGGTTATATCACCACTTCACCTTTATTTCCCTGAAGAGCAAAGAAACACTACCACCTACACCGCCGCCATCTTGGCCTCACAAATCTATATTAAATAAAGCAGCACCATTAAAAGCTTCAACCGCCATCTTCTATTGCATCAGCTGCAATACAGCCTTGCACTACAGCGTCCCAATGGTTAAACCGCGTTATTGCAGGCGTTATTAGTTGAAAATATCTGTCGACAATATCTGTTTTGACGTTTATCGATAATGTCGACTACATTTTTCAGCCCTAGGGAGATGAGTGAAGAGCTGTGCCTTATTTCTAACGTTACCTATATTTCACGACGAGTGTTCCACACAGTGTTAGAGCGAACACTAACAAATATTATTGGATTTCGTTCCTTAAAAGGCAACTGAGAGCTTTAATTCACTACAAAATTTAAAATTAATTGCGTTTGACACCCATATTTGGCAGAAAATAATACCACGCAGATCAATCATTTCACAACATGATAAACTTAACGTTACCACAGTTCAGAACCACGACTATCACAGAACCACGGTCAACGAAAGAATATTCAAATTAAAATCATAACAATTAGTTTTAGTCCAGTGATCTTCCTGATAGGCCAATTTAACGTTACTGGTAGAACACTCTAGAAATTCAACAGTTAACCTTGTAAAATGGCCTGTGCTTCGCGCGCGCAAAACTTTAGGCTTTGTCGAGTGTGCTCAGAAAGAAAATGCCTGTGAACGTGCATAAAAACAATTACAGTGCGCGAGACGTGATGATAGACAAAACTAAGCTTAATCGAGGCTTTACTACCTTTACATAATTTATAAAGTGGCATGACATTGGCAAAAATCAAAATACAAAAATCAGAAGTCAGAGCTTGTTGGCTGTCTAATGTTAATTATTCATTATTACAGTGATTTGTGATCGAATAATAGATTAAACTAATAAACTGTATACATTGAAATCAATTTACAGTCTGATTTATCTGTATTACTATCAAGTTAAAGTATTAGACTTACCCCACGCTTGACTCTTCCACAAGTAAAATGGCGTTCGCATGTGGTCTGGACTCTGGTTCAGTCAAAACGACGGTTGCACGTAAACGGAGGTGTGGCTTGGTTAACTCTAAAAGAGAGTTATGTTTGCAACAACGCAAAATGACACCAACTCTTATTTAAAATGGACACTTCTGGTGTTAAACCCAATCTGTTTAGTGTTGATTCAACACTTTATTTTAATACTTTATTGTAACACTGGAAAATCAACACCGGTCAATTTACTGTGATGTTGACAATTTTACATTGTACAGGTTATCACTTGGTTTTTGACCAAGTGAAGCTCTTGAAACAATTCACAGAAGAGTATGTTGTCTGGAAAGAAATCAAGCATCACTGGCAAAGGCTCAAAAGAGACCATGCCTTTCTTAAAAATCTTTTAAAATAGGTTGCTGTTGATATAACTGTTTTTGTTCAGTACTTCGCTTATATTATGTGCTGCAATACTATATTCAATTCAATTCAATTCAATTCAAATTTTTTTGTATAGCGCTTTTCACAATACATATTGTCTCAAAGCAGCTTTACAGAAAGTGCATTTCAAAAAAAGGTACATAGAAAAATACAGTTAGTTAATCATGCATTAATTTAGGGCATAACATATCGCCTGCGTGGAGTCGTCTCCTCACGGGCGTGGAGTCGTCTCCTCACGGGCTTCGAGTCGTCTCTGCATGGGTGTTGGGGCATCTGAAGTTTCCATGAGAGGCTGGATACAAACTGGAGCTGACGTACTCTATTTACCTCGGGACTAGCGTCCCGAGATAACAACAGAAAAGCAGATGGGAAATAATTAGCGTAGCTGCTGTTCCTAATATTAATGCATTCAATCTGATTCAACTGTAGTATAAAAGGTAAGTATTCTGTGAATGCTTGGCTAAAGAGATGTGTCTTTAATCTAGTTTTAAACTGGGACAGCGAATCTGAGCCTCGAACAATATCAGGAAGGCCATTCCAGAGTTTAGGAGCTAAATGTGTATATATAACACTTCAATGTGTATATTATATAATGTACTGACTGCTGCTTTGTAAATTTATGTAAGGAACAGGCAACTCTGGCCCTTTGCATTCTACTTTTTGAGGTTAATTAAGAGTTAACCTCCAACCCTAATCGAGCACATCTGAAAATTTGAACCAAAGTCTTCAGGTTTACTTATAGACAATAGGCAGGAGGGTTTGAGGTTGGAGCTAAATCTGCAGGACAGTGGACGCTGAGGGCCAGAGTAAACCATCACTGCTTTAAATAACGCAGAACATAAGCTGACCCGACTGTCCATTAAACAACTTCATTTGAATGGTTTGTGTTTTTTGTTTTACTTTCAGACCAGCACTGGAGAACGCCTGACAATGGGATGTTGAGACTTCTTCCTCTGGTTGAGAAAAAGCTACACCACATCAGTGATCACATCTTCTGTTCTTCAACTGAACAAACTGTTTAGACGAGGAAGAAGAACACGAACATGATAGAGACGTACAGGGAAGAGCAAGAAACCAGTTTAGCTGTGATAATGAATCATTATTTTCCAACACAATATCAAATCTGTTTTCTGTAGGTGACTGAATATGATTCTCTGGCACTCGTTTTGTGGCTTCAGCAGCTGTGAATGGATTCATATGATGGTAACGTATTTTTGAAGACACATTTTTATTTATCTTGAATCGCATTTTTCTTTATGCTACTTTATCAACTTTATGCTTTGTCCTCCAATAAAGTGTTGTTTAATAAAGTATGGTGACTATTGTGTATTGAAAGTGGTGTTTGGTACAGTAAATATACATTTTTATTTGAGAAATTTTTATTTCTTATTTCTTTAGTTTAATTAATTTAAAAATAACTACATATAATTAAAAATAATAATAATTACAACTGGCCTGTTGGAGTATGCTTTTACTTCTACAAAAAGGGCAGATTAGGTACCTAGTCTTATTATTTTTTATTTCATAAATTAATCAGATGATTTAGATTAATTCACAAATAACACACACGTAAATGCGGTGGACAAAAAATAAATAGGGGTGCACTATCTAAGCTTTCACATTGCCTTTTAAGTCTAGTAATTTACATAATCATAGCAGACGCTTTTGTCCAAAGCAGCTTTAAAAGTGAGGAAAACAACGAAACCGTTATAAAGATAAAATAATAGGCTACTTAGATACGTTTCAACCGTTTTTAGAAACAGACACACACACACACACACACACACACAGTGTGAGCAATGTTCTTATTAGGTGTTTTTATGCGTTTGTCACAGAAACGATAAATATTTAATCAATCACGACAAATATTAGAGAAAAATACAATATGATGTATGCCAGCATCTTGCGCATCAAAACAAACTTGTCCTTCCTCCATCACGGTTGAACTCGCACTAGATCCAGCAAGGGTGAGCTAGAACTCTAGCTCCTCCCATTTGACGCTGCAGCGAATCCCCGCTCACTAAATTTAGCAAGGTGGAGCTGGAGCTCCAGAAAAGGGGGAGCTCGAGCTCTAGCTCCTCCCATTTGGCTCTGCATCGAGCACCATCTCACCTGCCTATTACGTCTCGTCTTTCCATTGGACTGGTTATACACGTGCTTCACGACGCAATCACGCAGGGCGTTCCCACCGCGTCTCGACGCAGCTCGAGTTCCCTTGAAAGGGAAGCTGATGTTTCGCCATGTAATCAGACAGTCGATTCCTAAGTTCCGATACAAAATAGTAGTAAGTATTTCACAGAAACTTTTATAAAACCGTAGACAGGAATGTGTGTACTAGCTACTTGATGGAAAAGATGGAGGAGTTTGTGAATCGGTTGGATATCTAGACTAAATATGGATCAAGGGGACTTTTTATGTCTTGAGGCCCTTTACAGGTGACGTCCACATTAATACTTTTTTTCTGAAAGGACGTGTTTGACATTTTTCATCCTGTAGTAAAGGAACGGGGTTTCTTTTGTGTATCGTGCTGTAAGTTAGGCTATGTGATGATTTTTCAAATTACTTTTTTGAGTGAACGCATCGATGTCATTATCTATTTACCTCCAACTCTCATGATCAGATCATTGATAAAGATGTTTAATTAAGTTTAATTACTTTAGTTTAGTGTTTGTTCGTCATTTACATCCAGTGTCAGTGGAGATCAGACTGTTTCAACTGTTCAGCTTCATCATGGATGACACACAAACATCCAGAGTTGAAGATTTTTCTCCAGTTTGCAGGTACTTTAAATTAATACATTAAATAACCCTTTATAGACCCATAATAAAAGAGATGTATGTTTTAAAGGAATTTCTTGAAAACAATGTCTAAACCCTCCTCAAGTGCTTTTCATCCAAACAGTAAGAAGATCTTGCATATGATGATTATCATCAAAAACTAATTAAATCTGTTCTGTTATAGTTCAGTTCAGCAGGAGAGATCAGAACCAGCGCCCAGCTGTGTGTCTTTGAGGAGTGACAGGTCTATGGGTCATCTAATAGATTTTAAGAATGACAATACACAGGCTGATCTCAGGTAGGCTACAACATTTCTTAAAGACATGATTAACATTTTAATATTATGGTGTTTTGTATTTTGTATTTATGATATTCATAATAGACATTGTATAGACAAAGATATTATTAGGAATGAAAAACCATAACGACACTGGATTCACAAGGCATCTTTTCAGCCAGTTTACTTTAAAGGTGTTTATAGTATCAGCAAAATCTAAAAAGTCAAGGCCACCTTCACCTCTGGAATTAGAGAGTACTTCTTTTTTCAATTTGTGAGGCCTATTTTTCCAAATAAAATCCAAAAATATTTGGTTAATTTCCCTTATAGCTTTATCATTGATAAACAAAGAAAGAGCAGGGTATACAAAGCGAGAGAGCCCTTCCACCTTAGATAAAAGGACTCTACCGTATAATGAAAGATCTCTCTGAAGCCAGATGTTAAAGACGTTTTTAGTTTTTGTCATTTTATCAGAAAAGTTTAAAAGATGTCTGGTAACTGGATTTTTAGTGATATGGATACCTAGATATTTTACACAGTTTTTAACAGGGATCCCCTCCAATGATGTCTCATCTATATCATGAATTGAGATAATTTCGAAATATTTAGTTTTATACCCGAAGCACAAGAAAATTGTTCCACCGATTCCAGAGCATTAGGTAACTGTTTTTTATCCTCCAAGAATAGTGTGGTGTCGTCAGCTAACTGTGCAATTTTAAACTCTCGATCAAATATAGAGATTCCTGTCAAACTTTCATTTTGGTTAATCCTTAGACAAAGTAGTTCAGTGGCTAAAAGAAATAAAAACGGGGAGATTGGACAGCCCTGTCTGACTCCACGATGGATGTCAAACCTTTTGGATGTATCAAAGTTAACGATCACTGAGCTGTTAATATCTCTATAAAACATGGTTACAGTATCAATGAATGATTTACCGAATCCAAATAACTCTAGAGTGCGAAAAAGAAATTTGTGTTCTAAGGAATCAAAAGCTTTTTGAAAATCAAGAAAAAGTATGAGACCGTCTGAGTGAATTAAATTAGAGTAATCTAGCACATCTAATACTAACCTTATATTATTAGATATGTGACGGCCTTTCATGAAGCCCGACTGAGATTCTGAAATAATGTTATTTAGACCAGTACGTAATCTTTTAGCATAAACAGAGGCTAACATTTTATAATCTAATGTTAAAAGTGTAATAGGCCGCCAATTGTCAATTAATAAAGGGTCCTTGCTTGACTTGGGTTTAAGGGATTTCATTTCATTTCATTTCATTTATTAAGATCCCCATTAGCGCCTGAAATATCAGTTGCTATTCTTCCTGGGGTCTCCTCTTCATTACATCACAAATTTACATAATTCATCATTTTGTACATTATTCACACACACGCACACACACACACACACCCACTCACACCCATCCACAAACTGGACATCATCTACAATAGCCCAATGCAATTAAATAAATAAACAAACAAAAAACAAAAAAAATGCTATACATTTGAACATATAATCCATAAATAGCTCTCCAATACAAACTATAAAACATCTTTCCATATTACCATACTCTTCCAACATCATGACTCTTGTGTGAACAGAAACAATTTTAATTTCTTTTTAAAACAATTTCTATTATTTTCCAACAACAAAAATCCTGGTAATCCATTCCATGCAACCATGGCCCGATAAAAAACTGCTTTCTGAAACTGATTAGTTCTTACTTGAGGCAAAACAAATTGCATTCCAGTGGTTTGTCTTGTGCAGTAATTATGTTGATCAGCAAAAAATGTCAATTTTCTGTAAATTATTTCAGGAATTTTTGTTTCAATGATATTATAAATAAATGATAAAAGAAAATATTTTAATCTATATTTTACAGTTAACCATGCCAAATTATTATGCATTGTGATTATATTAGTTGTATATGGACAACCCAAAACGATACGTGCCACTTTATTCTGTGCGACTTGCAATTTGTATAAATTATTTTCATTGGTATTTGACCAAACAACTGACGCGTAGTCTAAATGAGCTAATACTAAAGATTGGGCTAATCGTTTAGTCAGCCATTTGGGAATAAATTTCTTACAGTATCTAATCATTCCCATACTACGACCCATTCTTTGCAATATTTTATTTATTTGGCTATTCCAAGACAGTGAGCTATCCACAATTACACCCAATAGATGAATTTCTTCTACTTGCTGAATCACATTTCCTCCTATATCTAAGTGCAATGTTAATGATGGCTTAAGAAAATATTTTGACCCAAGTATCATACATTTTGTTAATAAGTAATTTATTGTCAGTAATCCATTGTATAACCAAGTCTAACTCCATATTTAACATAATATTCAGTTGATCTATATCTCTTGCTGATTGACACAATGTTGTGTCATCTGCATACATTGCCATGGTTGCATGTTTAATTACAAGTGGAAAATCATTTGTGAAAACAGAAAATAAAAGGGGTCCTAAACAACTGCCTTGGGGCACCCCACAACTCATTTCTTCCACCTCAGAGTAGCTACCATTAAAGTAAACTGTGTACTCACGTTTTCTAAGATCGCTTTCAATCCATCTAACAGCAGTTGGTTCAAATCCATAACAAACTAACTTTTTTAATAAAATATTATGGTCTAGAACATCAAAGGCTGCGCTTAGATCTAAAAATACTGTGCCCACTAAATTCTTATTATCAATTTCCTGTAGCCAATAGTCAGTTAACTGAGTGAGTGCTGTTGTTGTGGAATGACCCATTTTATAAGCATGCTGATACATTGTGTTTAACCCATTTACTTCCAAATACTCTTGTATTTGATCATACACAACTTTTTCCATCACTTTGCTTACTGCCGGTAATAAACTTATTGGTCTGCTATTCTGACCTGAAAACTGTTCTTTATTATTTTTTATTAAAGGTAACATTTTTGCTTTTTTCCATTGTGAGGGAAAAACACCTGCTGTTAAACTCAGATTAATAATATTAGAAATGGGCAAAGCAATGACATCTACCACCATCTTCAACAATTTAACATCTAAGTGATCTATTCCACAGGGTTTATCTTTACTTGCTTGTAATATTTTCTTCACATTGTCCTCTGTTACAGTGTTAAATTTAAATGTGCAATCTTTTGTTTTCATTATCCTATTTGATATTAGATCATATGAGATATTTTCATCTTGTCCCAAATCCATGGCTTGTCTAATTTTTTGTATTTTATGCTTAAAAAAATTGGCTCAAATAATTAGCAATCTCTTTTGGTCTAGTAAGACAAATCCCATCAGCCTCTAATGATGTTGTATTACATTTTGTTTTCCTTCCCAGTAATTCATTAAGTGTTTTCCATACCTTTGCACTGTCCATTCCAGCATCTCTTAATTTATTTTGATAATATATTTGTTTTTTACGTTTGTTCATTTTAGTCACCTGATTTCTAAATTTACGATACTAATTCCACTGAACCACGTCATTCTGTTTAATAGCTTCTGCTTTAGCTTGATTCCTGTGCCTCATATATTCTTTGAGCTCTTGATCCAGCCATGGAGTTGAAACATTTCTTACAGTTTGTTTCCTTAAAGGAGCGTGTTTGTCTATTACTCTGGTTATCAAGTTATCAAAAATGGCCACAGCTCTAGTAGGATTCTGCTGCTGTGTAACCTCCAACCAATCTACACTCCTCATTTCTTCTACGAAATCATTCTCTTTAAACTTTTTATATGTCCTTTTATGAATAAAATTTTGACCGGATTTAGATACTTTTGTAATTCTTTTCACAGCTATTAAATTATGGTCACTACAACCGACCGGAATAGAGACTGCCTCCGAACATAAATCTTTTACATTTGTAAAAATTAAATCAATAAGAGTTGCTGAATATGTGCCATCGGCTTTCAAATTTACTCGTGTATAATCCTTAACTATTTGAGACAGATTACAAGTATTAGCTAAAGAAAGTAATTTACCCTTTGATGTACAATTCATAGACTTCCAATCTATATTAAAATCTCCTAAGAAATAGATTTCATCTCCCATTTCACATGCTTTATCCAACAATTCACATATTTGATCCAAATACATTACAGTAGCATTTGGTGGTCTATAACAGCATCCGATAAGAATAGGCTTTACATAAGGTAATTGTAGCTGTACCCATATTACTTCAACTCCTGGTATATTAAGATCTCCTCTAACTTTGACTGGAATATTATTTTTAACATAACAAGCTACTCCTCCTCCATACAAATTTCTGTCCTGCCTATATAAATTATAGCTATCTATATTCAATACAGTAGTACAGTACTATTAATAGTTGAGTCTAAATGTGTTTCTGAAATGGCTAATATGTCGAAATTATAATTCTGTAATATTTCTGAGATATTATTTATTTTATTCCTTAAACTACAGATATTCAAATGAGCTATTTCAAACATCCCTTTTTGTACCAAAAAATATTTTTCAACCATCTAACACATGTTTGTCCATCAATACTCATGCCTGTAGTATTACATTGAGCTCTCATTAATGCAAATATAACATCCAACCACTCACACATCACACACATACACACACACACACACACAAATATCTTCTGCATTGTAATGAAATAAACAAAATACATCAGTAGAGCAACGCTTGCTCATGACAAATTATTCATTTTCCTAAACTAAATCTTAGCAATGTGGTCTTAAATTCAAGAACAAAAACTTTTAAAATCAAGCTTAACCAAAATTTGAAATTCATTTTCTATTTACCTTGCCCACATCATAATTAGCTTAACAGAAAAATCACTCTTAAATTCAGTGTTTAACTTATAGTCCATTTTATCTGTTATCATATGACCTTATAGTTTATCCGATCTAATCCCTAACATTCAATCCAGTATCGATTATGGTCTTTACATACACTTCTGCTGCACTGCGTTCTGTGAACTTCTTAGTCTCACCTTTAAATGTTATTATCAGCGTCGCTGGATGAATTATGCCATGTCTCACCCCTGCGTCCTTCAATTTACTCCTTATTTCATGAAATCCTGCACGTTTTTTTGCCATTTCTGTAGTGAGATCTGGAAAAATCCTTAACTTCATCCCTCGTACTTGTAGCACTCCCTCTTTCTTGGCGATTTTTATGATCTCTTCTCTCGTTGTGAGTTTGTGAAGACGTACAATCATCACTCGAGCTGCACCTTTCCCAACCGGTCCAACCCTGCGGGCCATCTCCACCTGTGGCTCCCCCCGTAGTTTATCTTGAAATAAATCCTCAAACAAAGCAGACATGTAGCTGGTCGGATTCCCTTTTTCGATCTCATTCGTCAGGCCAAATACACGCACATTGTATATGCGACTGTACATTTCCAAGTCGCTCGGCTTTACCTTTCAACTCCTCGTTGGCCTTAATAAGTCCATCACACAGTCTCCAGCTTTGTCACACGTGAATCAAAGTTCGACATTGTCACATCAACTTCACCAAGCCTTTGTGTGCAGAAAGATATGTGTAACCCAGGTTACTAATAAAACAAGATGAAAGTAAAAAATAAGGAAGAAAGAAACAGAAAGAAATCACTGATTAAATGAGGTGATAGGCTCTTTAAGAGTTAGTAGCAGCAGTGAGCCAAGCCCCGCCTATCTGCTACCGATAGAGAGAGTGAGATGACGCAGTTACACGGAGCGATCTTCAAAACCCCTCCATGAGCTGATGCCAGAGTAAGAAGCGGATGAGACGGAGGCTTGTGAAACGGATCGATGCAGATATACACGGAACATCAATGTGCCACAAATTAACTTCCTTGTTAAAACATATAAATTCATCGCCTTGGCTGGGTTTTTTGTAAGATTCAAGTTCTTCTGTGATGAGTTCCTTGATTCGTGCTGGACGCACGAGGTGCAGATTGTATATGGCGAGCCACCCACGGAATCGTTTCTCTGTTGAACTGTGTTTTGAGCCATCAAACTGGTAGGAGAATCTTTTCTTTTATTTTTGGACAATCGGGACTCGGACTCATTGAGATCATCTTGTTTTTCTATTTTTTCCTTTTTGATTTCTCAACAAAAAGACATTGATTGTGATCTTGAATCATTCTAAAAGAATCAACGGTTCTTTGAACCCATCGATTCAATTCATGAACTCTGGTTAACTGAATGATTTGTCAAATCTTGAGTCTCTGATTTACATCGGACAGACTAATAAGTTTTGAGAAGAAAGTGATTCAATTGCAACTGAAAGTGAAAGTTCAGAATCCCATTCTGTGTATTGAATCAAATTGATTGTTCATTTGATTTTGAGGTATTTGAACCATTGATTGCAATACTGTGTGTGAAAGCAATATCTATTGTTTCTTTATTTTTGTTGTGTTACAAGGAATTTGACACAGATTTATTTTATTTATTTTATTATTTTGATCCAATAAGAGTCGAAAGTGTTCGTTACTGCTGTCCAAATCTGAGTCCACGAATCTGAAAGAAATAACAAGAAGAGTGTGAATATTATCATTTATTGTATTTTAATTGTTTACCCTTGTGATTCATACAATTTGAGCAAAAGTACATTTTCTTCCAATACAAAATCAAACTGAACCAGAAGCAAGACTTTGTATTGACTGTTCACTCACCTGTTGTGCCGTCTTCCTCTCTTCAGTAGTCGAATCTACCTTCTGATCAATCGGCCCATATTGAATGTTACGCTAGACACGTGTGACACGCTACACTTTGGCGAGCCAGCCAGGAGAGAGGACGCAGCAGCTGCTGAGGTGAATAATTAATTAAAATAGCACATACAGTGAATCAGACAAAAATGGATGTTGTGGAACGAGAAAATGTCAATGTGCAAAATGCAGTGATTGTCAGTGGCATAACACTAACTGAACTAGATGAAGCTCCTGAGGCTTATCTGCAGAAGTTTGGCTCTATTCGACAAAACTTACTAATTGATGACCCACGGTCTGAGTTTCATCATAATGCAGTAATAGAGTTCTCATGCAATTCTGCCATGTCCAACCTCAAGCCTCAGCTACCTGCAACCATCATAAGTCCCACTGATGCGGATACAGTGTTTCACGTGCGCACCTTGAGTAGCGTATACACTCCTACCGCTAGTAGCGCCACCTCAGGGTACTTGGAGAAATTACAGGCAATAGCGGATGCCAGTGGAGAATCCCTTCAGGATGTGCTCCAACGAGAGTTGAATAAGATAAGTGAGATTAGAACTTCAGTTGATGCGCCGTCCAGAACAGAGCCTGAAATAGAGCACCATCCTTGTAAATCAAGTTTTCTGACACATGCCACTAGCACTCCTCAGCATCCAGTGTGTAAATCACTACCTCTACAGAGAACGGAATTTGCTGCAGAGACATTGACTCACCCTTCGAAGAACGATGAACTCAAAAACCCAGTCAAGGAAGCCATGGGCGCTGCATCACCGCATTGCTCAAGGGACCTCGATGACAGCTCTACTGAGACAGTATCATTGAAATTGCCTATGACTGCTGTACACCCTCCAGGCATCCAGAAGGTGGTGATGGAACACATTATAAGAACAAATGACTCCTTGTCCTCACACAATACCCCGTTTCGCCTAAGAGCTTTTTCTGGAAGGACCCCCCGTCCAATCAATGAGCCTGATTTTGACACCTGGCGAGCAAGTGTTGACTACCTGTTGAATGATCCATCCCTTCCTGAGTCACACAAGACACGAAGAATTCTAGATAGCCTGTTGCCGCCTGCCTCAGATATTATTAAACATGTGAGTCCAGTCGCTCCATCGTCAGAGTGCCTTAAACTACTAGAGTCTGTCTATGGTTCAGTGGAGGATGGAGACGAATTATTGGCTAAGTTCATCAGCACCCTGCAGAATCCCGGTGAAAAATCATCTGCCTACCTCCACAGATTGCACGTGATCCTGAGTGCTACCATTAGACGTGAAGGTGTTGCGGAGGGTGAACGAGATCGTTGTCTGTTAAAGCAGTTCTGCCGTGGCTGTTGGGACAACACCTTGATAGCTGACCTGCAGCTTGAAAAGAGGAAAGTAGACCCACCTCCTTTTGCTGAATTGGCGACGCTCATTCGCACAACTGAGGATAAGCAGGCCTCTAAGGAGGAGAGAATGCGGAAGCATTTGGGTGTGAACAAGTACCCATCAGTTCCCCTCAAACTGAGGACGGCATCGCACCAACAGTCTGTTTACCCATTCAGCACAATTGAAGAGGATGTTGCAGAGACCCCAGACCCTGGAAATGCAGAGCAGAAGGCACCTAAGCAGAAAGGCAAGGTCCAGTGTCCTGACATGTCAGAAGTAGGCATTTTAAGGAAGGAAATTGCTGGCCTTCAAAGGCAAATCGCCGCCATGAAAGCAGACACCAGGAAGAAAGAAGGGGTGTGTACTGAGACAAATGAGTTTGAGGAGTTGAAAAGCCAGATAAAGGAGCTTAAAGTTCAAGTTGCTGCTTCTGGTGCACAGAGAAACCAACCTGCAAGATCCCCTCATCTCAGAAGCAATCTGAGCAGATCAAATTTCAATGAAGTCAGCAGAAAGGAGAACGAAGGACCAAAGTACACTGAGATGAGATCCAATCGTCCTCGGCCATGGTACTGCTTTCGCTGTGGAGACGATGGCCACCTGGCCGCTAATTGTGAGAATGCACCCAATCCATCTAGAGTTGAGGAAAAGAAGCGGAAGTTGAAGGAGAGACAAGCTGAGTGGGATCTTCAAAATGGAGCTACAGCGGTGCCTTTAAATTAAAAGCAGTCTCTGTCGCAGGGCGGATGGGGACTGGAAATAAGAAACAAAGCCCTAAGCAGCAACAAGTGTTTAATGAGCATGTCGGTGCTGGAACTCCTTCGAAGCTACCAGATAGATTAATAGGAATGAGATGCACGGCGCAAGTCGGAGTCGAAGGGAAGGAGGTAAGCTGCCTGTTAGATACAGGATCTCAAGTCACGACAATCCCTCTGTCCTTCTACAACAGTCACCTGTCGCACCATCCCCTGCAGCCATTGAATCGCCTGTTGGAAGTTGAAGGGGCAAATGGCCAGGCTGTTCCTTACCTGGGATATGTTGAATTGGCTCTGAGGTTTCCTCAGGAGTTTTTAGGAGCAGAAGCTGAAGTTCCAACGTTGGCCCTAGTAGTCCCAGACCTGACACATGTGCCCCAGATCCTCATTGGCACTAACACTCTGGATGTCTTGTACGCTGATTACACGCAAGGATCCACACTCAAAGCCAAGTCATGCTATCATGGATATCGGGCTGTGATAAGAGTCCTAGAGGCAAGACAGCGACGAGCTGGTGCGAGTGTCTTGGGCCAAGTAAAAGTGAAAGGAGAAATGCCTGAAGTAGTAGCGGCTGGAAGCACAGTTGTTCTGAACGGCTGTGTCAACATCATCGGGCCACTGTCAAAGACCTGGGTGACCGTAGAGCCATCAGCATCATCATCTTTGCCTGGCGGACTGTTAGTGGCTAGCTGTTTGCATTCCCTGCCTCCGAAGCGCAACATCCAGATACCGGTAGTGTTGAAGAATGAGACCCAAGTTGATTTAGCAATCCCTCCTAGAGCAGTGTTGGCTGAATTACACACTGTCCAAAGTGTGATTGAGGGCAGAAACCCTGTGAGTGCTCCTGTGCGCAAAGTTGAGAGACCTGCACAAGCAAAGATTGTCCCTGACTTCGGTGACTCTCCCTTATCAAGTGAATGGAGGGAAAGAATAACTGATCTAGTGAGCTCCATGTCAGATGTATTCGCACTACACGATTTGGATTACGGTCGGACTGATAAGGTAAAGCACCACATCAATCTCAGTGACAACACGCCCTTTAAGCAAAGGCCTAGGCCTATCCATCCCCAAGATGTCGATGCAGTAAGGAGGCATCTCAAAGAACTCCTCGATGCAGGTGTCATTAGAGAATCGGAATCACCCTTTGCCTCTCCGATAGTAGTGGTAAAGAAAAAGAACAATGATGTACGTCTCTGCATTGACTTTAGGAAATTGAATTCACAGACCATTAAAGACGCGTATGCTCTCCCAAATTTGGAAGAAGCCTTCTCAGTTCTATCTGGCTCTAAATGGTTTTCAGTCCTCGACTTAAAATCAGGCTTCTATCAGATTGAAATGGAAGAGGCTGATAAACAGAAAACTGCATTCGTCTGTCCTTTAGGCTTCTATGAATTCAACAGAATGCCACAAGGGGTCACAAATGCGCCGAGTTCGTTTCAAAGGCTTATGGAGCGGTGCATGGGCGATCTCAACAGGAGGGAAGTATTGGTCTTCGTTGACGACCTCATAGTCTTCTCTAAAACTTTAGAGGAGCACGAAGCCAGACTCTTGCAAGTCTTAAAGCGTTTGAGAGAGTATGGACTGAAACTTTCGCCCACGAAATGCAAGTTCTTCCAGACGTCGGTCCGATATCTAGGCCACATAGTATCTCAGAATGGAGTTGAGACGGATCCGACCAAGATTGAAGCTCTGAAGACCTGGCCAAGGCCCAGAAATCTCAAAGAACTCAAATGTTTTCTTGGATTTGCGGGATATTACAGGAGGTTCGTCAAAGACTTCTCTAAGATCACAAGACCTCTTAACGACCTCACCATTGGATATCCCCCTCTGCAGAAAAACCAAAGGCGAGACCCAAAGAAAGTTGCACAGTACCGGGATCCTAAGGAGCAGTTTGGGGACCGGTGGACCCATGAATGCCAGTGGGCGTTTGATAGCATTATAGAGAAGCTGACTTCAGCTCCAGTCCTTGGATTTGCTGATCCCAGACTTCCCTACGTGTTGACCACGGACGCAAGCATAACAGGACTTGGGGCTGCCCTTTATCAAGAGCAGGAGGGTAGAATGAGAGTTATTGCCTTCGCGAGCAGGGGTCTAACCAAAAGCGAAACAAAGTATCCCGCGCACAAATTGGAGTTCCTTGCACTCAAGTGGGCGGTCACTTCAAAATTCAGTGATTATCTGTATGGAGGAGAGTTCATTGTAATAACAGACAGCAACCCACTCACCTACATCTTAACATCTGCGAAGCTTGACGCAACCAGTTATAGGTGGCTGTCCAGCCTGTCAACCTTCAATTTCAAGATCCAATATCGTGCAGGCAAACGAAACCTAGACGCTGATGGACTCTCCAGACGTCCTCATGGCAGGCCCGTGGATGACCTTGCTTCCCAAAAAGAGCGTGAACGAATCAAACAATTCACTCTTCACCATCTGGCAGAATCAGAGCAACCAACAATTCTCCCAGCAGCAGTGAAAGCCCTCTGTGAGAGGCACCAAGTGTATCAGAGCTGTGATGATTCTGACCCGTCATGCTTCCAACCCACTGTGTTTGAGTCACTGTGCATTAATACTAGTGCAGTACCCCTGGAGTTCCAGCAGGAGGATGCCCATGGCCTTCCGATCCTTCCCCACATGTCTGAAGAAGAGCTGAGGGAACGCCAACGAGCTGATCCAGAACTCAAAGAAGTCATTAAGTATCTTGAATGTGGACAGAAACCTGAAGGAAAATTAGAGCCGGTAGAAGTAGCCTTATGGCTGAGAGAATGGAACAGACTGGAATTCAAGAATGGAGTGTTATTTAGAAGGAGACAGGATCAAGGAGGTGTGCTGTATCAGTTAGCATTACCTGTGGATCTGCGGGAGATGGTCTTGACAAGCCTGCACAACGACATGGGCCATCTTGGAATTGAGAGGACCCTGGATCTGGCTAGGTCCCGGTTTTACTGGCCAAAGTTGGCGGTGACTGTAGAGGAGAAGGTAAAGGCCTGTGAGCGTTGTTTGAGACGGAAGACCCCTCCCGAGCGTGCCGCACCCCTGGTGAACATAGTGACCAGCAGACCCCTCGAGTTAGTCTGTATGGACTACTTGTCGCTGGAGCCCGATCGGAGCAATATTAAAGATATTCTAGTGATCACCGATCACTTCACTAGGTATTCTGTGGCAATACCCACCAGGAACCAGAAGGCTCAAACTGTGGCCAAATGCTTGTGGGATAACTTCTTCATCCACTACGGATTTCCTGAGAAACTCCTGAGCGATCAGGGACCCGACTTTGAGTCAAAGTTGATAAAGGAGCTATGTGGTATAGCAGGAATTCGTAAAGTGAGGACGACACCTTATCATCCCCGGGGCAACCCTGTTGAGCGCTTTAACAGGACGCTGCTTCAGATGCTAGGGACCCTGGATGAGAAGGGAAAGACCTGCTGGAAGGACTATGTGAAACCATTAGTCCATGCGTATAATTGCACCCGCAATGACTCGACAGGATTCTCGCCTTACGAGTTAATGTTCGGGAGGCAGCCTCGGCTACCAGTCGATCTGGCCTTCAGTTTACCTGCTAAGTCGTTCCCATCTCATTCAAGTTATGTCAGAAATTTGAAAGATCGCCTGCAGGAGAGCTACAGAGTGGCGAGTGAGAACGCCTCAAAGGTGGCAAGACGTAATAAAAAGAGATTCGACGAGCGAGTGGTCGCTTCATCCCTTGAAATCGGAGATCGGGTCCTGGTAAGGAACGTCAAGCTGAGGGGAAAACATAAGTTGGCAGACAAGTGGGAGAAAGAGGTATACGTTGTGATCAAGAAAGCTGTTGACTTACCAGTCTATACCGTTCAACCAGAGGGCAAGGATGGGCCGCTTCGCACGTTGCACCGAGACTTGCTACTGCCCTGTGGATACTTGCGAGAAAACACACCTGAGGAACCAGTAAGACCAAAGACACCTCGGAAGCCTAGAACTCGAGCAAACCCTGGTACAGAAGATCCCAAAAGTGTGACTGAGGATTCTGAATCAGAAAATGATTGTATGGATTATTACACACCCAGGTACTTGCCAAGTGTTGAAAACAGAATTCTCTCCAATTCCAGACCTCAAAAGCAGTCAGGTGGCGGAGTGACAGCAGAAGTTTCTCCTGAAATGAGAACTGTGATTAATACAGACCCTGAGCAACCTACTCCAGTGAAGTTGCAAGTGAGCTTACCTAACCTACCTGACGCTGGGGAGGGAATTCCACTGGATGAGCCTGAGAGAGAGGATGAGCCTGAGAGAGAGGATGAGCCTGAGAGAGAGGATGAGTGGGTGATGGATCTCGTAAGAGCAGATGTGTTGAGTGACTTACCTGTTGGAGATGACCCAGGACTAGTGGAGCAGAGAGAGGAATCGGATGAACCGGCATCTAAGATCTCTAGTGAGGATGATAGGACTGATGTCCTGCCGCAAAACAGTGTTGTTGATCAGAGAAACCCTCAGAGTGACCAGACAGTGGTTGACCAGTTTGGAGAAGGTGTCCTGAGGCGTTCACAAAGGTGCCATGAGCCATCGAAAAGGCTACAGTACCCTCAATTAGGGAATCCTCTTTCCTTGGTCATACAGTCCTTACTGCAGGGACTCAGTACAGCGTTCACTGCATCACTGGAGGAGTCTGACTGCCTTTGGGAAGCCTCTCCGGAAATGGAAACTGGATCCCCCTCTGCTGTGATTTCACAGCCTGGAAGATGCAGTGGGACCTGCATACCTTCAAGGCGGGGAGAATGTAACCCAGGTTACTAATAAAACAAGATGAAAGTAAAAAATAAGGAAGAAAGAAACAGAAAGAAATCACTGATTAAATGAGGTGATGGGCTCTTTAAGAGTTAGTAGCAGCAGTGAGCCAAGCCCCGCCTATCTGCTACCGATAGAGAGAGTGAGATGACGCAGTTACACGGAGCGATCTTCAAAACCCCTCCATGAGCTGATGCCAGAGTAAGAAGCGGATGAGACGGAGGCTTGTGAAACGGATCGATGCAGATATACACGGAACATCAATGTGCCACAAATTAACTTCCTTGTTAAAACATATAAATTCATCGCCTTGGCTGGGTTTTTTGTAAGATTCAAGTTCTTCTGTGATGAGTTCCTTGATTCGTGCTGGACGCACGAGGTGCAGATTGTATATGGGGAGCCACCCACGGAATCGTTTCTCTGTTGAACTGTGTTTTGAGCCATCAAACTGGTAGGAGAATCTTTTCTTTTATTTTTGGACAATCGGGACTCGGACTCATTGAGATCATCTTGTTTTTCTATTTTTTCCTTTTTGATTTCTCAACAAAAAGACATTGATTGTGATCTTGAATCATTCTAAAAGAATCAACGGTTCTTTGAACCCATCGATTCAATTCATGAACTCTGGTTAACTGAATGATTTGTCAAATCTTGAGTCTCTGATTTACATCGGACAGACTAATAAGTTTTGAGAAGAAAGTGATTCAATTGCAACTGAAAGTGAAAGTTCAGAATCCCATTCTGTGTATTGAATCAAATTGATTGTTCATTTGATTTTGAGGTATTTGAACCATTGATTGCAATACTGTGTGTGAAAGCAATATCTATTGTTTCTTTATTTTTGTTGTGTTACAAGGAATTTGACACAGATTTATTTTATTTATTTTATTATTTTGATCCAATAAGAGTCGAAAGTGTTCGTTACTGCTGTCCAAATCTGAGTCCACGAATCTGAAAGAAATAACAAGAAGAGTGTGAATATTATCATTTATTGTATTTTAATTGTTTACCCTTGTGATTCATACAATTTGAGCAAAAGTACATTTTCTTCCAATACAAAATCAAACTGAACCAGAAGCAAGACTTTGTATTGACTGTTCACTCACCTGTTGTGCCGTCTTCCTCTCTTCAGTAGTCGAATCTACCTTCTGATCAATCGGCCCATATTGAATGTTACGCTAGACACGTGTGACACGCTACACTTGTCTTTCGCGAGGTTATTTAGTTTATCCACCACCACGTTCAACTCCTCTCGCATTATATTACGTATGAGGGCTGGAAGCTCCAGCACGTTACACTCCTCACCCGCCATGTTACTTGCTCCCACTTGCTGAGACGCTTCTTCACCTTGTTTCGGCTGTACTTTAGACTTCTTAGGAGACATAACACAGCATAGAGTCTTTATTGGTGGCAAACTTATATTTTGGTCACTCTTGCCGTAAGTTAAGCACCACACTGCACGAACTGTTTATAGCAACCTAATTTGCACGTAACTTAAGCCGTTGCTCCTAGCACTTTAGATTTGACACATTTTGCCGTTATTGACTTAATTGCCCGAACGAAACAGCTGTACTCACTCAAGCGGTGAGAGCATTATCTGTATATCTGTGTAATTTGCACGCTGCCGCGGAAGCGTCAGCGGAAGCATTCAGCTCTCGTGTTCAGCCTCCTCGTGTGAAGACCGACTCGGGTAAAGACCAGCGACTCTACCTGCGCGACTCCACCGAGCAAGGACACCAGAAAGGCACTTAAGTATCTCCTCTTCCCTTCTTTTTCCCTCTACTTATCTTATTCTTCACCTTCATCAACATGTGCTTTCAATACATTCCTGTTATCTCTCGGCAACGTCCTTTCATCACGCGCAATAGACAGCGCAATACTGCCAATCTGCGTCCCATCCTCACATCCTCACACACTCCTCTCTCTCTTTCCGTGGGTCTATGGAATTGTCAGTCAGCAGTCAATAAAGCTGACTTCATTCCAGCCTTTGCATCTCATTCTACTCTTAGTATCTTGGGGCTGACTGAGACCTGGATCCGTCCAGAAGACTCAGCAACCCCTGCTGCTCTCTCTAGCAATTTCTCCTTCTCCCACTCCCCGCGCCAGTCTGGGAGAGGTGGGGGTACAGGGCTTCTCGTTTCTAACAATTGCAAATACTCCACGCTCTCTTCTCTATGCAACAACAACTCATTTGAATATCATGCTATTACACTTACAACTCCCATTAAAATCCATATTGTAGTCATTTATCGCCCCCCAGGTCAGCTGGGTAACTTTGTAGATGAGCTGGATGTGCTGCTGTCCACTTTCCCTGAGGACGGCACCCCACTTCTAGTCTTCGGTGACTTCAACATTCATCTCGAAAAGCCACATGCAACAGACTTCACCTCACTCCTAGCCTCTTTCGATCTCAAACGACTCATCACCACAGGTACTCACAAATCAGGCAACCAACTGGACCTGGTTTACACACGCAACTGCACCACAGAAAACATCCTGGTGACACCTCTCCACGTTTCAGATCATTTCCTCATTACTTTCAGTCTACAACTCTCTACCCCGGCCCCACCACCCCCACCACCAGTCACTTTCAGACGAAACCTGCGCTCACTTTCCCCCTCCCATCTTTCCTCTGCCGTGTCATCCTCTCTTCCCCCACCCTCACAATTCTCATCTCTGGATGTGAATACCGCAACGGACACCTTATGCTCCACTCTAATCTCTTCTCTAGACATTATCTGCCCCCTCTCCTCCAGGCCAGCACGCGCTACTCCCTCTAACCCCTGGTTATCTGAGGTTCTTCGGGAACACCGGACCGAACTCAGGGCAGCGGAGAGGAAATGGCACAAATCAAAAGACGCATCTGACCTGAGTATGTATCAATTTCTCCTCTCCTCCTTTTCTGTCGATGTTCATGCTGCAAAATCTTCATACTTCCACAACAAGATCAACAGCTCCTCCAACACACGACTACTCTTCAAGACATTCAACTCTCTCCTCTGTCCACCTACACCACCACCTGCCTCCTCCTTAACTGCTGACGATTTTGCGCACTTCTTCACCAAGAAAACAACAGCTATCAGCAGTCAATTCTCAGCTCCACAAACACAGGAACCCAGACCGACCCCTTCCACAGCCAATATCCCTCTGTCCTCCTTTTCTTCGCTAACCGAGGAAGAAGTATCTACACTTCTCCTCTCCAGTCACCCTACCACCTGCCCGCTTGACCCCATCCCCTCACACCTTCTACAAGCCATCTCTCCCACACTTCTACCATCACTCACACACATCATCAACTCATCCCTCCATACTGGCACCTTCCCTACAGCATTCAAGCAGGCTCGGGTTACTCCACTGCTCAAAAAACCAACGCTAAACACATCATTTGTAGACAATTACAGACCTATCTCTCTCCTACCATTCATTGCGAAGACACTTGAAAGAGCTGTCTTCAACCAACTAACATCCTTCTTGTCTCTAAACAACCAGCTGGATGTCAACCAATCTGGCTTCAAGAAAGGACACTCAACTGAGACTGCATTACTGTCAGTCACAGAAGCCCTACGGATCGCAAAAGCTGCTTCCAAATCTTCAGTCCTCATTCTCCTGGATCTGTCTGCTGCCTTCGACACGGTGAATCATCAGATCCTTATGTCCACCCTCTCATCACTGGGCATCACAGGAACTTCACTCCACTGGTTTGAGTCCTATCTCACAGGTAGGTCCTTCAAGGTCGCATGGAGAGGTGAGGTATCCAGAGCACATCAGCTGACCACAGGGGTTCCCCAGGGTTCAGTTCTTGGTCCCCTCCTCTTCTCCATCTACACCACATCACTGGGACACATCATACAGGCACACGGTTTTTCCTACCACTGCTATGCTGATGACACGCAGCTCTTCCTCTCCTTTCAACCAGATGATCCCACAGTAGCTGCACGGGTCTCAAGCTGTCTGGCGGACATCTCCACATGGATGAAGGAACATCACCTGCAGCTCAACCTGGCAAAGACTGAGCTTCTCGTCCTCCCTGCCAATCCGTCTCTACAGCACGACTTCACCATCCAGCTAGAGTCATCATTAATCACCCCATCAAGATCGGTCAGAAATCTTGGAGTAACGTTTGATGACCAGCTGACCTTCACAGATCACATTTCAAAGACAGCTCGATCATGCAGGTTTGCACTGCACAACATCAGGAAAATCAGGCCTTTCCTAACTGAGCATGCAACACAACTCATCGTCCAGGCCCTGGTCATCTCTAGGCTTGACTACTGCAATGCTCTTCTGGCTGGACTTCCAGCATGTGCAACCAAAACCCTACAGATGATTCAGAATGCTGCAGCTCGTCTTATCTTCAACGAGCCCAAGAGGGCCCACGTCACTCCTCTGTTCATCTCTCTGCACTGGCTACCTCTCGCTGCTCGCATCAAGTTCAAGGCACTGACGCTTGCTTACAGAACTATCACAGGCTCAGCTCCCTCCTACTTTCACTCACTCCTACGAGTCTACATCCCTACCAGACACCTACGATCGGTCAACGAGCGACGTCTCGTGGTTCCATCACAGAAAGCCACAAAATCACTTTCCAGAACATTCTCATTCACAGTTCCATGCTGGTGGAACGCTCTCCCCACCCTCATCCGGAATGCAGAATCCCTGACAACATTCAAAAGACAGCTGAAAACCAATCTCTTCCGTGAGCACTTAACCTTATAGAAAAAAAAAAAAAAAAAAAAAAAAAAAAGTTTTCCTTTCCCTTTGTAACATCACTTATCAGGCTTATGCTACTCTGAATAATACCTGAACTTCGTACTTTGAGCACTTCTTGCGTTGTTGTTGCTTTTGCCTCTTTATGATGACTCGCTGAATTTTGTCCTAATCTGTAAGTCGCTTTGGAGAAAGGCGTCTGCTAAATGACTAAATGTAAATGTAAATGTATTTAGACTAATTGTCAGAGCTCAGTGTCCTCACCGTCTACTCAACTCCGCGCATGCGTGCACACATAACTCCCTGTTTCATTGTAGAGGTCATCTCTCCCTGACTGATGCATTCCTTATACATATGAAATAAAGGCAATTTAATAAACTCCCAAAAGTGAAGATAGAATTCTACTGAAAGCCCGTCAATACCAGGGGATTTACCTATTTTCATTGAGTGCAGAGCTTGATTAATTTCCTCTATTGACAAATCAGCGTCACAAATTCGACTAAACTCACGATCAATAATTGGTATACGGTGTTTAATTGTATTAATAAATTTCTCACAGCTGTCATAGTTAAATTCAGATGTATAAAGATTGCTGTAAAATTTGCTAACAAATTATGATATTTCTTTAGGGTCTTTAGAGGTAACTCCATCGATGTTAAGCGCTGAAAGAGCTTTCCTCTGACCGTTTCTTTTTTCCAGGGCAAAAAAATAGTTAGAATTCTTCTCCCCCTCCTCAAGCCATTTCACTCGAGATCTAATATATGCACCTTTGGCCATCTCTAAATAAGCTCTGTCGAATTCCAGATTGAATTTTTTTTATTTCCATATCTTCTTCTTCTGTAATCTTATCTTTAGCTAGTAAAACATTAAGTCTATTAACCAACTCTGAATCGGTTTTATGTTTAATATTTTTAAGTTCCTTACTTCTTTTAACTGCAATATATCTAGCTTTATATTTAAAGAACTCCCAGTTTTTTTTTATAATCTCTGGTTGATCCGGTAAATAATTCTTTGGTAAGATTGATGATACTATTATTAAATTGTTTGCGTTCTCCAAAATTTAACATCTGTTTCCCCTGAATGAATTTCTTGAAGAAAGATAAGATCAGCTGCACTTCTTTTACAAAACAAAAAAATTGCTTTTCTTTTCAGATTGTCCCGCAAACCTCTAACCTTTAAAGTTACAACCGACAAGGAGTTAAACGAATACTCCATAACAAGAACCCCTAAACAAAATGAGAAAAAACAACAAAAAAGTTACTTTCTTTAGACTAGCTACCAGAATGTAAAGGGATAGGTGGATAATAACCAAAGCACATGTTATCGAGGTGATAAACAAATAAGGAGATTAATAGTAAAGGTAACAATAATTAAAGAAGAACAAAAATAGTTCCTATTTGTGCACAACTTAAAAGTTTTTGCACAGTTTATATTGTTAGTCGTCAAGTTTCATCTTTTCGATTTTTGCATGAGAAAAGTAACCAGTGCGAGCAGCAGCTTGGCTTACACGACATCAGCATAGAAGATTTGTTTCCCATCAATCAAAGCAAATGAGTTGCGAAAGGTTGCCTTCTTGCCCTCCTCCCTTGCCTTCTTCACAAGAGGCCACAGCTTATCCCGCGCTGCTCTATCTTCAGGAGACAGCGGCTCCGAGAGACGCAGTTTATTGTCAGTTAGAAACTTGCAACCTTTAGCAGCACTCCAAATGATGTCACGAATGCGGCGCTGTGAGAAGAGAATTATGATCGATCTGGTCTTTCCATCCGTTCGCTTCGGACCCAGACGATGAACGACATCGACACTGTCCTGTAGCCCGTCTCCGACTCCAGGAGCAATCTTCCCTAAGATGTTGAGGACCACACTTCGGACATCCTCATTGTCTTTTTCCGCAACGCCGTGCAACTTTAGAAACCATCGCCAACTGTAACGTCTACACTCCTGTACACTTGCTTTCAGTGATTTGTTTTCCTTTCTCAGAGCGTGGACCTCAGATTCCATATGATCGAGAGCCTCTTTATGCACGCCAACATCCAAAATAAGCTGTTGTACCGTCGCTGTTAGACTTTTGACTTGTTTGGAAGTTGCCTCGGTGGTAGTTTCAATCGCCGAAATCTTCTGGAACGTTTTGTCTAATTTAGAATCAAGCTCACGAATAGCCGCCAAGACATTCTCATTCCCGTTTCCACTAACGTTAGATTCTGCGCGTTTAGTTTTTTTAGCAGCTGGCCTCTGAGGAGTATCCGAGAGGGATGTGACAACCTCATTGTCAAAATTTGGACATGTGTCAAACCACTGTGATTCGGTATCTTTCTTAAGTTTAAATCCATCACTACTCGAGGCTGATGCTGAATTCTCAAATTGATCAGTTGAGCCAGATGCGTCGGAAGACATGGTGTCAAGCCAAACTTGTTTAACTTTCTTCTTGCCTCTTTTTCCCATGCATAAAGATGTCAAATCAGAATCATATAACGTTTTCACGTATTTTTTTCACGTTATCACCAGTCCGATTAATAGGTTATATCACCACTTCACCTTTATTTCCCTGAAGAGCAAAGAAACACTACCACCTACACCGCCGCCATCTTGGCCTCACAAATCTATATTAAATAAAGCAGCACCATTAAAAGCTTCAACCGCCATCTTCTATTGCATCAGCTGCAATACAGCCTTGCACTACAGCGTCCCAATGGTTAAACCGCATTATTGCAGGCGTTATTAGTTGAAAATATCTGTCGACAATATCTGTTTTGACGTTTATCGATAATGTCGACTACATTTTTCAGCCCTAGGGAGATGAGTGAAGAGCTGTGCCTTATTTCTAACGTTACCTATATTTCACGACGAGTGTTCCACACAGTGTTAGAGCGAACACTAACAAATATTATTGGATTTCGTTCCTTAAAAGGCAACTGAGAGCTTTAATTCACTACAAAATTTAAAATTAATTGCGTTTGACACCCATATTTGGCAGAAAATAATACCACGCAGATCAATCATTTCACAACATGATAAACTTAACGTTACCACAGTTCAGAACCACGACTATCACAGAACCACGGTCAACGAAAGAATATTCAAATTAAAATCATAACAATTAGTTTTAGTCCAGTGATCTTCCTGATAGGCCAATTTAACGTTACTGGTAGAACACTCTAGAAATTCAACAGTTAACCTTGTAAAATGGCCTGTGCTTCGCGCGCGCAAAACTTTAGGCTTTGTCGAGTGTGCTCAGAAAGAAAATGCCTGTGAACGTGCATAAAAACAATTACAGTGCGCGAGACGTGATGATAGACAAAACTAAGCTTAATCGAGGCTTTACTACCTTTACATAATTTATAAAGTGGCATGACATTGGCAAAAATCAAAATACAAAAATCAGACGTCAGAGCTCGTTGGCTGTCTAATGTTAATTATTCATTATTACAGTGATTTGTGATCGAATAATAGATTAAACTAATAAACTGTATACATTGAAATCAATTTACAGTCTGATTTATCTGTATTACTATCAAGTTAAAGTATTAGACTTACCCCACGCTTGACTCTTCCACAAGTAAAATGGCGTTCGCATGTGGTCTGGACTCTGGTTCAGTCAAAACGACGGTTGCACGTAAACGGAGGTGTGGCTTGGTTAACTCTAAAAGAGAGTTATGTTTGCAACAACGCAAAATGACACCAACTCTTATTTAAAATGGACACTTCTGGTGTTAAACCCAATCTGTTTAGTGTTGATTCAACACTTTATTTTAATACTTTATTGTAACACTGGAAAATCAACACCGGTCAATTTACTGTGATGTTGACAATTTTACATTGTACAGGTTATCACTTGGTTTTTGACCAAGTGAAGCTCTTGAAACAATTCACAGAAGAGTATGTTGTCTGGAAAGAAATCAAGCATCACTGGCAAAGGCTCAAAAGAGACCATGCCTTTCTTAAAAATCTTTTAAAATAGGTTGCTGTTGATATAACTGTTTTTGTTCAGTACTTCGCTTATATTATGTGCTGCAATACTATATTCAATTCAATTCAATTCAATTCAAATTTTTTTGTATAGCGCTTTTCACAATACATATTGTCTCAAAGCAGCTTTACAGAAAGTGCATTTCAAAAAAAGGTACATAGAAAAATACAGTTAGTTAATCATGCATTAATTTAGGGCATAACATATCGCCTGCGTGGAGTCGTCTCCTCACGGGCGTGGAGTCGTCTCCTCACGGGCTTAGAGTCGTCTCTGCATGGGTGTTGGGGCATCTGAAGTTTCCATGAGAGGCTGGATACAAACTGGAGCTGACGTACTCTATTTACCTCGGGACTAGCGTCCCGAGATAACAACAGAAAAGCAGATGGGAAATAATTAGCGTAGCTGCTGTTCCTAATATTAATGCATTCAATCTGATTCAACTGTAGTATAAAAGGTAAGTATTATGTGAATGCTTGGCTAAAGAGATGTGTCTTTAATCTAGTTTTAAACTGGGACAGCGAATCTGAGCCTCGAACAATATCAGGAAGGCCATTCCAGAGTTTAGGAGCTAAATGTGTATATATAACACTTCAATGTGTATATTATATAATGTACTGACTGCTGCTTTGTAAATTTATGTAAGGAACAGGCAACTCTGGCCCTTTGCATTCTACTTTTTGAGGTTAATTAAGAGTTAACCTCCAACCCTAATCGAGCACATCTGAAAATTTGAACCAAAGTCTTCAGGTTTACTTATAGACAATAGGCAGGAGGGTTTGAGGTTGGAGCTAAATCTGCAGGACAGTGGACGCTGAGGGCCAGAGTAAACCATCACTGCTTTAAATAACGCAGAACATAAGCTGACCCGACTGTCCATTAAACAACTTCATTTGAATGGTTTGTGTTTTTTGTTTTACTTTCAGACCAGCACTGGAGAACGCCTGACAATGGGATGTTGAGACTTCTTCCTCTGGTTGAGAAAAAGCTACACCACATCAGTGATCACATCTTCTGTTCTTCAACTGAACAAACTGTTTAGACGAGGAAGAAGAACACGAACATGATAGAGACGTACAGGGAAGAGCAAGAAACCAGTTTAGCTGTGATAATGAATCATTATTTTCCAACACAATATCAAATCTGTTTTCTGTAGGTGACTGAATATGATTCTCTGGCACTCGTTTTGTGGCTTCAGCAGCTGTGAATGGATTCATATGATGGTAACGTATTTTTGAAGACACATTTTTATTTATCTTGAATCGCATTTTTCTTTATGCTACTTTATCAACTTTATGCTTTGTCCTCCAATAAAGTGTTGTTTAATAAAGTATGGTGACTATTGTGTATTGAAAGTGGTGTTTGGTACAGTAAATATACATTTTTATTTGAGAAATTTTTATTTCTTATTTCTTTAGTTTAATTAATTTAAAAATAACTACATATAATTAAAAATAATAATAATTACAACTGGCCTGTTGGAGTATGCTTTTACTTCTACAAAAAGGGCAGATTAGGTACCTAGTCTTATTATTTTTTATTTCATAAATTAATCAGATGATTTAGATTAATTCACAAATAACACACACGTAAATGCGGTGGACAAAAAATAAATAGGGGTGCACTATCTAAGCTTTCACATTGCCTTTTAAGTCTAGTAATTTACATAATCATAGCAGACGCTTTTGTCCAAAGCAGCTTTAAAAGTGAGGAAAACAACGAAACCGTTATAAAGATAAAATAATAGGCTACTTAGATACGTTTCAACCGTTTTTAGAAACAGACACACACACACACACACACACACACAGTGTGAGCAATGTTCTTATTAGGTGTTTTTACGCGTTTGTCACAGAAACGATAAATATTTAATCAATCACGACAAATATTAGAGAAAAATACAATATGATGTATGCCAGCATCTTGCGCATCAAAACAAACTTGTCCTTCCTCCATCACGGTTGAACTCGCACTAGATCCAGCAAGGGTGAGCTAGAACTCTAGCTCCTCCCATTTGACGCTGCAGCGAATCCCCGCTCACTAAATTTAGCAAGGTGGAGCTGGAGCTCCAGAAAAGGGGGAGCTCGAGCTCTAGCTCCTCCCATTTGGCTCTGCATCGAGCACCATCTCACCCGCCTATTACGTCTCGTCTTTCCATTGGACTGGTTATACACGTGCTTCACGACGCAATCACGCAGGGCGTTCCCACCGCGTCTCGACTAGTGTTGCTTTCGTCAACGAAAATTATGACGAAATATTGTCGTCAACGAACCTTTATCACCTGACGAAAACGAGACGAGACGCAACGTAAATGCTGGTCATGTGACGATGACTAAAATAAATGTATAATGCAATATCGTTGACGAATAAAAACGAGACTAAATGTGGTTTAACAAAATAAAAACTATGCTAAAATGTCTCTTCATTTTCGTTGACCAAAACGAGACTAGACGAAATGTTATAACGTCACGACGAATGAGAGAGTTGTGCGTGAACCCGTTTATATAGCTACTGTCTATGGCGTGAACCCATAGCTTTGTCGGCTTTAAATTCTGGTTTGCGATCTGGTCACCCGATTATCAGCAAATTTAACAATATTATTCCATTAGTTATTCCATTAAAATGTCTCATTGATATATTTGACACATTCATAATCGTCACCCTCTGGTTACATGAACGCGTCACCACCGCATCAGCACAGAAAACATGGAGTTTATTTTAAAGAATAATCGCACAACCTATTCGATATTCTATAATTAAATAAACTAATCGAATATTCAAAAAACGTGACTCATCCCTGCATGGAATCTCTTTCTTTTCCCAAATCTTCACTCACGTCTCACCCATTTTCTAAGGGGATTATAAACGTTTCTTCATTGGTTCGCTTTTAATAAGGCCTATTATATTCGTATTCTTTACTGTGGTAAAGTAGAAAATGCTGTAGGACAGATAGCCTACATTTGTACTTGCATGTCAAATTCTACAGTTTGTGCTTGTTATTAGACATGTAAGGCGCGTCAAGTTTAGTTGTAAAGCGCGTTTCACACGCGCGGGTGATTTTTTTGTTTCACTTTCTCTGGCAGCGCAATCTCAAACATAGCTTAAATATCTCGCCCTTGTGGAGGATAAAATTCGCTCTTCAGACCATTTTACATCAAGTTGAAAACATGAAGATATCAGAAAAGAGATCGATGGACTCTTTCCTGCTCGTGCCCCACATCCCTCTCAAAGCGCATTGTGGTAGGCTATATCACGCGTCTTTGTGTGGAAATATAAAACGAGTTTTTATTTTTTATTTTTTTTAAACAACCCCCCCAACCACCGCTGGTAGTTGGTCCATTACCAACAAACTGCCACCGACACAGCCCTAAATATAATAAGATAACCTTGTTTGAAATACTATATTGACTGGGTTAAATAGAATTGCATTACTAAATAAAATACAATTTTCATTGACTAAAACTAGACTAAAATGTCATCAGTTTTCGTCGACTAAAACTAGACTAAAATGTCATCAGTTTTCGTCGACTAAAACTAGACTAGACTAAAAAGAGTATGAACGTGACTAAAACTAATAAAAACTAAAACGACAGCTTGACACAAAGACTAGACTAAAACTAAAAGTAAAACAGGCCGCCAAAAACAACACTAGTCTCGACGCAGCTCGAGTTCCCTTGAAAGGGAAGCTGATGTTTCGCCATGTAATCAGACAGTCGATTCCTAAGTTCCGATACAAAATAGTAGTAAGTATTTCACAGAAACTTTTATAAAACCGTAGACAGGAATGTGTGTACTAGCTACTTGATGGAAAAGATGGAGGAGTTTGTGAATCGGTTGGATATCTAGACTAAATATGGATCAAGGGGACTTTTTATGTCTTGAGGCCCTTTACAGGTGACGTCCACATTAATACTTTTTTTCTGAAAGGACGTGTTTGACATTTTTCATCCTGTAGTAAAGGAACAGGGTTTCTTTTGTGTATCGTGCTGTAAGTTAGGCTATGTGATGATTTTTCAAATTACTTTTTTGAGTGAACGCATCGATGTCATTATCTATTTACCTCCAACTCTCATGATCAGATCATTGATAAAGATGTTTAATTAAGTTTAATTACTTTAGTTTAGTGTTTGTTCGTCATTTACATCCAGTGTCAGTGGAGATCAGACTGTTTCAACTGTTCAGCTTCATCATGGATGACACACAAACATCCAGAGTTGAAGATTTTTCTCCAGTTTGCAGGTACTTTAAATTAATACATTAAATAGATATATTAAATAACCCTTTATAGACCCATAATAAAAGAGATGTCTGTTTTAAATGAATTTCTTGAAAACAATGTCTAAACCCTCCTCAAGTGTTTTTCATCCAAACAGTATGAAGATCTTGCATATGATGATTATCATCAAAAACTAATTAAATCTGTTCTGTTATAGTTCAGTTCAGCAGGAGAGATCAGAACCAGCGCCCAGCTGTGTGTCTTTGAGGAGTGACAGGTCTATGGGTCATCTAATAGATTTTAAGAATGACAATACACAGGCTGATCTCAGGTAGGCTACAACATTTCTTAAAGACAGTGTTTTGTATTTTGTATTTATGATATTCATAATAGACATTGTCTTCACCTGATGCAAGAGAGACATATCTATGAGTGTTCCAATTTCATGGCTTGGAATCAGATAAATAGCATTTTATTGAAAGAGATGCTTATATTATTTGAAACACCCAACTTTTGTGGTCATTTTAAATGGTCATTTTAAATGTAGTCCTTTTTGTTGGTACCTGGGCGTTGTGGAATTGCAGGTAATGTGCAGCAGTGCTGCTGTGGCCTTACATGTATATTCAGAGCTCAAAAAAATACCCTATTCTGACCTCAAACCCATTATAACCTCCTCCAAAATGACTCCTCCAAAAATGACCAACAGATGGTATCAATGTAATACAATTAAAGGGGTCATATGACGGTTCTAAAAATAACATTATTTGGTGTAATGCAATGTGTTTATGCGGTTTTAGGTTAAAAAACAAACATACTCATTATTCTACACATACTGTACATTATTGTTGCTTCTCTATGCCCCGCCTTTCTGAAATGCGTTGATTTTTACAAAGCTCATCGTTCTGAAAAGCGTGGCGTGCTCTGATTGGCCAGCTAGCCAGTACATTGTGATTGGCCCGATAACCTTAAAGGGGTGGTATAATGCTCTTTTCACAAGATGTAAAATAAGTCTTTGATGTCCCCAGTGTGTGTATGTGAAGTTTTAGCTCAAAATACCCCACAGATATTTTATATCCTTTTACCTCACACAGACATGCACTGAAAATGTCAATGTTTATGTTCAAACCAGAGTCAGACAATAATGGAGAGACTCAAGAAGTGACAACATGTAGAATGCAACAGTACATTTCTGAATGGTTAGTTGATGAATTTAGGTAGCTTATGTGTTATCTTCTATTCATTGATTAGCATTTTTTAAGGACTTCGTCTTCAACATTACACACTAACTAAAGTTAAAAAAGTGAAATCATAATCAACCACCCCTTCAAGCGTGTGACGGAAATGTCTCGCCCCTTACCATATTTGGAACATCAGCTCCAGAAGCAATAAAGGCATGTGATCATGTCAGAACTACCTTATCAATTCGAGATCGATTCTGATCCGGAAAATGCAGATGTCCAAGATGAGCGATCATCTTTGCATGGCGGCGCTGGCGGCAACAATAATACAGCGAGAACAAAAGTTACAACATTGTTTCTACTCAGACAATTCATGGGACCATATCATCTGAACATATTTCCAAATGAAATAACCTTTTATAGGCCCATAATAAAAGAGATGTCTGTTTTAAATGAATTTCTTGAAAACAATGTCTAAACCCTCCTCAAGTGCTTTTCATCCAAACAGTATGAAGATCTTGCATATGATGATTATCATCAAAAACTAATTAAATCTGTTCTGTTATAGTTCAGTTCAGCAGGAGAGATCAGAACCAGCGCCCAGCTGTGTGTCTTTGAGGAGTGACGGGTCTATGGGTCATCCAATAGATTTTAAGAATGACGATACACAGACTGATCTCAGGTAGGCTATAACATTTCTTAAAGGTCCCGTTCTATGTGATCCCATGTTTCAAACTTTAGTTAGTGTGTAATGTTGTTGTTAGAGTATAACTAATATCTGTAAAATTATAAAGCTCAAAGTTCAATGCCAAGCGAGATATTTTATTTAACAGAAGTTGACTACAAAAAACGGCTGGATTGGACTACACCCCTCTACTTCCTTCTTTAATGATGTCACTAGAACCGTAACCTCCGCCCACAGGAACACAGGCGTATTGATGGCGAAATGTCAACAGACGTGGTTGATGTTTATCTATAATCGGATACCGCAAAAGTTTAATTCGAAGTTGTTAGCTTGCTCTGTCCATTTCACCACGGACTGTTTTTCTAACCTGGAATAATATCAAGCAGACTTCTCTCAGCGTTTCATACTGACGAAGGGGGCAATTTCAACTATATTCCAGCAAGCGGTAAGTAGTGATTTAATATGGAAGTAGCGATCACTCTTCACATCGTTCGTTTCTCTTAGTAGGATGAAAATAATCTTACTTAAACTGTGATTAATATACAGAAAGCGATCAAAGAACAATCCCTTTCCAATCGCCCAAGCTGCTGTCGGTGACACAGCGCGAGTTTATCTGGACTCTTGCCAAAACTCGTTATGAAATCAATGACGCTGTTACACTGCACAACGAAGCTCTTACTGTATTTATATACCTCATGTTTGCGTTGGTGAAATCATTAGTGAGAGTGCAGAAACTGCGTTGCAATGATAAGATCTTTCACGCGATCAACAGGCTGTCATCTGCTCAATGCTCATCACTGCAACCTTTTATGTAATGGTAATAGATCTAAATACTTAAAAAACTTCTCACGATTCGTTAATCCAGATAGCTGTAATAGTAAAACCGTATACTAGCTGTAATAGTAAAAGTTTTCCAGATAGTTCCACATGTAATGCCAGATATTTCATATGTAAGCATGTCAGCCAATCACAGCAGTGGGTGTTTACACTGAAGTCTCACAGCAGTCACGCCCCTTCAAACAGAGTGTTCAAACCAGGGAATGAAATCAGGCTAGGAAATATGCCTTTTATTTCTAAATTATAACAATTTTTGATCTAAAAAACATACTAACATTATAAGGGCACCCCTGGAAACATTATTAAATAATAAAAATAATCCATGGAATGGGACCTTTAAAGACATTTAAATATTTGAATGAAAGAGATTTTTGAATAGTCAGTAGCAAATTCTTAAAATATAAAAAAAACATACTTACAGGCTGTGTGTGAGTCAGAAGCGCCAGAATGTACAAGCAAATATGGAATTGCCCCACTTTTTAGAATCAGCTTTGTGCACGGCCTGCCTTGTACTCTCGCAGGGTCTGGAAACAGTCCTCTGAAAATTGCGCATCACACAGTCGAATATTTTAGTTGTACTGTTCTGGAACAGTTGTAAATAAAGTTTAAGCATTGTTTTCTAATTGTGTCCTCTTTTGGAAGGCCAAACTCATTTAGTTTGGCTTTCGCAGCGAAAAACACAGTGTCTCCACGACATGGTGGCGCTGGCGGCAACAATAATACAGCGAGAACAAAAGTTACGCCTTCTTTCTTTGCGTATACATTTATTTATGAAACTCTGTCCCCACTCTCTGACCTAGATTTGTGGGGGCGAGTTTGAAAGAAGAGTTTTAGGAAGGCGTGGCTGAGCCTTTATAACTTTTATAAAGAATATCTCTTAAGGTTTTACACTTTGAGCTTTGTAACTCTGCAGATCTTATACTTGCACTAACAGCTACATAACACACTAAAGAAAAAGGAAAACAAGAAATCGCATCATATGACCTTTAAACTTTATGAAATTAATCCTGTTGTTGATAGAAAACATTGTTTCTACTCTGATAATCACTGGGACCAAATCATCTGCACATATTGCCAAATAGGCACAAGGTTTTGTTATCAGTTGAAGATCCTCCTTTATGCCTCTTATGACAGAGTCCACTATCTTTAAAGCAGATTTTAAAGGAATGCGATGGTTTTAACTCTTCTAGGACTCTGTTTTTATTCTGTTGATTCGTATTAATAGATTTTTTTTTTATTAAGTGAGGCTGAATTAGTTTAAAAACATTTGTAAATTTAGTTTTTAGTTTATTTCTCTTTTTATATTTTGCTACTTTTATTCTCACCATTAAAATAGCTCTGACAACTGACATGATGTTAAATTATAAGCAATCAATCAATAATATATTATTTTAATATAATATTTACAATATATAAAAAGCTTTCTCAAGCTAACACAAAGTTTGTCTTGACAAACGTTTTTTTTTATAGTTTTTGTTTTTAGTATTATTACAGTTGTGGCCTTGAGCAGTTGATTTATTAATAAGTGCATTTACTTATTATCTGTTTTAGGAGGTTGACAGTGAATTATTAAGGTAATATAAAACAAATCCACCAATATGTCTGATTCTTGATTCTCTTCATGATGTTTAAGGTCAATCCCACCACAAAGATCAACAGTAACAAAACCCGCCTGTAAGAAGAATGACCAGCCTATGAATCAACTACAGGACTTTAATGAAAGCAGGGATGCTAGTGTCAGGTAAAGTAAACAAACAGGTAAACAAATACAACATTTTACTCTATATATTTAACTTATGTAATACCATGTTATTTTAATTTTACAGCCATGAAGTCCTGAACACATTTAGATCAAAACTGATGGAGAAGTTTAAGCGTCTGAATGAGGGAACAGCAAAGCAGGGAAACCCAACACTCCTGAATGAGATCTACACAGAGCTCTACATCACAGAGGGTGACAGTGGAGAGATCTGTAATGAACATGAGGTGAGACAGATTGAGACACAATCCAGGAGAGCAGCAACAGAGGACAAACCCATCAAATGCAATGACATCTTTAAACCTTTACCTGGACAAAACAAACCCATCACAACTGTGCTGACAAAGGGAGTCGCTGGCATTGGAAAAACAGTCTCTGTGCAGAAGTTCATCCTAGACTGGGCTGAAGGCAAAGTGAATCAGGACGTCCAGCTCATATTTCCACTACCTTTCAGAGAGATCAATTTGATGAAGGACAAAACACTCAGTCTTTCAGATCTTCTTCATGTGTTTTTCCCTGAAACAAAAGAAATGGAAATATCCAGTGACAAATATAAAGTGTTGTTCATCTTTGATGGTCTGGATGAGTGTCGTCTGTCTCTGGATTTTCAGAGTGATGTGAGGTTTTGTGATGTAAGTGAATCAGCCTCAGTGGACGTACTGCTGACGAACCTCATTGTGGGGAATCTGCTTCCCTCTGCTCTGATCTGGATCACCTCTAGACCAGCAGCAGCCGATCTCGTCCCCTCTGAGTGTGTCCATCGAGTGACAGAGGTACGAGGCTTCAATGAGCCACAGAAGGAGGAATACTTCAGGAAGAGAATCAGTGATCAGAGTCTGGCCAATACAATCATCTCACACCTGAAGTCATCAAGGAGCCTCTACATCATGTGCCACATCCCAGTGTTCTGCTGGATCTCAGCCACTGTTCTAGAGAAGATGTTGAGTGAAGCAGAGAGTGGAGAGATTCCCAAGACTCTCACTCAAATGTACACACACTTCCTGATCCTTCAGTCCAACATCAAACAGGAGAAAGACAATGAGAAGAACCTGACAGATGAAGACATGATCCTCAAACTGGGAAAAGTGGCTTTTCAGCAGCTTGTGAAAGACAATGTGATCTTCTATGAGAAAGACCTGAGAGAGTGTGACATTGATGTGACAGAAGCATCAGTGTACTCAGGATTGTGCACTCAGATCTTCAGAGAGGAGTCAGGCCTGTATCAGGCGAAAGTCTTCTGCTTTGTTCATCTGAGTGTTCAGGAACATCTAGCAGCTTTATATGTGCATCTCTGCTTCACAAACAACAACAGGAATGTATTTGACCCAGTCTCTGAACCAGATTTGTTGTTTGTATTAAAGGACTGGTTTCAAGTTAAGTTCAAACATGTTTCATTTTCTGAGCTCCATGAGAGAGCCGTGAATGAGGCTCTACAGAGTAAAAATGGGCATCTGGACCTTTTCCTGCGCTTCCTTCTGGGGTTGTCAGTGGAGTCTCATCAGATTCTCCTTCAGGGACTAATGACACTGAGAAGAAGAATAAAGTCTGACAGCAATGAGAAAACAGTTGAGTACATCAAGGAGAAGATCAGGACCATTGACTCTCCAGAGAAATCCATCAATCTGTTCCACTGTCTGAATGAACTGGGTGACCAGTCACTAGTCGAGGAAATACAACAGTATCTGAAATCTGGAACAATAAGTGAAGCCAGACTCTCTTCATCTCAGTGGTCAGCTGTAGTTTTTGTGTTGTTGACATCAGAGAAGAGTCTGGAGAAGTTTGATATTAATACATTTGTTGGAGAAAACAATAAAGCTGAAAAACTGAAGGTTCTTCAGAAGCTGCTGCCCGTGATTAAAGTTCAGTAAGTATCAGTGAAAACTATCACTTTACTGTTAAAACAAAAGAAAATAAAAAGCTCATAAATCTAAGAAACATACAAACATTTATTGTATCAGTAATAGGAGCAATATGGCAGCATACTTGATTTTATTGTTTTTCTGATTTTTTTAAATCTATTTTATTGATGTGAATAATGACGGGGAGATGTGATTGGGAAACAATACAAGCTGACTCAAACTTGTGTTAAAGCACCTGACACCCAATGTCTTCAACATGAGGATTCATTTAAAACAAACAAGTTTAATGTTACAAATGATTTATAAAGTAGTTTTCCTGGCAACAACGGACAAAAAATTTAATATTCATATAGCATGTTTATTGGTTATTCACCTGCAAGGGAGGCCAAGAATTCTAGCCCAAGAATGCGGTCTTACATTTAGAGCAAAGCGAGGAGTTAGTTGGTTTAATTTTATGTTGTATATGTCGTGTCTGTTCAGAATCTTGTTCTTTTGCACACTGAGAGTTTGTTATCCTGAGTCCATACCATGTCCCATTTGTCTTTTATTCACACTTAACTCTCTCCAATTGTAATCTGTGACATCATTACCTCAAGGTTCCTGAGTAATTTTGAGACAATGCCATCCATTGGTGACCAAGTGCAGTGTTTTCTTTACTCCATCTACAAATTGTCTACTTTTTCTCAATTTTCTATTGCTTTTTGTTTTCAGTTCATAGTGTTTACCAAGTATGATTTTCATCTCTCTACAGTTTGAGTGATTGTGGAGTCACAGAGAAAGATTGTGCTGCTCTGACTTCAGCTCTGATATCAAACCCCTCACAACTGAGAGAACTGGATCTGGATAATAGAAAACTGCGAGATCCGGGTGTGAAGCTTCTCTCTGTTGTACTGGAGGATCCTGACTGTAAACTGGAGAAACTCTGGTAAGATCTTCTACGGTATATCATAGTCAGACATGTTATTGTCTTCTGTAAGACTAAATCAGGGTTCCACAAATCTGGCACTGGAGGGCCGCTGCCTTACTGAGTTTAGCTCAAACCCTGATAAAACTCTCCTTCCTGTAACTCTGAAGACATGGATTAGCTTGTTCAGGCGTCTTTAACCCCCTGAGGTCTACGGTATCGCCGGCGATACCAGCTCGCTTTTTTTTTGTCAATGTAAAAGAAACTCATAAATACTCTGTTGACTTTGATTTTCCATAGGAGTTTCATACATCAATCGATTCTGTTAAATGTGTATTATTTTTGTGTATACTCACAATAAAAACAAAGTGTTGTGCTTTTTGCCAAATAAAGAAAAATAAACACGAAGCGAGTTCTGCCTTCTCTCTGCCAGTGAAGTCCATTCTGAAACGCGTCCGAAAATTAACAATAACTGAGCGAATACTCAGTCAAACAGGCATACAGACACACAGGCATGAAGCTTGAATTTTCTTCTTTTAAATGAAGTAATTTATATAAAAAAACAAATATTCTAATCTTGTGAAATCTGTATTAAAAGAGAGCGATTCCAGTCGAGCTCATCTCATCTCATTACGTTATAATCGGCCCCGCCCACGGAGAGCGCGCGCTATTCAAACGCAAATGACTGAGACGATCCCATACAAACTGTGAACGCCCACATATCAGCTCGAGAAAACACATCAAGTTTATTCAGATAAGTGTAGTTGTCTACACTGTCTCGCAGCGCTGTGAGGAATAATAATAATGGAAAACTTACCTCAGAAGTGCTGGTATTTCGAGGAGCAACGGATGGAATAATGTAGTAAGTTTTTGTTTTTTCATTCTCAAGTAAATCACGTTTCTGTGTGAATGAATAAACGCAGAGATGCGCTGTTTACCACAACTCGCAAAAAGACGGTTTAAATTTGAATTGCGTTTCTGTGTGTGAATAAATGATCTGCTTTTAGCAAACTATTTAGCTATACTGAGTAAAATCGATTGAAATATGTTGAAATAAAATGTATTTGTATAAGCAACGTATTAAACTGCAAATTAACATTTATATTCCTTATAATAAAAACGAAAGACCTATGTTACAGACATATGAAAGACAACATTTCGTTGATTAGTTTTGGATAGATTACACATTTTTACTGTAAAATATCTGCCACCTCAAATAAGCTTTTGTTTGCCAATTTTTGCTAATATGTTAAATATAGTATGTTTTGTCAATGTAGGCTATATTCGAAGTTTGAAATATGTATGATAAAATGTATACTTTAGTTTTTACAAAGAAAGATTACACTTCAATTGTTGTTGTAATTGTAACCTTTTTAATAAAAAAAAATATATATTTACAAGGTAAATGTAAACAAATTTTAAAAGGTAAATATAAGCATTTTCTTTAAATAATTTTTATTGTGTTTTATTATTGACAAATTTGGGGAGAGGATACATATTCCAAAACTGAAAATACAGTATGAGAATTAACTGCACAATTAATAGACATGTTTTCCTTGGATATTATACAATTTGCAAGCAAAATTTGTGAAAAAAAAAAAAATTGACATGCTTCCAACTGTGAACCAATTTGGTAGAATATATATATATATATATATACTGTATATATATTGCTCTTGCATTCTTTCTTGTGGCTATAGGTGACACACCTGAATGAATGGCTCATTAAGTATGCGGGCCCCATTGTCTCCTGAGGTGTGAACCACTACATATGCATGATGCTGTTGAATGGTTGACGCTCCTTGCGCATATTGCCTTTACAAACAAAAAGTGTTTTACAAGATTTAAATCAATGTATTGTGTTATGTGAATGATAAGGGCAGGATGATTTTCACATCATTTTGAAGAAAAAATTCTAGGCAAAGACATCAATTAGTCAAAAGTCTTATTGACACGTATTTAGTATGTGTTTTGTGGCCTTATTTCAGAAACTTTAGTTTTTAGTTTTTTCAATAACCATGCATAAACATTATTCTCTCAAAAATACAAACATGTACATGCATGTTGCTCACATATTATGGTAGCCCTGTTTGTGCTAAATAGAGTGTAATTATACCTTTGCCATTAATATGTTTATAAGCAACTGAAAAAAGCACAAATGTCAGGGCATGTCAGAACATCTCAAGGACCCCAAAAACCCCTCAGACCTCAGAGGGTTAATTAGGGTTGGAGATAAACTCTGCAGGACAGCGGCACTTCAAAACCGGATTTGAGGAACCCTGGACTAAATGCTCTGATGTAAATTTTAGGGCTACACTGCAGAAAATAAATTTCTTTCTCAGTATTTTTGTTTTCTTTTCTTTTTTGTATTCTTAATTGAAGATAAATTTACTTGAGAAGCAAAATAACTTAAAATGTTAAGTCTTGTATACTGAAAAATTGCTTATGTATCTTGATTTAAGAATTTTTAGATATTAGATATTTAGACTACGTCTGGATCGGATTCAGAACGATGATCAAAACACAGATGGAGTAGATCAAGTCCAGCAACACCCCCAAAGCTTCACAGTCCTATACCTCGTCCTGCGTCGACATTTCATTAAGTAACATTAGGCAGTTTTGATTTTACATTTGCGTCTGCTTACATACGTGACCCGTTCTGGCAAAATGAGTCGCAATGAGCAAATGTTCATGACTGAGCTACACCTGTTTGACTTTAATTGTCAAAGTCAATTTTGAGAAAAATCGAGTTGAAGTTTTCTGAAGGTTCCAAAACAAAATCATCTACCAACCATACCTTAAAATCTTGGGTAATAACACCACATTTGGCACACACCACCGAGTCAAAACCAAATATTTATAGGAACAATATATATTCAACTTTTTTCCCCCATGGTACCACAATTGTTTGATTAAAATTAATGAAAAAGACAGCCTATATATTCAGACCTACTGTACTGCACAGGTCTAATATAATGTTACACATCAGCTGTTTTTCCCCAACAGTTAACCAAATGTTCACTTAAAGGTATAGCGGAGGATCTTTCCAAATTTTAGATAAGACCCGCCCTCTCCACTTTTTGAAAAGTTTGATTGATTCACCAGAATGATTGACAATTAGGAGGACCAATAGTATAGGTTACCCACCAGGAAGTAAAACATCCTCCGCTATACCTTTAAGACATAGCAGATTATGTTTGCTTGAATACTCGCCAAGACAGATATTTTGAAACACTGTAATTCTGTGTAGGTATAAGAGTATATCGGGATCACGCGCTGTCTGAGGCGTCTTTGAGGCACGCTTCGGATGTGTCAGTCAATGTGAGTAAAATCACTTTGTTTAAATCAGTATGAGTTTGAAAATCACATTTCATTGGTTCAGACTCATGCCATCGAGAATTCGCTATTAATATTCACAAAGTTGGATTGCTACGTTTTAAAACAATACCAAACTTGTGCTGAGGGAAAGCACAGTCGTCGAGAAGCGAGCAGAGAAAACTGAATTTTTCATGGACAAAGGAAAACATACAAATAAAGATACTTTTAAATGTTTAATTGGTATTTTGACCCTTGGGATCACTAGATGAGGGCTTAATGAACTCATTTTTGTGAACACCTCAAATTCGACCATTTTGCCTGTAGCTCAGAATTATCCTGTACGCATTCTGACTCATTTTGCCAGCACGGGTCACATATGATATTGCATGTTTCTGCTTCTTCTTCGCCTGTGTTTTTATCAGGAGATTTAATACTTTTTCAAAAGTGAAAGATCTCAAACTAAACCGCCTTCAGTGATACATGTGTTAAATAGTTGTTGTTAAGTGTTAGCTTATTATATTTATGTTGAAATTTTATGGATTTAATTTTTACATTTTCCATAATCTGCCTGTAAATGTTTGTATCTCCCAGGATACGTTTCCCCTTTGGGAGTATAAATTAATTGGAAAAAAGAATGTTTGTTTGGCAATGCGTGTTACAACATTTTAATAACAATTTTAAAACATGTATTCTCTCATAACTTTAAACATTCTTTGTAAAATTCGGTCGAACAATGCCTGTTTATGAATATATTAGCCTACTGTATCATATTTAATATGCAAATTTCTAGGGCCTATGAATGATCAATATGACCAAAACTTTGCTGAGAAACATCGTGTACACAGTCTTCTTCATGCCTTCTGTCCTCTGATTGATAGTTTATACTTAAAAAACAAAAACAAAATTCAAGTAAAGTCCTTTTGCTCAGAAAGTTTTTATTTTTATAAATGTAAATGTAAGAAACATTTATTAGACTGAAGTAACTGGGGTTTATTGATTATTAATAAACCATTTTTTTTTATGTTAAAAATTGCATATATGATCCATAAAAGCCGTGTGTGTGTGTGTAATGTGATACTCAACAAAAAACAGATGCTAACTTGTATATGCATGCATGTGTGTTTTTTTGTTGAGTATCATATTTATACATCGCTTTTATGGCTCATACTGTCAGAAACACAGGGTTAGGACTAGTGTGAAAACTTGAACACAGTCAAAAGGTGAACCCAAATGCAGAAAACCAGATGACAGTTCTGGGAAATATCTTCAAATCTTGTATTTGATGAAAAGGAACGTCCAAACTTTCCTAGGATAAATCCAAAAAGTAAACTCCAAAAAACTTCCACAAATAGATTGACAACAGTTCCAAAAAGTAAATCCAAAAAGTCCACAAAGTAAATCCAGAAGGAATTTGAAAAAAAGTTCACAAAAAGATCTGTGAGTACTCCAAAATTTCAAAGAGCAAAAGTCAATTAAACAAAACAAAGGAACCATACCAGGTACACAAATTAGATTTAGATAACTCCAAAAGAGGCACAGCAAGAGAATGACCTAGACTTGGTCATAGCACTGGAAACACTGAGCAAAGTACTCAGGAGAAGGGTGACTTAAATACACAAACAGGGAACAAGGCACAGGAGACATAATGACAGAGACTGAAAACCAACAAGAGACACAATGAACATATATAATCTATGTGGCCAAACATAAGTCTAAAACCTTGACACCGGTGTTGTGCCTGAACGCGTTCATTGAACGATAGATAGTTCATGAACTCGTTCATATTTTGGGCGAACGTGAACTGAACGTACTCTGTTACTGCCTGATGAACGTTACTGTGAACTCGTTCATTCTGGTGTCTGTGAACGGCACGCTCTCTCAGTTTAACTTCGTTCAAAAGGGTGCAAGATTTCTATAGAAATGTATTTGTCCCGTTCGGAACCTCCGTTGTCCCGTTTATTGACGCTGATCTAACCACTGATGTATGACTGAATCTGATACAACAGCAACACTTGATCACGACACCGGTCATCATCCAATCACAGTCCACACTCACGCGCATCAGACCCAGAGATCAGACCATACGAATAACAAACTCTAAATTGAGAATTTATTATTATTTTGGGACAAATCATTGTTTGATTTGCGCACAGAATCCTCCGCTGTCTGGTCGCTTCGATCCGGACTCGCGCTAACGACAAATCCCTTTCACTGTCCGACTGGGTTTTGATTTCGGCAAATCAGTTTTAACGAATTCAAACAACGTGATTATTGTGAGTCCAACATACATCCAGCCACGCAAGAAAGCATCAAATCATCCTGAGGGAATAATATACTGATGTGATTTGCTGACCAAGAAACATTTATACATTTAATTATTATTAATGTAAAAAAAAAGAAAGAAAAAAAAATCAGGATTCTTTGATAAATAAAAGGTTCAAAGTAAATTTATCCGAAATAAAAAAACGTAGCATTATAAATGTACTTGCTGAATAAAAGTAGGCTATTAATTTCTTTAAAAGTAGTGTATAATTACAAAAGCTTTCTATTTCAGATAAATGCTATTATTTTGAACTATGGTTTGTGTGTAATATGACTTTAATCAAAACAAATGTGTTGTCTGAAAACCTTTTGAACACATACAAACCTGAAATGACATATAGGCCTACTGTGTTATGTTGGCCTAGCCTATAGCCTACAAATATTTTTGAGTGTCCCTCATTTTCCTGTAAAGAACCATGCACGATTGTCCCGCATTTGTTTAGTTGGCAACCCTACCCTCAATGCTATGTAAACCCTGGTTGGATAAGGATTTTAAAATTGGATATGAAGATGAAATCTGACGCATAGTTTCAGTGTTAAAACTGATAACATAATTGCTGTCTGTGGTTTTATATGGGCTGTGGCAATAATTTTGAAAAATAATAGCTCGCACAACATATGGAAAAAAAGAACTGAACTAGTTCATTTTTTGGAACTGTGAACTTTAGTTCAAAATTTTGAAGTTTGAACTATGAACTGAACTAGTTCATTTAAAAAATTGTTAACTGAACTTTGAACTAGTTCATGTAGAAAGTGAACTTTCCCAACACTGCCTGACACATATATGCAATTCAATGCAAATCAATAATAATTAAGAGATGGAAAATGTTCCCTAAAAGCCTGTTGTGTCATATTTGACATTTATATTAACATGAAAAAATGTCAAAAGAATAAAAAATGTAACATTAACAAATGGTGAATAATCAATAAACCCAGTTGCTTCAGTCCAGTAAATGTTTCTTACATTAATTTATAAAAATGATGAATCATTAATAAATCATTTCTCAGCAAAAAATACTTTATTTGATAAAAAAAAAGTATAAACTATCAATCAGAGGACAGAAGGCATGAAGTAGATTGTGTGCAAGAGCAAAACAGAGAGGCAGAAGGTAGCATTAGGAAGACAGAAACAATCACTGCATATCCAGTAAAACCTCATGGTATGTTCACTGTCAGCAACAGTGTTGTCATAATTATCAATTTAGGTTTGACCATATTGGTTTCACTTTATTTTAATGGTCCCTTGAACACATTCTGTTGACTATCAGTACAGTTGCACATGTCTACTAACTCCCATTGGAGTGTTAATAGATTTATTAGTAGACTAGTAGGGTTAGGGTTAGAATAAGTTGGCATGTAGTTACAAAGTTACTTATAGTCAGTAGTTAACCTACCATACTCTTGTGTGCTTTCATCTTCACGATGAGTCTGTCACAGAGAAGAGGTGTAGTTGTGTTTGAGCGCATTTTGAACTGTTGGATTTATGAAGAACATGTGTTGAAAGCTTTTTGAATTTCTTTATTCTTTTTTTTATGACTGATAAATCTCCAATTGAAATTTAGACATATTTAATAGTCTGTGTAGAATTGTGGCTTGTACGTGTTGATCTGAACTGAGAGAGTGAAGAGTGTGTCATTGTTCTCTACAGGTTGTGGGATTGTGGAGTCACAGATGAAGGTTGTTCTGCTCTGGCTTCAGCTCTGAGATCAAACCCCTCACACCTGAGAGAACTGGATCTGTCTGTGAATAAACTAGGAGATTCAGTTCATCTGCTCTCTGCTGTACTGGAGGATCCTCACTGTAAACTGGACACACTGAGGTAAGATTGTCTCTCTGATTGTCACACATGTCTTTGTCCTCAGTAAGAATTTTAGGACTAAAATTAGCTTGTAAAATGTTCTGTAAACACTAAATCTCAGCACAGAAATCACAGGTGTACACAAATGTCTAATCTCATGATCTGGTATTAGTGTTCATTTTTACATTCTTTTTAAAATATATCCTTTCAATTTAGTGAGTATTTCATTATATTCATTATGTTCAATAATTTTAATTTATTTATTTAATAATTTAATAACAATAATCTGATCCTATAGTTCCCCCGGCACTGCACAGTCCTTACTCGTTGAAGTTTCTGCTTTGAACGGCTCTTTCCGTGGCTACAAAAATAAATAAATTCAAAGTAGCTTTTCAAACACTACTAATGTACTAATATGAAAGATAATAAGCAAAAGAAATGTAATAACTTCATGCTGATCTTCATTATCTTATGTGCAGGGAAAACACCTGAACTTCTGCGGAGCAGTAATGAATAAAGTAACATGGTCAGCGCCGCGCTGGTGAGATTAGTTTGCGCTGTCCATTCGGTTTCGCTAGCAAACACGTCCTCCCTGCGATGTCGAGTCGGTCACACAGCTCGGTCCATTGAGCCGCACCGATGATGTCAGCACGGCACGAGCTCTGTAACACCGCTCCGTTTCGTCCCACTATTGGTGTGTTTGGCTTCCCATACAACTCGTTACAACTAACAGACATTGCTTAAAAGAGTTTGTGAGACGCGCCAAATTAAACAGAAGTGCGGACACACAACTTCCTTTTCAAGGGAAATTAGCCATCATCAACTACCGAAATCTTTTCTTATTTCAGTAATGCGTATGAATGAATTTCACCAAGGTTGATCAATGTTTTTTGTTTCACTAGTGTTGAGGCTTTTCAATAATTGTTTCCTATACGGCCCTTCATACTGGTGGTTTCATATTTGTCTCCTCAAGTTTCAGACAAGAATGAACATTGATCTAGTTCATTTGTACAGTATGGTGCACTGGCAGAATAGTTTTGTATAATTAGTGTAGAAATATGTGAAATGCTTATAAATCATTAAATGTTTAAGTTTTATAGGCCCCATTATTACACATTTTTCAAGTGTCCAGACATATATTGTTATCCATTTAATATGAAGAGACAATTTTATTAGTCTTTTTCATTATAATATATATTATAACATTTCTAAAGACACTTATTTACTGTTGTGGTAATAAACACATATGTGTTAAACTGTAAGCATGAAGTTATAAGGCAACAATAAATGATAAACATGAAAATGGTCTTGATATAAAAGCTTCAGGTCAGGGGCATTCAGTCCGTATACTGTACGCTGTGAATGCTCTGCAGACCCAAGCCATTTAAGAGAATGAGTTTGTGGACTCGCAAATTAATATTAGCACTATAAATATGACTATAAATTCACTTGTCGGTTGAGGTGTAAAAGTCCGTCATTTATTTATTTGCCATTCAACAATTTTTTTCCAAATAAGTGCCAGTTATAAAGTAAATAAAATTAATACATTATTAGTTAACTGTGTGATTTGTATATGTAAATTTCTGAAATACATAACTTGCACACAGTCACCTCTGATAACAGATCACTCTAAATTGTAATGTAGATGTGCATTTTCTGTAAAACTGCTTTGAAACAATATGTATTGTGAAAAGTGCTATACAAATAAAATGTGAAATTAATGGAAAAGTTATGGAGGGTTTTGGGTTAGTGTATCCACAACGCTGGCGTTATTATGCATCATCATCATTGTTTTGCGTTCTATGGAAGCATATGGGTAGCAATATTCAATTTGAAATGTAATATGTAAAATGGCAATGCATTTCTGTATTTAAATTTACGTTTTCCATTACATTTGTGCAACGTTTGGTGCAAAATTAAAATTAAAATTCAATTATATTATTTACATTTGCCATTTCATACACTAGTTTTAATATGTAAATTGAATACATATTTGAACATATTTTAAGTTTGCAGTGGCTTCATAAATTAATGAAAAATATAAAAAAACAAAGTACACCGGATGCACATTTCTTTGTTCTTCATTTTCTAGAACTAGTTTAAGAATCTTGCTGTATTTATATGTAATTAATTAAGAGAAAGTACACCGCCATCTTATTCTGACGAAAGTGACTTGAACGCACTGCCGTCGTAAACACGACTTCCCAGGAGGACTTATAGATGATGACATCACCGGGGGGGCCAACTTCACACAGTGATTGACAGGGTGGGAGGGGGCGGGGCCAACTTCACGCAGTGATTGACGGGGGGGAGGGGGCGGGGCCAACTTCACACAAGGCTTGTTCGACTTCATGCAGGTCTGCGCAGACCGATCTGCGGCTGACTTGAAGCAGTGCATGCCGGTTAGAAATTTTGTCCGACTTGATAAAGTGCCGACGCCATGTGACTGTGACGTATGCCATCAAAGTACCGCGAGAGCGATTCGAGAGTAGCCGGAGAACTCAGCCAGCGCAGCTTCTCAAGAGCGGCTGCACGAGCTCTGATGACGACACAGCTGTTCCACGATTGGCCGGATTCACCGCATGACAACGATCACGTGTGTTTCGTGTTTATTCGAAAACCTTTAGTTCCTCTAAAGCTCACAAATCAGTTTTTTTATAACAGTAAACACTCTTTTCATGTAGTTGCGATTAGGGGTGCAACGGATCAAAAAACTCACGGTTCGGATCGTTTCTCGGATCAGAGTCACGGATCGGATCATTTTTCGGATCAGCAAAAAAAAAAAAAAGACAATACAAATAAACATAAGCCTTTTATGTTATAAGTTATTTATACTTATAAGTTTTGTCTTTTTGTTTATTAACACTTTTAAATTATTAAATTAAAATATATAAAATCAACAGCAACGGGATGTCGTAACGTGGCTCAAGCACTTTCAGCATGTGTTTAAAGCCCTCGTTTTGCACAACCGAATATGGCCTCATGTCTGCACCTAAACACACTGATAGCGTTTGTGATGGCTTTAGCCCGGTCTGATTGTGAAACGTTGAGCAGCCTTCGTTTTCACTCATGTCAGTGAAACACCGGGGTGATGTCGCTTCAAATGCGTGGCCATAGGGATGTCCCGATACCACTTTTTCACATCCGATATGATACCGATGCCGCAGCTTTGGCTAGTTGCCGATACCGATATCAATCCGATATTTTTATTTTATTCTTGAATATAGTCCACAACAATAGTTGATAATGAAAGACTGCCACCCTTTATTCAAAAGGCCTTGAGATATGTTTGGTAATTGTACCTGAATGAATTTAAAATGAATTTGCTATATTTCAGATCAATATATTTGTTTCCTTAAAATTTTAATTAACTTTAACTTTATTCTCATCTGAATTATAAATAATTAATTTCTGTATAAAATAATACTACCATTAAAAACACATTTGATTTTCTATTAGTATTAGTGTTCGATTAGTGCTCTGTTTTAGGACAAGAAATGAAAACCAATGCAATATGATGAATGTCCAAAAGATGAGATAATTTTTGCTTTTAAACAGTGTGTGTGTGATTTTGGTTGGGTGTCAGTTGTAGGTTACAGTTTGACAAGAGTTTAAAGTTTGACAAAAGCACGATTTTGTGTTTTACACAAATATAATTAGGCTAAACACTTTTTGCAGTTTTAATGATGTCCTGTACAAAATGACGGAGTATGTTTTTACATTTCCACTGTTCGATCGCGCCCGTGCCTCTCTCTCTCGCTCTCTGACACACACACACACACACACACACACACACACACACACACACACACACACACACACACAATCCAGCATTGCAATCTTGACAACGCAGCCTGTTCATTTTGCTGCGTTCACACCAAACGCGAATAGAGCGTCAAATTTGCGTCTAGTTCTATGCTTGAACAGTTTGAATCCATTCGCGCGTCCAAAGCGAATAAAGACGCGCCGCGCGCGTATAATGATAAAGCGAGCATTTGAAGCGAAATAGACGCGTGTTCAGAGCTAAGGCGGGGCTACAGATTCCTAGTTTCCACAGTGCCTACACACCGGCACGGTTTTATCCACTAACCTCTTTTCCTTCATCATTATATTTGACAGGGAAGCCAAAATGCTCCCATACAGGGGATTTAAATGAAGCGGGGCGTTCAAGCTCCTCCGTTACTCCGCTCGCTATGACCACGCTGTGTGTGGACTGAACATGCGCACAACTTTTTTTTTTTCATAAATCAATCCGCGGATCACGTGTGTGCCGAACCGAAGATATTGATCCGAACGGATCACGGATCAGTGATGATCCGTTGCACCACTAGTTGCGATGTTATATTGTGTCATGTTTATCAAATTAAAACTGATTAAAAAACGTAGACTCCACTTCATTGTGGAGTTTATGTTGAACTTTATTCTTGTTCAAACAGACGCTGTATGAAGCAGTACATAAAGTATTGAATGAAAATGTCTCTGAAACATCTGTGTATTATTTGGCAAATATTGAATTTATTTCACTTCAGCTGTGGTAAAGTATGCAAACACCACGTGAGCGGTCACTACGGGAACCAGAAAGTGTCCGACTTCACGTGTCCATTTGCAGCTCCTCCCCGCCTGCACTCGACTACTCTCAAGAAGTCCTCTCTGCAGCCTGTAGCACGATGACGTATAGCTGGATCAGATCCAACACGTACTGGACGCTGTTACGCGCATGCGCGGTGGTGTGTTTGGTGACGTCATATATGCATGCGCACTAGAAGAGAGTTGATCAGTGATGATTTTTTTTTTTTTTTTGGCTTGTCCTGCAGACACTGAACAGCAAATTAAGAGGAACCTTATGTACAGATCACTGTGGAAAAATTTGCCATTAACGAAGGAACTCTTACCAGACAAAATATCTTAAACCATTTTTTTTCTTTCTTTTTTTTGGACATCTGACAAGATTTCTTTTCTTGATGCTGTTATTATTTTTGCATTTTCCCTTGAATGTGTACTGGTATGTTAAGTTGTTTACAGACCATATTTTATTGTAGCTTTAGGATTAACATTACAGAGACAATTACTTGACTAATTTTTGCTTCCACTCAACAGCAAATATGACCTGAATAAAATAAAATGGCTTAATTTTAAAATGTTCTGTATACACGTATAAAAAAATAAATAAATACTTGCGGTGACCACATGCTATTAATCCATCAAATTTAGGTTTAAAATCATGTGATTTAAAATGTTGTAAAATGTACTATTTTGTAGAGAGAAACTAGGATAACTTAAGCATCACATTTATGTAAATAATTATTCATCAATAATTACTTATTACTATTTATCAGTACTACTACTACACAGGTTAGAACGCTTAGATGGGGCGGGGCCAACTTCACTTCCGGCGCTGCACTGTGGCGACGAGTGCCTACAGCACGTCTGAAATGTTTGTTTGTTTTATGGGTTATATCAGAGCCCGTCTACGGAGAGCCTTGGCACTCCCCATTTAGCCCCATTGTATTGATTTTGGTTGCAGTACCATTAGAATTCCACTGGGGGTGATCGTGGGCGAGTGCAGATTGAATGGGAGTCAATGGGGCTAGATGGCTAAATGTGTCTCTTTCACCCGATTGCCGTTGAGAAATCTCAGATTTTATTGTAGGTTTTGCAAGTTCAACATAGGTTATAGGTCGAAAGTTGAATGAACCAGTACTTATGTCCTTTCGATTTCTTACAGGTTGGGCCGTTGTTGGCCGGAACAAGCTAGCATTCTGCTAATGAATGACGTCATCACATTTTTGAACGCTTTTTTAGAGCAGATAAGTGAACTTAAAAATGCAATTTTCAGCTGAGTGTATTATCTTAGCCCCCCCTTTCGAATACAACATTTAAATTACTAGAAAAAAAATTATATCCTGAGAAAAGTGGGTTTTGAGGGGTATTTCGCCATAGACCTCCATTCATTCTGCACTCGCCCGCGAGCGCCCTCTTATGGATAGAGACGTGTTACTGCAACCAGTCCAGAACCCGGAAGTAAGCAGAGAGTGCCAATTCTCTTTATATTAGACATTCTCTGGTTATATGTAAGCGTTTTTCATCACATAAACCTCGAACTACACGCTTTGAAAGTTTGGTTGTTAAGTCAGAAGCGAGCCAACAAAGTCAAGATGCGTTTTGTTAAGCAGTTTTTGTCTATCGTCCTGGCGATTCACCTGTTGCTGTTAACAGTCCTTTCACTGAGTCGGGGAAGCTATTCATCGGCCGCCGCCACAACATATGGGATTTTACATTATACCCGGGATCAACTCTGGCAACTAAGGGATCTGCATAGCGGAAACTTTCCAGTCGATCTGCCAGATGAGTGTACACGGACATCCACATCACCGAGGAAAAGAGGCCGGCGAGGAGGCGTACGGCGTAGAGTTCGCGCACGGGGGAGCAAGCCACCTCTACCTACGGTCATCCTGGCTAACAACCGCTCCTTGGTGAAGCAACTTACGGAGCTACGGAACGCTGTGAGGAACCTCTCAGAGTATCGGGAAAGTTGTCTGTTGTGCTTCACGGAAACATGGCTTAAAGACACGACTGATAACTCAACACTCAGGATCACAGGGTTTAGCGACCCGATTAGACTGGACCGTGATGCACAGGTAACCGGCAAAAGAATGGGAGGGGGGGTGTGTGTTTATATAAATGAGCGATGGTGTAAAAACTACACAGTAAGAGACTCCCATTGCTCGGAGGATATTGAGCTATTGTCGCTGTCGGTAAGACCTTACTATCTACCTAGGAAATTTGGTCAGGTGTTTGTCACTGTGGTATATATTCATCCCCGCGCTAATACTAAGGTCGCGGCAAATAGGATATACGACACAATGGCTAAACTAGAAAACATGGCACCTGATGCACCGAAGTTTGTGCTCGGAGACTTTAAAGGGTTAGTTCACCCAAAAATGAAAATTCTGTTAGTAATTACTCACCCTCATGTTGTTCCAACCGTGTAAGACCTTTGTTCATCTTCGGAACACAAATTAAGATATTTTTGATGAAATCTGAGAGCTGATAACTTCTCCGTAGGCTTCTAGGTGGCCCAAACTTGCTGGCCCAGAAAAGTTATTAAAGAGATCGTTAATATAGTCCACGTGACTACAGTGGCTCAATATATCAAGCGACGAGAATACTTTTTGTGCGCAAAAACAAACAAAAATAACGACTTTATTCCACTATTCATTTCCTTTTCTCTGGGCCTCGTAAGTGTTTTTGCGCAGCGCGTCTGTGTTACACGTCACCACGTAGGCTCACTATTGGCCGACGCTGGTCATGTGTGTGACGCGCAGCGCAAAAATACTACGCGAACCAACTAGTGGCCCAGAGAGAAGGAAATGAATAGTGGAATAAAGTCGTTATTTTTGTTTGTTTTTGCGCACAAAAAGTATTCTCGTCGCTTGATATATTGAGCCACTGTAGTCACTTGGACTATATTAACGATCTCTTTAATAACTTTTCTGGGCCACCTAGCAGCCTACGGAGAAGTTATCAGCTCTCAGATTTCATCAAAAATATCTTAATTTGTGTTCCGAAGATGAACGAAGGTCTTACGCGGTTGGAACAACATGAGGGTGAGTAATTTGTGACAGAATTTTCATTTTTGGGTGAACTAACCCTTTAATGGATGCTCAATCAAAAGCGTATTGCCCAATTACTATCAATACGTCGAATGCCCGACAAGGAGGGATAAAACACTCGATCTATGCTTTGGGAATATTAAAGACGCTTATAAGGGCTATGCAAAACCACCCCTCGGAGACTCGGATCACAATGCAATCCAGCTTGTCCCGCAGTATAAACAAAAGCTCAAGACCAGCAAACCGGAGATAAAGACAGTTAAACAGTGGACTAATGAGTCTGTTGAACGCCTTCGAGGCTGTTTTGATTGTACTGTGTGGGACATTTTCGTGCACACTAGTAAGAATTTGGAAGAGTTGACTTTAGTGGTGACTGACTATATTCGGTTCTGTGTGGACTGTATAATCCCAGAAAAAACTTTTAGGGTATTTCCAAATGACAAACCCTGGGTAAATAAAGAATTAAAAGTTGCACTGCACAGGAAAAGGAGAGCTTTTGAGCAGGGAGACAGGCTTAAAATGAAAGCAATTCAGAAGGAGATTAGACAGATAACAAATGACTGTAAACAGAAATATAAACGGCAGATTGAGGTGAAAATGAGGGGGAATAACCTGAAACATGCATGGCAAGGGATGTATACAATGATAGGGAAGGAAGAGAAGAAAAGGCACATAGATGCAAATGGAGATGATCAAGCATTTGCAAATGAACTGAATGGTTTTTATGCACGGTTCGAAACATCAGACTTTCTCCTGGAGCGTGATGCCATTAGACAGCAGTTACAGTATGGTACTCCTCCAACTATTACAGCGGATGAGGTGCGTAGAGTTTTTAATAAAATTGATTCTAAAAAAGCACCAGGCCCAGATCAAATAAGTGGTAGGGTTTTGCAAATGTGTAGTGAACAACTTAGCCTCATTTTCTGCCAGCTTTTTCAAAAGTCATTAGATACACATTACATTCCTAAAGCCTGGAGGTCCTCGCTCATAGTACCAGTACCTAAGGTAGCAAGACCAGCTGATTTAAATGATTATCGTCCAGTCGCCCTAACATCAATCGTGGTGAAGAGCCTAGAGAGAATTGTTCTGAGACATATTCTAAATGATGTGCAATGTAATATCGACCCTTTACAGTTTGCCTATAGAAACAAGCGGAGCACAGATGATGCCCTTCTGTATATGCTCCATAATATCTATTGCCATCTGGATAAGCCCAAACGATATGTCCGGGTTCTCTTTATAGATTTTTCCTCCGCCTTCAACACCATCAGGCCCCACATTATGATGGAGAGGCTGGGGCAGTTAGGGGTAAATCCTAACATTATAAGGTGGGTTGAGTCCTTTCTGACGGAGAGAACACAGTGTGTTAGGGTAAATGAGGCTGTGTCCTCCCCGATTATGACCAATACAGGATCCCCACAGGGCAGTGTCATCTCACCAGTATTGTTCACTCTTTACACTAATGAGTGTAGAAGTAATACACCTGAGCATCTTACAATAAAATTTGCAGATGATACAGCAATAGTGGGGTTAATACAGAATAGTGATGAGACCAACTACAGGGCCTGGGTGGATCAATTTGCAGATTGGTGTAGGTCCAGCTATCTTCATCTAAATATAAAGAAAACAAAGGAAATAATAATAGATTACAGAATTGGGAGCCAGCCCCATCAGTGTTTGGTTATAAATGAAGAGGATGTTGCGATTGTAGCCGAGTACAAGTACTTAGGGACAATAATAGATAATAAGTTGCAATGGAACAGTTATACTATAAAAAGGGGCTGCAGAGGCTGCATTTTATGCGGAGACTAAGACAATTTAGAGTGGATAGTGATACGATGTTACTTTTTTATCACTCATTTGTGGAGAGCATTCTACTTTTTTGTTGTGTTGCCTGGTATTTCTCTTTGTCAGTGACCAATAAAAACAGACTGAGCAAGATAGTTAACTTGGCTAGCAAGGTTGCAGGGAAAAAACTAGACAGTATGGCTATTACCTGTGAAAGAAGGGTGTTGAAGAAAGGTCAAGCAATTAATAGAGATATGTCACACCCCCTACACCAGGCATATGAGGTGTTGCCATCAGGGAGGAGGATTAGGTTACCCTCTTTCAAAACTAATCGAGCCAGTAAGTCATTCATTCCAACTACATTACACTTATGAATAAGAACTTACCTGCAGGACAGCACTTTAAATAGCATCATGCACTTTCTTTCCAGCTTGACTGTTACAGTATGCACAACTGCACTTTATTATCCTAGTTATGTGTAGTGGGGTTTGAGTCTTCTGTCCTGATGTTGTGTATGGGTGTGGGTGTGGTAGGGTGGGGGTGTTTGGGGAGAGGGAAATGTTGTTGTATATTTTGTTTGGAATTCTGTCTTGTCAACTGTCTTGTTGTCTTATGTATAAATGTATCAGACGTACTGTATGGCAGGGGTTCCCAACCTTTTTTTGTCTGAGACCCCCTTTTACCCAAGAAAATATTTTAGGGCCCCCCTTCACATTTAATGATATTATCGCTCTTGTAAGCTTGCAGCAAGGATGACAAAATATGTTGTTTTCAAATAAACGGTATGTTTACTATAAACAGATATGTTTATGCACAAATAATAGCCTATAATATTGAAAATACAATAACAAAAACATTAGTAGGCCCTTTGTAATTAAAAAATGTAAGCCTAGGAGTAGCCTATAAATTTGCCCTATTTTAAATGCAATAACAAAAATATCAGTATTCACACTTGTGTGTAGGTAAAAAAAGAATGAATATAGGCTATTACTAAATGACTTCTGTCTGGGGCCTCAATACTTGCATGTTATTTGTGAGGCTTTATCAATGTGAGGCTTTATTTTTGAGGCTTTTGGCGCTATAGCGAGTGATAATAAACTTGTGTTTATTAACAGAATAATGCGTCTTTCGGAAGAACATTGTAGCCGGAACTACTTCTCTCTCTGTGTGCGTCTATGACGAGTCACGCAGGTACTGGGCTACTCCGCAGCGGCAGCGATCCGAACTAGGGTAAAATAGTCCCTATGTAATCACTTATTATAGGTGTACCATAGTGATTCAGGATAAGACAAAAACACTGCAAAATGGATTCATGATGAACTCGCTCATTATATAAATTTTGAACAGAAAAAAAGTTAAGGACTTTTATTTAATGCAAATTGCTCAAAACTTTTCAAAATATGACGCGACCCCCCCACAGAGCTCGCTGAGGCCCCCTTGTGGGCCGCGACCCCCCTGTTGGAAACCGATGCTGTATGGTGTAGAACAAATTTCCGAAAGGATAAATAAATCTCTCTCTCTTCACACAGTGATTGACAGGGAGGGAGGGGGCGGGGCCAACTTCACACAGTGATTGACAGGGAGGGAGGGGGCGGGGCCAACTTCACACAGTCATTGACGGCGGAATGCATTTTCAATTTGCACATTGAATTTTGCTTCATTCATTGCGGGACATTTAATGAAAATGCAATCGCAAGTGTCTTAACTGTGGGTGTAAATGCAATTAAGAAAAATAACATTTGAATGATCATTTTGCTACATTATTTGTTTGAACATGTTAAACAGTGACTTTTTATCTCACAATTCTGACTGTTTTTCCCCTCAGAATTGCAAGGTATAAACTCGGAATTCTGACTTTTTCTTGCAATTGCTATTTATGTCACGCAATTGTGAGTTTGGCCCTGTCACAAATGGCACCCTAAACACCGCACTTGTCGAGTCCGCACTTTCCTGACGTAACGCCGCTTTGACTGTCGTGAACAAGTCTGCTGCGGAGCTCGCTTCAGTGCGCATTTAGAGCACATATCGACCGCAGAGGGGCGCTCGTGAGTACCCTTCTGAAACCTAAAACTACTAAATGGGACACCCTATGGACTTAATGGGCACGCAGAAGCCATTGTAAGTCTACAAGACTGAAAGTGAGGTGTGCCATTTAGGACAGGGCCTTTATATCTCGGTGAGTGGATTCTGACAAAATGAAACACCTCTGATTGGCTGCGTTCAATAGACCAACAAACATGACTGTGATTGGCTACATTACTCACCGCTGTAAAAACATTTGACGTTCTCCAGAGCTCAAACACAAAAACACACTTGAGAGTTTGCCAGTATGATATTATTACAGAATCAACTGAGGATGATCTTGCATTCGCTTGAGAGTGCTTATATTTAAATTTGACTTTGTGATGTTTTTTACTATTTTTTTAATTTAACAAATTATTTGTGATCAAGCATTAATTGACGGACCCCCTGCAGTACGGCTGCGGACCCTTGTGTTAAACTGATCTGATCTGAACTGAGAGAGTGAAGAGTGTCATTGTTCTCTACAGGTTGTGGGATTGTGGAGTCACAGATGAAGGTTGTTCTGCTCTGGCTTCAGCTCTGAGATCAAACCCCTCACACCTGAGAGATCTGGATCTGTCTGGGAATAAACTAGGAGATTCAGTTCATCTGCTCTCTGCTGTACTGGAGGATCCTCACTGTAAACTGGAGAAACTGGGGTAAGATGAACTCTCTGATAAACACATATTTTGTCCTTGGTAAATATATTATGTATTAGTTATTTAATAGTTTTTAACTTTTTTACTCAATGATCACCAACTTTGCTTGTTAAACTCTAGCTTGTTTTCGGGTCTGAAGAAGGAGTCCAACCAAACAATTACACATCCACACAACACAAATGAGAGACAAATGAATACATTTTATTGAGAGCTCATTTTCTGTACAATTATAGTTTGACCAGGAAAACCAAAACCAGTATTTTATGTGTGATTCATAGACACTCAGTTAAACAATAAATTACAAGTGATACTTACTTCAGTCCAAATGCACAATAAATAAATATTCAGTTAAATCAGTGAACATCACAGGTGAGCCAATGCTTGATTAAACATGCTAATCCTAAAACATAAATGTTCTCCCCAGTATATACAGTACTGTGCAAAAGTCTTAGGCATGTTAATACCCCCCCCCCCCCCCCCCAAAAAAAAGATGGTTTTAAGTCAGTTATTTATATATTTTGCTGTAATGTGTCAGTAGGAAATATCAGTTTAGATTTCCAAACATTCTTTTTGCCATTAATTGTAATAATCCAGTGAGATTTGTGTATGCACAAGGAATCTGACAACAGCCGGTATGATCTGATCTCACCATCATCGAGTCCGTCTGTGATTACATGAAGAAACAGAAAAATGATTAACATGCCTAAGACTTTTGCACAGTACTATATAGTATAGATATATATAATTACTCCACATCACAAACAAGACAAAACATTACACAAATACACAAAGTATAAATGTTATATTAAAACAACAGTGTTTTTGAACTGACAGAGTTACAACACCCACAGACTTCCATAGGAATCGAGGAATGCGGAAGTAAAGTTTTGTATTGCAGTAAATATCATTACAATAAGACAAAACAAAACTATAATAAATGTCCTAAAGAACAGAGCACAATATAAAAAAGGAAAAATAAATAGAAAAAAAATAATAATATCAGGGACAAAAAGGTTTCTAATAATTACAATTTCTTTAATAAATTGATTAATCTTCCACTTTTCAATGTTGACATTCTCTGATCCTCTTCGGTTTAAAAATGACCGAACACTTTTTTTAATTTTATTGTTTTGCTTCATCTGAATGGGATGACACTTGGTGACGTTTGTTGTATTAGCTTTGTGAACACACACAAAATAATCATAGACATGATTCGGATATGGTAAAGGGGCGTAAAAAAAAAAAAAAAAAGTGTCACACTTGGTTCCTTCAAAAATGACCGACAGGAAATGAATGGGAAATACGAAAACTCAGAGAAACTTTTGGTGGTACAAACTACAAATCAGCCACTGTGCAGAAAAAAAGTGCACAGCAATGAAACACACACCCATACACACACACACACACACACACACACACACACACACACACACACACACACACACAGACACACACACACACACACACACACACACACACACACACACACACACACACACACACACACACACACACACACACACACACAGACACAGACACAGACACACACACACACACACACACAGACACACACACACACACACAGACACACACAGACACACACAGACACACACAGACACACACAGACACACACAGACACACACAGACACAGAGAGAAATGAACTGGTAAGACTGCAACAGTAAATTTTGAGAATATGCTTAATAAAATCAATAAATGAAGAAAATACAAAAGAGACTCTCTCACACACACACACACACACACACACACACACACACACACACACACACACACACACAATAATTGTTTGGTCTTATTTTAGCCTAATAGGTGTTCCTGATATCTGCTGCATATGCAACAATACATAAAATAATTACAGTTTGTATGTACATAGTTAAAATAATATTTATTATTATAATTCAATTTTTATTCCTGTTTTTTAACCTACAGTTTGATAATGATTGTTTGCTGTTGTTATTTTATTGTTTTTGCTGTTAGATCATAATTGCTGTTCCCTTCTGAAGTTTTATTACCATTTATAGAATTAAACTGAATAAAATACCAATTAATTGCAAAATGTCTGTATAAAGTGTTTTGAATTATCACTATCCATCCCTTATTTTGTTAGATTTTTTTAATGATCAAATACTGATTAACAAAAATGCTTGCATTGTGTTCCTTTTCTAACCAAACATTATTGTTTGATTGTAATCATAATGCAAAACCTGATACTTATGTAACAAAAATATCTAAAACTTAAAAAAAATAGTCTTTTAGAATGTCTAAATATATATCTAAATAAAAAAAAAATAAACTAATAAAATGGAGAAATCATGTCTAAAAAAAACAATGGGAATCAAAAAGCCTCTCTATGTATTTATATAGGGAGCAACAGTACAGCCTACAGGCGGTTACACGACATTACACAAGTTTTTACTTTTTAACGACACTGGATGACGCTTTTCTCACTTCAAAAAATGGATTTTAAAGGCCTGCACTAATGTGACATGTTGCATTTATTGAAAAATAATAATAATACAAATAAAAATATGAATTCTAATGGAACAAAATGCTCATACATTTTTTTTTAGTAGTTCCATAGAAACCTTTCTAAATTCGAAATAATAATAAAAAAATATTATTGAACAAAAATATGACTGAATTATAAGATTGTATTAGATTGCTACGAAACTATTAATTAGCAATAGCATATATTAGCATGCTAAATGCTAAGCATGAAATCCAATTGTAATATAAGTAATAAACATATTAGAATTATTTATTTATTTTTAAATGGCCATTAATGGATCGTTATTGGACAAATATTTAGAAACAAAAAATATCTTCAAAATATTAAATTAATATTATTGAACCAAAATATAGTACATTTAATTGATAAAGTTACACTTCAGGTGTTATTAATGTTATCTCTTTATCACTCCATAGTTACAGCACTGCATGGCATTTGTCCCTCAGTTTCTCCTCAAGTTCATGGGCAATCTTTAATAAAATATAAATTTTACACACTATTTACACAGCGTCATTGTTCTCTACAGGTTGAAATATTGTGGAGTCACAGATGAAGGTTGTTTATGGGGTGAGATTTCGGTCACAATTCTGCGCGCGCAAGATCACATTTTGAGCGTGGAAAAGGGCATTTCGCACGCGCGTGAACTGAGTTTTGCGGAGAAATGTTCGTCTCGCAGATAAGAAAATATTGCGAGCGAACGAAAATCAATTTTGCATTTAAAATAAGTATTTGGATGTGCGCGGACGTTCTCTTTCGCGTGTGCAAAGTTTCACTTTCTTGCTCCTTTCATACCAGCCGTGAGCGCTCTCTAAGCGCAGACGGCTCGCTTGCTCAACACAACCCAGCGTTACAATATGCCATAATTCCAGCCAATCAGAGATGAGACTGCTAAATTCTGATTGGCTGGCTTGAAAACCAATCACAAGACTCCCTGCATCACCTACTGCGGAAGAGAACTAGTTTTTTTTTTTTTTGTTTTTTTTTTATTTAGTCAGTTCAAATACAAAAACATTTCAGTACAATGCAAAAAAAAAAAAAAAATGGTTACAAAGTATTGACAATACAGCTCAAAATATTTTACCAAAATAATAATAATAATAATAATTATTATTATTATAAAATAAACAAACATAAGAACAAATACAAAAATATAAGTATAAAATATCAGGGCATTTATATGTATTTGAAAAGCTTTAATATTTGTATTGTTTTTATAAGCTTTTTATTTTGTGATCTCATGTTTGAAAGAGTTTCAAAATATATTGTTAGATCAGTGTTATAGAAGGCAATATATCGTAGGAGGTTTTCTTTTGTTTTATTCTTGTCTTATGAATATAAAATTTCGCCAAAATGATAAAAAGATTAATTATATAATTTTGTTTTTCAGAAAAAAAAGGGTTTTTGAAACAAAGTAAAATGTCATGAGGGTCTAAATCAAGACATCTGTTCAATTTTTTTGTCATATCTATTTTAAAGTCAGTCCAAAAAGAAATTGAACATTTATTTTTATATTGCCCTTTTTCTGTCTTCAAGTGATGTGTTACAAAAAGTGCACTTATCACAAACAGCGTGAATATATCTACTAATGGTTGCATTTACAGGATAGCATCTATGAATAATTTTGTACATTACTTCTTTGACTTTATTAGAAATAATAAACTTATAGGGCATAGTCCAAATGTTGCGCCAAGATATACAATAAGGTTTAAGCCACTTTGATTTACATGGAGGACTGGATCCAACATTAAAGGAGTTTCTTATAAAGTTGTTATTAAAACCTTTATCAAATAAAGAGAGACCATTTACAAAGAGTTGAGGATTTTGTAAAGATGTATTATTGATATCTACATCTGAAAATTTGTTTAATATTAGTATGCCATTAGGAATAGCCTTAATTACTTTGTTAAATTCTTTTTCATTTACAAATAAACCATATTTTGAAATAAAATTAGGGTGGTTGTAAAATTGCCCATTTTTGTCAATTAGTTGGCTAACAATTAAAATGTTGTGTTGGACCCAATTCTCCATGTACAAAGATTTTTTATTATGAATGATATTACTATTGTTCCATATAAAACACCTATTGGGAGAAAAATTGTGTTTGTACAAAAGGGACCAGAAAAATAATGTTTGTCGGAAGAGAACTAGTGCAGTTGAGTAAAGTTGGCAGTAAATTCACAGATTCGATTGTTGTATAACCATCAGGACAGCAGTGATGTGTGAACTGAATTTAGCAACAATACAGTGAATTACAGTAAAGATATGTTTCATAAAAATCATAAAAATTATACATTTACAATTGTATAAAATTTAAAATATATATTTTCCCAAAATAAGTGTTGTAGTATAACCTTCAGGACAGCAGTGATGTGTGAACTAAATTAGGCAACAATACAGTGAATTACAGTGAAGTTATTTAATATATTCATAAAAATTATACATTTACAGTACAATTGTATATACAATTTAAAATAGGCCTATATATTTTACCAAAATAAGTGTTGTTGTATAACCATCAGGACAGCAGTGATGTGAACTGAATTTGCCAACAATACTGTGAATTACAGTGAAATTATTGAATATTTTTCATAAATAATAATCATAAAGAATATATGCAAAACGATATTTATACAAAATAAGTGTTGTTATAAAAAGAGGTGTCATTTGTGCAGTAACAACGTTTAGCTCACGAGTTATTGACCCGGGAAGTTCGAATCTGTGAATTTACTGCCAACTTTACTCTCAACTGCACTAGTTCTCTGAATCCGCAGTAGGTGATGCAGGGAGTCTTGTGATTGGTTTTCAAGCCAGCCAATCAGAATTTAGCAGTCTCATCTCTGATTGGCTGGAATTATGGCATATTGTAACGCTGGGTTGTGTTGAGCAAGCGAGCCGTCTGCGCTTAGAGAGCGCTCACGGCTGGTATGAAAGGAGCAAGAAAGTGAAACTTTGCACACGCGAAAGAGAACGTCCGCGCACATCCAAATACTTATTTTAAATGCAAAATTGATTTTCGTTCGCTCGCAATATTTTCTTATCTGCGAGACGAACATTTCTCCGCAAAACTCAGTTCACGCGCGTGCGAAATGCCCTTTTCCACGCTCAAAATGTGATCTTGCGCGCGCAGAATTGTGACCGAAATCTCACCCCATAGTTGTTCTGCTCTGGCTTCAGCTCTGAGATCAAACCCCTCACACCTGAGAGATCTGGATCTGTCTGGGAATAAACTAGGAGATTCAGTTCATCTGCTCTCTGCTGTACTGGAGGATCCTCACTGTAAACTGGAGAAACTGGGGTAAGATGAACTCTCTGATAAACACATATTTTGTCCTTGGTAAATATATTATGTATTAGTTATTTAATAGTTTTTAACTTTTTTACTCAATCACCAACTTTGCTTGTTAAACTCTAGCTTGTTTTCGGGTCTGAAGAAGGAGTCCAACCAAACAATTACACATCCACACAACACAGATGAGAGACAAATGAATACATTTTATTGAGAGCTCATTTTCTGTACAATTATAGTTTGACCAGGAAAACCAAAACCAGTATTTTATGTGTGATTCATAGACACTCAGTTAAACAATAAATTACAAGTGATACTTACTTCAGTCCAAATGCACATTAAATAAATATTCAGTTAAATCAGTGAACATCACAGGTGAGCCAATGCTTGATTAAACATGCTAATCCTAAAACATAAATGTTCTCCCCAGTATATACAGTACTGTGCAAAAGTCTTAGGCATGTTAATACCCCCCCCCCCTATATTAAAACAACAGTGTTTTTGAACTGACAGAGTTACAACACCCACAGACTTCCATAGGAATCGAGGAATGCGGAAGTAACGTCAACGTTTTTTTATTGCAGTAAATACCATTACAATAAGGCAAATAAAACTATAATAAATGTCCTAAAGAACAGAGCACAATATAAAAAAAGGAAAAAGAAACAGAAATAGAAAAAAAAAAATAATATCAGGGACAAAAAGGTTTCTAATAATTAACATTTCTTTAATAAATTGATTAATCTTCCACTTTTCAATGTTGACATTCTCTGATCCTCTTCGGTTTAAAAATGATTCATCTTGCTTCATCTGAATGGGATGACACTTGGTGACGTTTGTTGTATTAGCTTTGTGAACACACACAAAATAATCATAGACATGATTCGGATATGGTAAAGGGTCGTAAAAAAAAAAGTGTCACACTTGGTTCCTTCAAAAATGACCGACAGGAAATGAATGGGAAATACGAAAACTCAGAGAAACTTTTGGTGGTACAAACTACAAATCAGCCGCTGTGCAGAAAAAAAGTGCACAGCAATGAAGGAGTGACGCAAATAAGACACCCCCCCCCTCTCTCTCTCTCTCTCTCTCTCTCTCTCTCTCTCTCTCTCTCTCTCTCTCTCTCTCTCTCTCTCTCTCTGTGCGCATGTGCGGCGTGTTTGTGGGGAGCGCGTGAGCAAGGAGTGTGTGGAGTTGCTGAGTGAGTTGAACTTTTCCTTTCTGAGTTTATTTATTTATTTTGAATATTGCTGTAAGTTAGAGGAGAAGGTGTTATAGTGGCTATTTTTGTCAGTTTATCTGATAAAGATGGGCTCAAATTCCGATGGATTTTCCTGTTTGTCTGCTCGGCACGCGTGCAAGTGCATGCCGTCAGATGAGTCTGTGTCTATTGAGAGTGTTTTGGTCGCTATTGGTCGAGAAATAGGTGCACAAAACATAATGTCCGCTTCAAGAATGAATAAAGCAATTGTCGTTTTTCTGAAGGAAATCGAAATGGTTAGTCAATTGGTGGAGTGTGGTTTAACTGTTCAGGATGTATTTGTTCCAATTTTACCTTTGTCTAGTCTTTCTAAAAGAGTGATGTTGTCAAACGTACCTCCGTTTATTTCTGATAAAGCGCTCGAGTCTATCTTAGCTCGTTATGGAAAATTGGTTGGGCAGATTAGAATGATTCCTCTAGGACTGAAAAATCCAGAGTTGAAACATGTCATGTCTTTCAGACGTCAGGCTCTGATGATATTAAGCGCTGAATTTGAAATGCTTGATGTGTCTGTTAAATTGACAGTGTTTGGTAAGGACTATACAATATTTATCACTACTGAGACTATGAAATGCTTTGTTTGCGGAAAATACGGCCATATTAAAACAGGTTGTCCTGTTGTGAAAGAGGCTCAAAGCGCAAAGAATGGTTCAGTGCAAGATTCAATTGTTTTGGAGAATAACGAGTTGGTTAAACCGACTATAGAAAGCGCTGCAGTTGATTTGAATGCGGAAATTGACGCGTCTACTGAAATGAGAGAACGGTTGCCTCAGGGTGGCAATATTGAGATTACAGAAACGGATGCGATCATTCCTGATGCTAGACAGAGTGGAATGAATGACCCTGTAGAGATTGTGGAGGAGGTAGAACAATCTGGAGAACAAGATGGGTCTAAAGTGAGGGATGTCTTGGATGAGGTGCAGGCATCAAATAGGGATATGTCCCAAAATGATGCTGAACCAATATCACAGGATGTTGACAGTGATCCGGATAGTGAGTGTTCAGACTTAATCACTGATGAATTGGATGAATTCAATTCTCAGGAAAGTACTGTTGGGCGATTAAAGAGGATCTGGTATTATAGTTTGGAACAGCTGGATGAATTCTTGAATGCTACAAAAAAACGTATTTTCCTGATTTGAAGCTTTTTATTGATTCCTCTGCTATGGCTATGAAGAAAGCAACACTTGAGGAATTAGATCAGCCTAAGCGTTATCGTTTAAAAAAGTTTGTAAGTGCTGTCAGAAAAAGAGTAAAGAAAAGTCCTTAAAGAGGTAGCCTATTATGTATTGGAAATTACATCTATATTGGCATTTATTCATTTTCTCTTTTTTCATCCTGATGGTATCCTTTAATATCGGATCCTTAAATATAAATGGATGTAGGGATGTACGAAAGAGAGTGACTTTATTTAAGTATTTACAACTTAAAAAAGCAGATGTAATTTTGTTGCAAGAGACTCATACTGATGCCTGTAATGAGACAGATTGGATAAATGAATGGGAGGGCAGTATTAGTCTTAGTCATGGTACGAACGTGAGTGCTGGTGTTGCGTTTTTATTCTCAAAGCGTGTTAAAGATAATCCAGTTTTCTTAGAAATAATACCAGGACGCCTTCTTAGAGCTGATTTAATAATAGGCAATAATAGTTTTTCTTTTTATAATATCTATGCTCCTAATATAGGAAGCGAGCGCTGTGATTTTTTTCTGAAACTTTCTGAAGAATTGTTGAAGTGTTCAGATGATAAGATTGTTGTTATAGTGGGTGATTTTAATTGTACGGTAGATCATAAATTGGATAGGAATCATGAACAGGGTTTTTCCTGCATAGAGAATTATGAGGCGGCCGCCTCCGTCAAATTTCGGGCCGCCTCCGTCTGTCGACAAAAACTCAAGACGGAATCACATGATTAGATACCTCTTTTCCACCGACACGATTCTGCAGCGGGTTCACGGCCGGGTTCCATTCCATTCTCAAACCGTTCTGCGCATTTCGACTGCATCAGAATAAGCACGAGCCCGGCCCTGGCCCGAGACGCTCAAGCACAAGTCCGACAGCTCATCAGAATTATCAGCCCGAGTCCGTTTTTTTTATTATTATTATTACACAGCGGCAGCCTGCCCTATTTGCAGCCATTAAAATAGGTCAGTTTTGTTAGTTATGTTTCTTTTCATTTCTTTATCATGTTAATTTAGACAAATGTTTTGGAGCATTTTTTTTTAAATGAAGCCGAACCGACAGCGAGTATAGCCTACAACATGTTTGATCAATTTAGCCTCTCAAATCAACGCTAATAGGCTACTTTACTTGGCTACAATCCATAGATAGGCTATAAAACACTTCAAGCATATCACACAGACAGTTAATTTAACAAATGATTATTTATTAAACCACAGTGAGTAAAACAACTTTTTTTGAAATACTGAGGCAGGCTCAGGCTGCTCGAACCAGCGCTCGCAAACGAAAGGAGCAATAGCCTATCTAAACCAATTAAATTAAATAAACTTGCAGGTTATCTTACCTCAATAATGCACGACAGAACATGGCCATTCTTTTTTCCAGTAGTTTCCAACAGTTAAACGAAAATAAAAGTCCAATCAAACGAAAAGTTAGAGCAGTCTTTTACAGAGCATCGTGGAGAAAAAGAATAGCATCCACAGTGTAGCCTAAGGTTTTAACCCAGTCCTCCTCTCTTCTATCACTCTTCCCGCTGCGTTTTAAGTTGGCCATCTGTGATTTTTTCTCTTAATATTCTCCATTATTTGCACATGAGGTGAATCGTGGGTCGCGCTGATGGGAAACCTTCTGTGTGTGTGTGCGTGCGTGCGTGTGTGCGTGCGTGCGTGCGTGCATGAGACTGTCATGTCATGCATATGTCACTGTGTAATTATAAGATTATGAAAGTTATGAGGTTATGAAATGTCTTTCTATGTTTGTTTTTCTATCGTCGTCGTCAGCTTCTCATATTTTTTTAATTAATGTCTAAAAATATAAAAAGAAGGATAACCCAAAAAAAGCCTGAGGCCCGGGCCGCATGTGAATTATGACGTGAGAATTGGCCCGAAGCCCGGCCCTAGGGGCATAAATAAGTCAATAATAATAATATTGGCACGTCGGGCTCGGGCTGAAATGCAGGGCTTTAAGCACCAAAACGTGCTTGTCTCAAACGGAGCAAGGTAAATTTCTGCGAAAGCGCACGAGCCCCTGCCCCTCCCCCTTTTCAACATCACCTGTCAGTTATCACAACCTCCACAGACGCACGAAAGTCAAGAAGCACCTTCTCTGCAGCATCGAAGTGCCTTCACTTGTCACAGCCAGGTACCGATACTGTTTTTCTTAAGCTTCGGCTCTCAAACTAGTTAGGTTACTTAAAATATATCCATAGAGCCAGCCTGACTTAGGCAATAGCCGAAATTCTTCTGCCGTTTTTATAAAATAAGCTATCACAAGTAGCAGTCACGTAATTTACTAGTACTGTTTTGTAATTTCATGGCCCCCTATGAACTGTAAATAAAATCAAATTATCTGATTATTAAAATGCCTAAAAATAAATAAATACATGCTTGAAAAAAAGTTTTTCACCTTCTAGTGGTCATTATACATAAAAAGATGCACCAGATTAATGCATTTATCTTTGAAATGTACAAAATTTTCTTACGGGGGGGCATGCCCCCGGACCCCCCTAGAGGAACCGAGCTATCGGATTTTGCTACCTCCGCCTCATTTTCAGCCAGGAAAAACCTGATGTTCTTAAATCTTTAATTAATAGACATAGTCTTGCAGATTTGTGGAGGGATGTTTATCCTCAAGTTAAACAATATACTTGGCTGAAAATTAATTCAAATAAGGTTTCTGCTGCCAGATTGGATCGTTTTTATATTGAGGAATGCAATAAAGGAAGATTTTTTAGTAATCGTATTTCCCCTACATCTATATCAGATCATCATTATATCTCTATGTCTATGTCTGTCTTGTCACCTAAATCCTATAAGTCACAGTGGCACTTTAATAATACATTACTTCAAGATCACATCTTTGTGCACTCTTTTGGTCTTTTGTGGAAGTCTTGGAGAGAAGAGAGAGGTAGTTATTCATCTCTTAGTCAATGGTGGGATCTGGGAAAAGTCCAGATAAAGGTTTTTTGTCAACAATACACAGCAAATAATACTGAGAACTTGAAAGTGAAGATGAAGATGATAGAGCAAGAAATTCTTCAACAAAGTCTCCGCAATCAGGGAGGAGGTGATATCATTAAAGAGAACAAAGGCCTTTTGAAGGATTTATTGGAAGAGCAGGAGAAGGAGACACTTGTCAGAACAAGATATGTGAAGTGCAATGAAATGGATGCTCCAACTGCTTTTTTTTTTCGGACTGGAGAAAAAAATCTAAAGAGCAGAAATTTTTTCACAAACTGAAACTTCCTAATGGCAAAGAAATAACCAATCAACGAGAAATGATAGTTTCTGCTATTTCTTTTTATGAAAAACTTTATCAGTCCGAATTTTGTGATGAAGTAGCAGTTGAAGAACTTCTTCTAGATCTTCCACAGTTGTCTAAAGAAGAAAAGATGGAATTGGAAGAATTCTTGACTTTTGATGAGCTTTCAAGTGCTGTGCAAGGGCTGAACAGTGGCAAATCTTCTGGTGTGGATGATCTCTCTGCTGAGTTTTTTAAAAGCTTTTGGAATGTGATTGGACATGATTTGTATGATGTTTTTTTGGAGTCCTTTAATCAAGGTGTTTTACCCCTAAGCTGTCGGAGGGCAGTGTTGACATTAATCCCTAAGAAAGGAGATCTTGGACTTTTGTAGAATTGGCGCCCTGTGTCGTTGCTGTGTACTGATTTTAAGATACTGTCAAAAGCTATAACTAATAAGTTGAAGAAATGTATGGCAACTATAATTCATGAAGATCAGTCATACTGTATCCCTGAGCGGACAATTTTCGACAACTTGTTTTTGCTAAGAGACATTATTGCAGTTGCTAAAAAACATCAAATTGATATTGGACTCTTATCTTTAGATCAAGAAAAAGCTTTTGACAGAGTGGATCACTTTTATTTACTAAAGACTCTGAAGGCCTTTGGCTTTGGACCACAATTTGTCTCTTGTATTAAACTGCTTTACAGTGAAACATCTAGTATGCTTAAGATTAATGGTTGTCTAACTAGACCTTTTGCAGTAACAAGAGGTATACGACAAGGATGCCCTCTTTCAGGACTTCTATATTCAATTTCTATTGAGCCTTTGTTGTCACATTTGAGGAAACGACTATATGGATTCTGTATTCCTGGTTTTCCAGAGATCCCACCTGTAAAACTCACAGCTTATGCTGATGATATAACTGTTTTCATAAGGAACATTGATGATATGGCTGCTTTGACTTCTAGTTTGAAAACTTTTCAAAAAGCTACATCTGCTAGAATCAATTGGGATAAATGTACATCCCTTCTGTTAGGCGAGTGGAGGGATATAGATCCTCCTCAAATCCCACAACAATGTGAATGGATCAAAGATGGTTTTAAAGTTCTTGGGGTATATTTAGGATCTGATACTTATATGAAAAATGATTGGGAAGGATTAGTTGATAAAATTGTGGGGAAACTACAGAAGTGGAGATGGATTCTCCCGAGGTTATCTTTCAGAGGGAGATGTTTAATCGTTAATAATCTGGCAGCCTCAATGTTGTGGCACAGATTTACAGTGTTGAATCCCCCTGAAGAGTTATTGACTGGTATTCAAAAAGTCTTTGTTAAATTCTTTTGGGATGGTTATCATTGGCTTCCTCCTGGAGTTTTGTATCTCCCAGTTGTAGAAGGTGGTCAAGGACTTATAAATCTGGAGGCGAGAGTTAAGACAATGAGGTTTCAAACATTACAAAGGCTATTATATTGTTCAGATAAGATACCCTGGATTGCATTAGGTTTGTCTGTTTTACAAAGTATTGGGGGAGTTGGATTAGCTAAGCAGTTATTCCTAATTGAAAAATCTGTCCAAAATCCAAATCCAAGAGTAAGTGTTTCTTCTTCTAACTTTTATGTAACTGTATTAAAGGCCTGGCAAATGTTAAAAAAATTGAGAGATGATGATAAACATTATGGTGTTTTAGAACCATTGTTTTTTAATCCTCTCTTTAAAAGGAATTCTTCCATTCTGAGTTCAGTAATTGACAAGTTTTTAAACACAGGAATAGCTACTGTAAAAGATTTAATTGATTTTTCAAAGGGTCAATGGTATACGGCTAAATCTATAGCTAATAGAGTTGGGCTTAGATCAGAAAGATGTGTTGAAGGGATAATTGGAGATCTTAAAAAATCTTTTCCTCAGTCTTTCTTGACCTATGTAAACAATTTTATTGAGAATTCCAGATCTTCGAGTTAATATAAGTCTTGATTTGGATGAAGATTTAAATGATACTTTATTGAAAAGATTTGAAGATGTATTGTTTCATAATGTTGGCAAAAAGATATTGTATTGTATGTGTGTGAAATCCTTGTTTTATACTCAATTGAAAAGATGTGTTGATACTAAATGGAGAGAACATCTATCAATTTCTTCGGAAATAACTCCATCATGGAGGTGTTTGTATAAGCCCCCCATTCCTAAGAGGTCTGGGGACCTCCAGTGGAGAGTACTCCATTGTGCGGCAACTAACAGTTTTGTATCAAAATTTAATGAGATGGTTTTATCTGCATGCCTTTTTGCAATATTCTCGATACTGTTTTTCATTTTTTTTGTGATTGTTCAAGATTAATTCCTTTGTTTGAATTGTTGGATAAAATGTTTACTAAGCTTGGTTTTATGTTTACAAAAAATATGTTCATTTTTGGTGTGAAGTATAAGAAAGAATGGAAGGTACAATGTACACTTGGTAATTTTCTTGTGGGACAGGCAAAGCTGTCTATTTTAAAATCCCATACATGTAAGAATGAAGGAGAAGATGCTGATTTGCTTGGAATGTTTAAAACTCTTGTAGAGGGCCGGGTTGTTATGGAATATGCATACTGTAAATTAACAAACACAGACACACACACACACAGATACAGAGAGAAATGAACTAGTTAGACTGCAACAGTAAATTTTGAGAATATGCGTAATAAAATCAATAAATGAAGAAAATACAAAAGAGACTCTCTCTCGCTCAAACACACGCACACACACTCACACACACACACTCACACACACACTCACACACACACACAGAGAGAGAAATGATCTGGTAAGACTGCAACAGCAAATTTTGATAATATGCAAAATAAAATCAATAAATGAAGAAAAATACAAAAGAGACTCTCGCTCAAATGCGCACACACACACACACACACACACACACACACACACACACACACACACACACACACACTCACACACACACTCACACACACACACAGAGAGAGAAATGATCTGGTAAGACTGCAACAGCAAATTTTGATAATATGCAAAATAAAATCAATAAATGAAGAAAAATACAAAAGAGACTCTCGCTCAAATGCGCACACACACACACACACACACACACACACACACACACACACACACACACACACAAAGAAATTAACTGGTAAGACTGCAACAGCAAACTTTGAGAATATGCGAAATAAAATCAATAAATTAAAAAATACAAAAGATCTCTCTCTCTCTCTCTCTCTCTCTCTCTCTCTCTCTCTCTCTCTCACACACACACACACACACACACACACACACACACACACACACACACACACACACACACACACACACACACACAACAAACAAACAAACAAACAAACAAACAAATAATAATTGTTTGGTCTTATTTTAGCCTAATAGGTGTTCCTGATATCTGCTGCATATGCAACAATACATAAATTACAGTTTGTATGTACATAGTTAAAATAATATTTATTATTATAATTCAATTTTTATTCCTGTTTTTTAACCTACAGTTTGATAATGATTGTTTGCTGTTGTTATTTTATTGTTTTTGCTGTTAGATCATAATTGCTGTTCCCTTCTGAAGTTTTATTACCATTTATAGAATTAAACTGAATAAAATACCAATTAATTGCAAAATGTCTGTATAAAGTGTTTTGAATTATCACTATCCATCCCTTATTTTGTTAGATTTTTTTAATTATCAAATACCGATTAACAAAAATGCTTGCATTGTGTTCCTTTTCTAACCAAACGTTATTGTTTGATTGTAATCATAATGCAAAACCTGATACTTATGTAACAAAAATATCTAAACCTTAAAAAAAATAGTCTTTTAGAATGTCTAAATATATATCTAAATAAATTTTAAAAAAACTAATAAAATGGAGAAATCATGTCTAAAAAAAACAATGGGAATCAAAAAGCCTCTCTATGTATTTATATAGTGAGCAACAGTACAGCCTACAGGCGGTTACACGACATTACACAAGTTTTTACTTTTTAACGCCACTGGATGACGCTTTTCTCACTTCAAAAAATGGATTTTAAAGGCCTGCACTATTGTGACATGTTGCATTTATTGAAAAATAATAATAATACAAATAAAAATATGAATTCTAATGGAACAAAATGCTCATACATTTTTTTTTTAGTAGTACCATAGAAACCTTTCTAAATTCGAAATAATAATAAAAAAATATTATTGAACAAAAATATGACTGAATTATAAGATTGTATTAGATTGCTACGAAACTATTAATTAGCAATAGCATATATTAGCATGCTAAATGCTAAGCATGAAATCCAATTGTAATATAAGTAATAAACATATTAGAATTATTTATTTATTTTTAAATGGCCATTAATGGATAATTGATAAAGTTACACTTCAGGTGTTATTAATGTTATCTCTTTATCACTCCATAGTTACAGCACTGCATGGTATTTGTCCCTCAGTTTCTCCTCAAGTTCATGGGCAATCTTTAATAAAATATTAATTTTACACACTGTTTACACAGCGTCATTGTTCTCTACAGGTTGAAATATTGTGGAGTCACAGATGAAGTTTGTTTGAGGAAGATCTTGCATTCGTTTGAGAGTGCTTATATTTAAATTAGACTTTGTGATGTTTTTTACCCATGTTTGAATTTTTTAACAAAAAATGATTTGTGATCAAGCATTAATTGACGGACCCCCTGCAGTACGGCTGCGGACCCTTGTGTTAAACTGATCTGATCTGAACTGAGAGAGTGAAGAGTGTTTCATTGTCTCTACAGGTTGAGTGATTGTGGAGTCACAGATGAAGGTTGTTCTGCTCTGGCTTCAGCTCTGAGATCAAACCCCTCACACCTGAGAGATCTGAATCTGACTGGGAATAAACTAGGAGATTCAGTTCATCTGCTCTCTGCTGTACTGGAGGATCCTCACTGTAAACTGGAGAAACTGGGGTAAGATGAACTCTCTGATAAACACATATTTTGTCCTTGGTAAATATATGATGTATTAGTTATTTAATAGTTTTTAACTTTTTTACTCAATCACCAACTTTGCTTGTTAAACTCTAGCTTGTTTTCGGGTCTGAAGAAGGAGTCCAACCAAACAATTACACATCCACACAACACAGATGAGAGACAAATGAATACATTTTATTGAGAGCTCATTTTCTGTACAATTATAGTTTGACCAGGAAAACCAAAACCAGTATTTTATGTGTGATTCATAGACACTCAGTTAAACAATAAATTACAAGTGATACTTACTTCAGTCCAAATGCACATTAAATAAATATTCAGTTAAATCAGTGAACATCACAGGTGAGCCAATGCTTGATTAAACATGCTAATCCTAAAACATAAATGTTCTCCCCAGTATATACAGTACTGTGCGAAAGTCTTAGGCATGTTAATATCCCCCCCCCCCCCCCAAAAGATGGTTTTAAGTCAGTTATTTATATATTTTGCTGTAATGTGTCAGTAGGAAATATCAGTTTAGATTTCCAAACATTCTTTTTGCCATTAATTGTAATAATCCAGTGAGATTTGTGTATGCACAAGGAATCTGACAACAGCCGGTATGATCTGATCTCACCATCATCGAGTCCGTCTGTGATTACATGAAGAAACAGAAAAATGATTAACATGCCTAAGACTTTTGCACAGTACTATATAGTATATATATATATATAATTACTCCACATCACAAACAAGACAAAACATTACACAAATACACAAAGTATAAATGTTATATTAAAACAACAGTGTTTTTGAACTGACAGAGTTACAACACCCACAGACTTCCATAGGAATCGAGGAATGCGGAAGTAAAGTTTTGTATTGCAGTAAATATCATTACAATAAGGCAAAACAAAACTATAATAAATGTCCTAAAGAACAGAGCACAATATAAAAAAAGGAAAAAGAAATAGAAATAGAAAAAAATAATAATATCAGGGACAAAAAGGTTTCTAATAATTAACATTTCTTTAATAAATTGATTAATCTTCCACTTTTCAATGTTGACATTCTCTGATCCTCTTCGGTTTAAAAATGATTCATCTTGCTTCATCTGAATGGGATGACACTTGGTGACGTTTGTTGTATTAGCTTTGTGAACACACACAAAATAATCATAGACATGAATCGGATATGGTAAAGGGTCGTAAAAAAAAAAGTGTCACACTTGGTTCCTTCAAAAATGACCGACAGGAAATGAATGGGAAATACGAAAACTCAGAGAAACTTTTGGTGGTACAAACTACAAATCAGCCGCTGTGCAGAAAAAAAGTGCACAGCAATGAAGGAGTGACGCAAATAAGACCCCCCCCCCCCCCCCCCTCTCTCTCTCTCTCTCTCTCTCTCTCTCTCTCTCTCTCTCTCTCTCTCTCTCTCTCTCTGTGCGCATGTGCGGCGTGTTTGTGGGGAGCGCGTGAGCAAGGAGTGTGTGGAGTTGCCAGTGGTGGAATGTAACGAAGTACAAATACTTTGTTACTTTACTTAAGTACATTTTTCACGTATCTGTACTTTACTTAAGTAGAATCAATAGTGCATACTTTTGACTTTTACTTCGTTACTTTTTGCAGCAATTATTATACTTTCTACTCCACTACATTTCTACAACGTTTCGTTACATTTTCGGATCAGTTTTTCCCCTGCCAAAACAGGGATTGAAAAAAATCTCCATGTTTTCGGTGCTGATCGCGTTGGTGGCGCTAACAATAAAGCACCTAAAAGCTGTCACAAAGAACCAGCAAAAGTAATGAATATGTCAAATATAGCAAGAAGACATTTTAATTGTTTATTAATAAACAAGTGTTTTCTGTGTCGGCTGCAAAGATGAGGTTGACGATACTGATACGCGATCTTCGCAGTAGTGAACGCGCCAGAGAGAAATGCGCATTTCATACGGATTATAAGCAGAGAGCAGTCGGTTTTCTTTCGTTTTGAATTGTTCTGTTTAAAAGTACACATTTAAAGCTGTCTAAAGATATATTTATCAGGTCTGTGAGGCAAGTAGGATACCTTATACGCTGAGTTTCGGTTCATTTATGAGACGAGCTCCAGTTCACTCGCCAGCGCCTACGTGTCGTGATTATCTATTTTCTACTTATTTATTAAATCCTGGCAATTGTTTGATGAAACATTGATTAAAATTGAGATACAATTAATACAAAACGAAATTCAAATTTAAAAAAGGCTTTGTGCTTTCTGTTTGAGGTCTCAGTGAAAGTTTTAAAGCAGTCTTTTAGTGCCTTTCAGAGCGGTCACGTCTGTAACATTGTTTTTTCCTCATAAATGGGAACACGAAAAATAAAATAAAATGAATATGTTATGTTCTGTGGAGAGCCAACCCTTCATCCGGTGGGTATTACTTTTGGTTTGCGCAGTGTAATTCACAGAATTACAAAAAAATATTTTTCTACCTAAAAGTTAAATATTGTTTGTGTCCCGTAACGCATGTGTAGCCTAGATTTCCCATTAAATATAAAACGCATACTGATATTTTTCAATATGTATTAAATGCATTTTCTGAGAATTTATATTTCAAGTTTTTACTGCAAATGTCCCGTTTATAACGATGGAATTGCCAAATATTAAATAATTTATCCTCAACTAGTTTTGTGGTGTAGGGCTACGTATTGTATAATGTTAACTTCAAAAAAGGGGTGTGTCGCGATTCTGCCTTCTCCCTTCTCACACCGTTCGTAGATCTGAGTGTAGCGATTTCGGATTCATATTGTTACAGCCCTAATTATTAGAATATAGACATTAAGAGAATAAATTGTTATGCAAGTACTTTTACTTTTAATACTTAAAAGTACATTTAAAATCAGGTACTTTTTACTTAAGTAGGGTTTTCATTGTGGTACTTCTACTTTTACTAAAGTAAATATGTCTCTGGTTATTTGTACTTTTACTTAAGTACTGAGATTCAGTACTTCCTCCACCACTGGGAGTTGCTGAGTGAGTTGAACTTTTCCTTTCTGAGTTTATTTATTTATTTTGAATATTGCTGTAAGTTAGAGGAGAAGGTGTTATAGTGGCTATTTTTGTCAGTTTATCTGATAAAGATGGGCTCAAATTCCGATGGATTTTCCTGTTTGTCTGCTCGGCACGCGTGCAAGTGCATGCCGTCAGATGAGTCTGTGTCTATTGAGAGTGTTTTGGTCGCTATTGGTCGAGAAATAGGTGCACAAAACATAATGTCCGCTTCAAGAATGAATAAAGCAATTGTCGTTTTTCTGAAGGAAATCGAAATGGTTAGTCAATTGGTGGAGTGTGGTTTAACTGTTCAGGATGTATTTGTTCCAATTTTACCTTTGTCTTTCTAAAAGAGTGATGTTGTCAAACGTACCTCCGTTTATTTCTGATAAAGCGCTCGAGTCTATCTTAGCTCGTTATGGAAAATTGGTTGGGAAGATTAGAATGATTCCTCTAGGACTGAAAAATCCAGAGTTGAAACATGTCATGTCTTTCAGACGTCAGGCTCTGATGATATTAAGCGCTGAATTTGAAATGCTTGATGTGTCTGTTAAATTGACAGTGTTTGGTAAGGACTATACAATATTTATCACTACTGAGACTATGAAATGCTTTGTTTGCGGAAAATACGGCCATATTAAAACAGGTTGTCCTGTTGTGAAAGAGGCTCAAAGCGCAAAGAATGGTTCAGTGCAAGATTCAATTGTTTTGGAGAATAACGAGTTGGTTAAACCGACTATAGAAAGCGCTGCAGTTGATTTGAATGCGGAAATTGACGTGTCTACTGAAATGAGAGAACAGTTGCCTCAGGGTGGCAATATTGAGATTACAGAAACGGATGCGATCATTCCTGATGCTAGACAGAGTGGAATGAATGACCCTGTAGAGATTGTGGAGGAGGTAGAACAATCTGGAGAACAAGATGGGTCTAAAGTGAGGGATGTCTTGGATGAGGTGCAGGCATCAAATAGGGATATGTCCCAAAATGATGCTGAACCAATATCACAGGATGTTGACAGTGATCCGGATAGTGAGTGTTCAGACTTAATCACTGATGAATTGGATGAATTCAATTCTCAGGAAAGTACTGTTGGGCGATTAAAGAGGATCTGGTATTATAGTTTGGATGAATTCTTGAATGCTACAAAAAAACAGAGAAAACCAAAGATTGAAACGTATTTTCCTGATTTGAAGCTTTTTATTGATTCCTCTGCTATGGCTATGAAGAAAGCAACACTTGAGGAATTAGATCAGCCTAAGCGTTATCGTTTAAAAAAGTTTGTAAGTGCTGTCAGAAAAAGAGTAAAGAAAAGTCCTTAAAGAGGTAGCCTATTATGTATTGGAAATTACATCTATATTGGCATTTATTCATTTTCTCTTTTTTCATCCTGATGGTATCCTTTAATATCGGATCCTTAAATATAAATGGATGTAGGGATGTACGAAAGAGAGTGACTTTATTTAAGTATTTACAACTTAAAAAAGCAGATGTAATTTTGTTGCAAGAGACTCATACTGATGCCTGTAATGAGACAGATTGGATAAATGAATGGGAGGGCAGTATTAGTCTTAGTCATGGTACGAACGTGAGTGCTGGTGTTGCGTTTTTATTCTCAAAGCGTGTTAAAGATAATCCAGTTTTCTTAGAAATAATACCAGGACGCCTTCTTAGAGCTGATTTAATAATAGGCAATAATAGTTTTTCTTTTTATAATATCTATGCTCCTAATATAGGAAGCGAGCGCTGTGATTTTTTTCTGAAACTTTCTAAAGAATTGTTGAAGTGTTCAGATGATAAGATTGTTGTTATAGGGGGTGATTTTAATTGTACGGTAGATCATAAATTGGATAGGAATCATGAACAGGGTTTTTCCTGCATAGAGAATTATGAGGCGGCCGCCTCCGTCAAATTTCGGGCCGCCTCCGTCTGTCGACAAAAACTCAAGACGGAATCACATGATTAGATACCTCTTTTCCACCGACACGATTCGGCAGCGGGTTCACGGCCGGGTTCCATTCCATTCTCAAACCGTTCTGCGCATTTCGACTGCATCAGAATAAGCACGAGCCCGGCCCTGGCCCGAGACGCTCAAGCACAAGTCCGACAGCTCATCAGAATTATCAGCCCGAGTCCGTTTTTTTTATTATTATTATTACACAGCGGCAGCCTGCCCTATTTGCAGCCATTAAAATAGGTCAGTTTTGTTAGTTATGTTTCTTTTCATTTCTTTATCATGTTAATTTAGACAAATGTTTTGGAGCATTTTTTTTTAAATGAAGCCGAACCGACAGCGAGTATAGCCTACAACATGTTTGATCAATTTAGCCTCTCAAATCAACGCTAATAGGCTACTTTACTTGGCTACAATCCATAGATAGGCTATAAAACACTTCAAGCATATCACACAGACAGTTAATTTAACAAATGATTATTTATTAAACCACAGTGAGTAAAACAACTTTTTTTGAAATACTGAGGCAGGCTCAGGCTGCTCGAACCAGCGCTCGCAAACGAAAGGAGCAATAGCCTATCTAAACCAATTAAATTAAATAAACTTGCAGGTTATCTTACCTCAAAAATGCACGACAGAACATGGCCATTCTTTTTTCCAGTAGTTTCCAACAGTTAAACGAAAATAAAAGTCCAATCAAACGAAAAGCATCCGTAGTTTCCAACAGTTAAACGAAAATAAAGTCCAATGAAACGAAAAGTTAGAGCAGTCTTTTACAGAGCATCGTGGAGAAAAAGAATAGCATCCACAGTGTAGCCTAAGGTTTTAACCCAGTCCTCCTCTCTTCTATCACTCTTCCCGCTGCGTTTTAAGTTGGCCATCTGCGATTTTTTCTCTTAATATTCTCCATTATTTGCACATGAGGTGAATCGTGGGTCGCGCTGATGGGAAACCTTCTGTGTGTGTGTGCGTGCGTGCGTGTGTGTGTGTGTGTGTGCGTGCGTGCATGAGACTGTCATGTCAGTCATATGTCACTGTGTAATTATAAGATTATGAAAGTTATGAGGTTATGAAATGTCTTTCTATGTTTGTTTTTCTATCGTCGTCGTCAGCTTCTCATATTTTTTAAATTAATGTCTAAAAATATAAAAAGAAGGATAACCCAAAAAAAGCCTGAGGCCCGGCCGCATGTGAATTATGACGTGAGAATTGGCCCGAAGCCCGGCCCTAGGGGCATAAATAAGTCAATAATAATAATATTGGCACGTCGGGCTCGGGCTGAAATGCAGGGCTTTAAGCACCTAAACGTGCTTGTCTCAAACGGAGCAAGGTAAATTTCTGCGAAAGCGCACGAGCCCCTGCCCCTCCCCCTCCCCCTTTTCAACATCACCTGTCAGTTATCACAACCTCCACAGACGCACGAAAGTCAAGAAGCACCTTCTCTGCAGCATCGAAGTGCCTTCACTTGTCACAGCCAGGTACCGATACTGTTTTTCTTAAGCTTCGGCTCTCAAACTAGTTAGGTTACTTAAAATATATCCATAGAGCCAGCCTGACTTAGGCAATAGCCGAAATTCTTCTGCCGTTTTTATAAAATAAGCTATCACAAGTAGCAGTCACGTAATTTACTAGTACTGTTTTGTAATTTCATGGCCCCCTATGAACTGTAAATAAAATCAAATTATCTGATTATTAAAATGCCTAAAAATAAATAAATACATGCTTGTAAAAAGTGGGGTTTTTTTCACCTTCTAGTGGTCATTATACATAAAAAGATGCACCAGATTAATGCATTTATCTTTGAAATGTACAAAATTTTCTTACGGGGGGGCATGCCCCCGGACCCCCCTAGAGGTACCGAGCTATCGGATTTTGCTACCTCCGCCTCATTTTCAGCCAGGAAAAACCTGATGTTCTTAAATCTTTAATTAATAGACATAGTCTTGTAGATTTGTGGAGGGACAAATTTATTTTTTGATTAAAGGTGAACTAAGTAACTTTTTTTACCTTAACTGAACAGCTTCGGAGTCATTGGAATGGTTATATTACTTATTTCGGGTTGAATGGTGGTCGTTTCGCACCCCCCTGGTGCCCGTGAGCGGAAAATCCGCACTTGCAACTTTGAGCCGGCGGGCCGCCGGCCGCTGCGTCAGGAAGTCTCGCGTGATATCAGGTCTCGCGATGTAAACAATTGCTTTACGGCCAAAAGAAATCTGCTAAAATGCTGTCATTATTGCGCTCCCTCACGCTGTCCGAACCCGAATGAAGAAGACGTTTTAAAGAACGTCCCATCTGCTTTGATGTCGTTAATCTATAGCCTCTGGTGTCTGAGAATCACCAACGAGTTTTTACAACAGTGTTGTCAAATATCTATTCCGAAGCTGTGGGGGGAGCTCTAGCGAGAAACCTGCGAGAATACAGCGAAGAAGTCCCGAAGCTACTGGCTGTGTCCAAATTCAGGGTCTGCATCCTCCTTAGGATCCTTCCTACCCGGTTGAAGGAGGAGGGGTCCTCCGACGACCGCAAAACCCGGAAGTCGGTGTTTGTGAATTTGGACAGCCTACCCTTCTTTCAGTTCCCTCCCTTACCCGTTGCTCATATCCTGTCGCCTAGCAACCGTGACATAAACACTTCTGTCTGCTCTTTCGTCCCTAGAAGCCTTAAAAACAGCTTCAATCACTAACAAATTAGCTGTGTGTAAGGGGATATTCACACAGGCAGTAAGGAAGAAGCTAGTTTACGAAAGTAATGTTGTTTTTTTTACATATAAACGTACAAATGTAAAAAAAAATGCTTAACGCTAAAACAAAATGCCTAACTAGACAACCACTGAAAATGTTTTTTGTTTTTTTTTAAACCCAGTTTTTAAAAAACTTACATCGAAAAGCATACTCCTCTCCCTCTCCCACTCCGCTACCGCTCGCTTCGTCCGCCATTACGCTCTGCCGAAAAGAATTATGGGATAGGTAGGACGGGAAAGGATCCACCACACCCATCCTTCCAATTCGGGGAAAATGAGGACGTATTTGTGGGCCGCATTTGAAGGATCCTACGAATTTGGACAGCCTTCGTCGCGGCGCTGTGACGTAACATCCTTCAAATGAGTACTCCGAAGGATGTAGACCCTGAATTTGGACACAGTAACTGAGTGCTGCTTTAATTGGCGGCGCTTGGTTAGTGCGTAATGCATTGGTCAATAAAAAGTCAGCGTTAGTTTTTTTTTTCTGACACCCCATGAAACACGTAGATCAGCGGCCCATTTGGTTCTTTTCTTGATTGACACTGGGCTAGCCCAATCACACCTTTAATGTGAAGTATAGAAATATACTCTTTCAAGTATAGAAATTAGTACAAAACTAATTATGAAAGTTTCCTTTATTTTTCAGTGCATTTGTTTTACAATATATGGCTATTACTATCATGGGATTAATATTATAACTATTATTATGTACTAGTAATGTAGACAGACACTGTAACTAAAATCATTTTCACCAGATTGATGAATTTAACATTAAAAAGCACTCTCTCTCTCTCTCTCTCTCTCTCTCTCTCTCTCTCTCTCTATATATATATATATATATATATATATATAAGTTGATTGGATTGGATTTTTTGCTGCCGCATCCTTCTCACCTTTTTTACCCCTGACCTGTTTTCATGCCTGCCAACAATAAGAAATACATGAGGCTGAAGATCTCTCTCTCTCTCAGCCTCACGGGCGAATCTGAGGTACAGAAAAAGGCCTCGAATTCCCTGCTGCATTTCATTAAATAGCCAGGACCTCTTTCACTTGGAAATATCTTTTAACAATGGAAATTTGCATTCAGAGGTTACACCTTTGGGTGTAGGGAGACCATTTGTCTAGAGGCCAACCCCTCCTTGTGTGCTAGTTATCCATAAACTCTCAAAAACCTTATTACCTTTTGTTTTACTTATTTGGAAACGAGACATTTGTACCAGTCGCACTGTGACATTTTAAATGATACCAAACATGAAAAATACTCTGTGATAATCATTCACATTAAACTATACATTTTCTTGGGTGATTTACATGTGGTCTCAGCATGAGAGAGGGGGAGTGAGGAAGAGGAGGAGAGATGTGTTCTGAGGTGTAACTTTGCCTCACAAATGCTGAGTTCAAATGGTAATTTCCAGAGAGGTCCTTTGTCCTCTCAGGGTCTGGGTGCTCCCCAAACAGACTGTCCGGCATTTCCTAATTGATCAATTCTTACAGATTGAACACATGAGCTGCTCTTCAGGAACATGATTCTGCAGGACTGAGTCACTGAAATACACACTGTCACATCACAATCAACACTTCAGTCTCTTGATTTTAAACCGACTCGATCTCAACACATTCAGAACTGAGAAATGAAGAACATGCTGGATTTATTCTTGCAGTTCATCACGTTCATCTTTCTGCAGGGACTGTTTTTTTAAATATTCTTTACACGATTAAAACAAATCATTACTCCATACGTACTGTATTAGTACAGATCTAAAGACTAGATGTTTAATAATCACGTTTTGAGCTCTTTGACATTTTAGATCTCAGTCCAATGATCCATCAAAAAATTTTATTTGTGCTTTAAGTTTGTATTTTCTCTTTAATAATGGATTCACTGCTAAACTGATCTGAACTGAGAGAGTGAAGAGTGTGTCATTGTTCTCTACAGGTTGTGTCGTTGTGGAGTCACAGATGAAGGTTGTTCTGCTCTGGCTTCAGCTCTGAGATCAAACCCCTCACACCTGAGAGATCTGGATCTGACTGGGAATAAACTAGGAGAATCAGCCGTGAAGCTTCTCTCTGATCTGAAGAATGATCCACATTATAAACTGGAGACACTATATTGTAAGTAGATTATTTACTAAAGATTACAAAATACAGTAATTTGTAACATATTTCGTTAGATTACACAAGCTTTGTAACCTAATCTAAATAATTTAGAATACTTTGGAATATTAATAAGGTTTGTAACACAAAGGGTCCACCAAACATAGGACTTGGTTTTCCCCTGCATATTATTTTAATAACATCAGTTTTACACAGTATTTCTTGAAGAAAAAAATGTTTTTTTAGTTTTTAGTAAACATTTAGTTTAATATTTTAGTAAAATATTTGTTATATATATATATATAAAAAAATTTTTTTTACTGATGCAACACAATGCATTAAAAGCTGGGGTGTGTAAACTTTTTAAATTCCATGAACAGGATAAATTGTAATTATTTTGTCTGTGAAACCGGGAAGTATTCGCTTCTGAAGGGCAGTACTGGATGAAAAAAAAAAGATGATCTTTAAACAAAATGTACACATCATCATAATCCTGTTTAAAGTTTACACCCCCTGCTCTTAATACATTGTTTCCTCCTTGAGCATCAGTAAATGTTTTTACCTTTTGTAATAGTTGTGTACGAGTCACTCAATTGTCCTTAATGTAAAAATATGGATCTCAAAATCATACAGTCATTGTTGGAAAGGTGTCAAATATGCAGAAGATTCTGGAAAACCTAAAAATGTGCAAAACCTGGAGGATTTTTCTGGAGAACAGCGAGTTTAACTGCTCATGATTCTTACTAGGACTGTAAGTTTCACTCTCGGTCCCATCACCGATCAGTAAAAAAAAAAAAAACTGGTTTTTGTACAGTGTATTTACATAATAATTTGAATGTAATAAGATAACGTTCATTTTGGATGAAGACCTATTTAGCCTGCACAAAATGATCATATTCATCTGAAATGATGGGTCAATCTGATGATCATCATGTTCACAAGAAAGCAAACAGAAGACAGAGCATAAAAGATTATTGAATTTACAGTTTGCTTGTTTTTGTGTGTAACATGATGTTTATTCATTTATTCTTATTATAGAAGGTATAATATCTCACCACTGTAATAGAGGAACTGCAAACTGTCAAAAGTAGCTCTCATTTGTCCACTGGCCAAAGTGTTTTAAAGACACAGCTGTGCAGTGTTGAGCTCACTGCTGTCCTGGGACACTGAAACCATTGTGGAACATTACCTTGAATATGTGCAGGAAGAGCTTCTCTGATCTGATCAAACTCTGTTTCTGTGCAAATCAATCCATGCATTATAACTGTAACCATAATAATACCAGGCATGTGTGACAGTGAGTATCTGTTGTCTCATTTCACTGGCCAGCTCTGTGTAATTCTCTCTGCAGTGGCTTTGAGCTCCAGTCCAGGGCTGCGTTTCCCAGAAGCATTGTGAAGTTGATCGTGAAGACCATTTGCCACCAATGTCCTCTACGATCAACTTATCTCACAATGCTTTGGGAAACGCAGCCCAGGTTTTTCTCTCAGATACCCAGACATTGGCCTATTGTGAGAGGAGATTTCTTTGTACCGCATATATCCAGAGTCTTTATTGCGCAACCACAAACTCTAAAATACAAATCTGGCAATCCCCATTCCCCAGGTTTAACAGTTTCATTTTCAATACTCTCTACCCAGGCTCTGGGCAGACTTGTCTTAATATTTTCACACATCGAGTCCACTTTTGACATTTCGATTTCATCATCCCACTCCGAAACACAATCATATAAGGCTCTATTAGGTAAGAACCCTCTTACATCATATGCTATATCCTATATCCTTAACTTGTCTCACTCCTGCTTTCATATTTTTTTTTTTTTTTTTTTTTTTTATCCTTTATTTTACCAGGTGATGTCCCATTGAGATAGTCAAATCTCTTTTACAAGGGAGCCCTGGGGCAACAATTACACAGGTTACACAGAATCACAAAACAGACAAAAAAACAAAAAAACAAACTGATCTACAGTACATATAAAACAATGTAAAATAACATAAAAGGCTCATTGAAAACATGTGCATTGTTCAATTTTGGATTGTTTAAGTAATTGTTTAAAATGTTCAAGAGGGATAAGAAACGAAAGCTTCAAAACTTTTTGGAGTAAATTCCAACACCAAGGAGCAGCATAACTAAAAGCAGTCTTACCAAATTCAGTTGTTACACGCGGGATATTTAGAGCCAGAATGTCAACGGAGCGGAGATTGTAAAGGTAATGATTCCTGGTCAACAAACTAGTAAGATAGCTGGGTAAATTACCATTAATAGTTTTAAAAATAAAAATGTGCCAATGGAACCATCTACGCAGACCTAAAGAGCTAAAGCCAGTTGCCTCATAAAGACGACAGTGATGAGTGCGTGACTTGGCATTAGTAATGAACCGTAATGCACCATGGTAGACTGTGTCAAGTATATACAGCGTGGTAGAGGCAGCGTGCATATAAATAACATCCCCATAGTCCAAGACTGGTAAGAAAGTGGCACTGATCAATTTCCTCCTAGCTTGGAGAGTAAAACAGGATTTATTTCTAAAATAAAAGCCGAGTTTTACTCTCAGTTTTCTCACTAATTTTTCAATATGAACTTTGAAGGTTAGCTTTTCATCAATCCACAGACCAAGATATTTATAAGATGAAACATTTTCAACACACTTCCCATCTAGTGTGGAAATGGCTAGGGCGGTTGATGCGGGTACAGTGCGAGACTTTGTGAACTGCATCACTTTAGTTTTACCAACGTTTAATACCAGCCTAAGTTCAATGAAGATGGTCTGTAATAAATTAAAAGACTGCTGTAGTGATTGATAAGCTTGAGCTAGAGTGGGGGCGGAACAATATAATACTGTATCGTCTGCATAGAGGTGTATTTTGCCATTATCTGCTACAGAGGCAATTTGTACAAATATACAATTTGTCATAAAACACTCTCTCTTTCATTCTAAAATTTGGATATAAAAATATCGGTTGTTTTAAAACTTGATTTATATTTTCACACTCATACTGTATATTTCTGTATATGACCTCTGCCCACACACTTAGCACTTCCTGATAAAACAGCGGCATTTTGTCATACATCGGCTTTTTCAATCCCATAAAAAGCCCTTCTTCCCCACATCCACTACATTTGTCCAGCACATCCTTCATATAACCTTTCCATCCATACTCCACTTTATCACATAAATACTTTTTCATCGTTTTTACCCTTATGGCCTTCTTTTTAACTTCTAAGTCAATCAATCCTAATCCTCCTTCTTTATAACTTGCAATTAATGTTTCCTTGCTATTTTAACTCCTTTCCCTCCCCACATAAAATCATTTGTTATCTCAGTCATCTCATTAAGAAAGCATGACAAATCATCAAGGGTGTTTCAGGCTATGATTAGGTTAGGGTGGGCTGTGTTTTATGTTTGTCAAGCAATTGGGAAATAAAACGCAAAAAATGCAATAAATGTAATACATGCACAATTAAACCCTTACCCCAACAGAAAAGGGACATACATTCTTTGTATGTTTGAAATAATTCAAAATTATAAAGCAAAAGATTTTTGTGGTTCATTTTAGCAATATTTAGGACTAATCCTAAAGTGTGGCATGAGGGGCACTGGCAATCAAATTGTGATTTTAGTGTGTCATCCACTGTCTCTGCTATGCAACTGCAGCTCAATAACATATGTAATCAAAACAATGTTAATATCACCAACTGTCCATTTGGAGAAAAATGAATATTAGCAAAGCATGAACTAATACTGAAAACCCTAGTAAGTTGTTTACCCAACCCTTTGTTGTTTTGAGAACAAAAAAACATTGATTAAAGATTCAACCCCTGAAAAATGAATGGTTCCACAAATCTGTAGAGAATGACAGGGAAACAATAGCGAAAACAACTAAATAAAGTGTTATTATCTTGGCCTTCTCAGGTGTGTATATCAGGTGTGTGTCATGTTCATATGGTCACTGTGATCTGCTTTCAGCATCCTCAAATTCAAAAAGAATCCCAATACATCAAGTATCTGTGTTGTGATGATGAGTTGACCATGACTCTGTGGGTGACTGGGATACGTATTGCAAAGGTGAGCAGAAACCAGGCCACACACCAAAAACCAAAATAGATAATGATTAATTATTGTATAAATGCAAGACACTAAGTTGAACTTTATGCAGCAAATTAAACTATAAATTATAGTTTACAATGCAAAAACATACTGTAAATTGTAGCTGTATTGTGTTGGGTCCTATTGTGAGCTGTCTACTTTGTCAAAAAAAAATTATAATAATGAAAACCTACCTTATTAATGGTCTTGTTTTGTCATGATTTTGTCATAGTATGGTAAGCAGTTATATGAAAACTACAAAGCCGCTGTGAGGAAAGCAGCCGGCACTGGAAGCTGGGCTAACCGCACTATCCAGGCCGCCTCCAGTGCATCCACACCCTCCCCTACACCTAAAGGTAGAGATAATGAGCTAAATAGATTGTTATAAAATGTATCATATATATCTTTATATAAAAGGATTTTGATGACATTTTTGTGTTTATCTTTCAGCCAAAGCTGCGAATGGACACGCTCCTCAGCTTCCGAAGGACACCAAGGTACCTCTAAATCTATCAGTTGCCTTAGTAATGAAGAACACCATAATATAATACCATAAATAATATAAGTTCATGGACCTTATGTGTGTTATGTAATGTTTTCAGACACTTAACTGCATGTTAATTGCAATTAAACAAAAAATTGTTTAAATTTGACACACTTAAGTACATCTTTTTATAACATTTCATAATTACTTCAGAATGTACTGAAAAGCATTTATAGTAAACTAAAATATACATATATCATTTCTATTGAAACTTGTCATGTTTAAAATATTTAATTACACATTTGTTGTGATGAAGTTGCCAATTACAACTTTTAGAATATATTAACATTAAATGTATTAACGAATAACACACTACAGTTAAAATTATAATCAAATTTATATGTGCTCTAGTAGTTATTATAAATAAAAGTTTAACTGTTAATTTGTCATGATTGCAAAGTACACTTTTTAAAATTGCACTTAACTCTGTTAAGAAACAGTCATGAAAGTGCAGTGTCTTTAAATACACAAATAGTGGCCTTTTATTTAATGAATAATATATTATCTGAAAATATATATTTTTCATTAAATATACTTTAAAGATTTAAAGTATACTTCAAGAGCAGTAAAATTAAGCACACTACTTTTCCACAAAGGGTGACGGTTCCTTTAGAGTTGTTTTAATCCCATAAATAATAATATTATTTAATATATATATATATCAGTGTGTGTGTGTGTGTGTGTCTTACTGATTCCTTACTTTTTTTTCTTTTTTTTTGTCACAAATGACACCATTTCCTGAGAATGGCCAAATAACTTTATCAAATGAATTAATTATAGTACAATTAGAGAAAAAAACAATCCAGCTAATATTTACCTTTAGAAGAAATGCAATCACATATGAATCCTTTTCTTCATTTCCCAGAAAGCTCAACTTTGCTTTGAACATCTCATGAAATCTACAACAGAAACAGTAAAGTGAGATCAGGAATGACTCAGAGAGGAATACAGTGATCTATATTGTCTAATGACAGGCTCACCTTTGATGGTAGATTTGTGGATACTCTCTCAATATTTGCTGAGATCTGAAGTAAATGAATTGACACGAATCACCCTTATTTATTCCAGACCAATACCAACAGTAAATAAAAGGATCTCTTACTGTGAAAGCTGATCTGAGGTCAGCAGTGGTTTCAGAGCTTCTAGAAGTTTCTGTAGATTGAACAGGCCAACATTAGCCTGAGCTCCTATACTGTACCGGCCCTCGTCATCAGACGTGTTGGGGACAAAATCTATACAGAGGAAACAATGCTGGAGCAATAACACACATTTAACAATAAAAATATTATATGTTATTATTATGGCTGTCTGTTTCACTTTAACTTATTAGAATATAATGAAGTAAAATAAAACAAGTAATGGATTAAAAAAAGTATGCGATTAATCATGCCCCTCAACCCATGTATATTATACTGTAAGTATATACAAAATTTATAGTAGATCTAAAGTAGCTTACTATTCATACAATTTTCCTCCACTTTTGCAGTATTGTATATATATATGTGTGTGTGTGTGTGTGTGTGTGTGTAATGTCAAAATGACAAAAAGCTTAAAAACTAAATTTATAGGAAGATGATTGCTAATATTATGGAAGTTTAAGTTAGACAAAGAAACATACTTGGGTCATATGATTCCATAAATCCAAATGGGCCATAATCAAAAGTGATAGAAAGCAGACTGAAGTTATCTGTGTTACAGACTCCTGTGTGAAGATGCAGATCATGATGTTGTGCATTTTGTGTATTAAGCTCGATCTATAATGATAAATCTATGTGATAACTAAACAAGTAAAGCAGAGTGAACTAACCATGAGCAAAACCAACCGACATCCAGTGGGCGATTAAATGTGCCGTTTCATTCAGCACTCGAGAGAAAAACCCCTTCACACAACATGAAAACCATTCAAATATAGTGAGACTGATCAGACAATATAAAATAATCTTGTATTACAGCTAAACAGCAGAGAGACACAGATACTCACCACATACTTGTCAGGGTCATTTGTTGCTATAGATTTAAAATGCTCTTTAATTACAAAGTCCAACAATGTCCTGAAAATAAAAGATAAAAAGAAATTAAAAAGCAAATAAGAGTGAGAAAAAAAATATTATCTCCCAAGTAAAAGTTAATATACCGTAGGACATCTAACTCTCCAGTTCTAGTTAATATCTCCAGTGAACCGATACGAAACCAGGACTTGGCCAGACGCAGAACAACCGCTCCTGATAGATACAGAGAACAATCACATAAAGCTGAGGAGGATAAAGAACTTAGTTACTCGATTTTTCCAAATCTGATCGTATTTTACCTCTTTCTTTTATGACACTGCCATTATAAAACGGATCCCTCCAAACAGGTTCCTCACTCACAAACAGACTGACAAACAATAAAGGCAAAAAAATGGAAAAAGTATAAATAAAAATAAAACTAATATTCAACACCAAGCATTTGAATGTGATAAATCGTACTCGGTTACTAACGTAACCTCGGTTCTCTCTAGAGAGGAAACGAGTACTGCGTAAATCTTACGCTAGGGGAAAACCTCTTTTCCACGAGATACTGAAGCCAAAAATTATCCTTAATTTTGAAATAATGTAAAACGCGTTGCGGCAGCATGCAGACACAGGCGAGACGGCTTGTGCGCCTATTGGCTGCCCTGCGGCAACTGCAGCAGCCTATCGATAAGGCCCACTCGTGACGTCAGCTCCAATGGGGGCGCTTCGCGCCCAATACGTCACGTCCCGCCAGAATGGGCGTGGTCTAGGGCTATAAACATAGCTTCGAGAGGCTAGCTCACTGGTTTTTCATCGCCGAAGCGAACCAGAGCGTGTGCAGGCACGGCAAGATACGCAGTACTCGTTTCCTCTCTAGAGAGAACCGAGGTTACGTAAGTAACCGAGTACGTTCTCTTACGAGAGGTACTCTCGTACTGCGTAAATCTTACGCTAGGGGAAACAGTGTAAAACGCCGTGCATGCTAAGATCCAGCACCAAAGTCCCAAGGGCAAGTGCCCGGGCTCATATAGTACATGATCATAAGGGACTCACAGAGAGCCCAGGAAAGAGTGGCTAGAATAGCATCATTCCTGTAATAATATAACATCTTATAAGGAGCAGTTATACTGATGATGTGTCGTACAGTCAGGGCGACCCCCGGCCTGGACTGACGAATATAGTGGGTCTTACACACTGCCCATAGAGCTGCGCGATCCAACAGCGAGCATTTGCTCAAGCAGTTTCAGTATTCTGGCCCGAACACATCAGGGCAGACAGTACCGATTTTAGACCGAAAGCAGCTTAGCCTGCAAGGCGGGAACCTCTAGGTTATAAAACCTTATAAATGTAGACGGGGAGTCCCAGCCTGCCGCCACACAGATATCTTGCAAGGCAATCCCACTAGACCAAGCCCACGACGAGGCCACGCCTCTCGTGGAGTGTGCTCTGACTCCAAATGGGCACTGTAAGCCCTTAGAGGTATAAGCCAGCGCTATAGCATCAACTATCCAACTGGATAGGCTCTGTTTCGACACGGCAAGTCCCTTAGAACGTCCGTAGAGTGAAAACAAAGAGCTGCTCTGTCTGTCTGAAAACAGACGTGCGAGACACATAAGCTCTTAATGCTCTGACTGGGCAAAGGAAGCTTGCGTCTCCTTCCTCGTCAGAGACCGGTAGGGCTGACAGGGAATGACCTGCGCCCTAAACGGTGTGTTGAGGGATTTTGGAACATAACCGTGCTTAGGTTTGAGTATAACTCTTGAGTCATTAGGCCCAAACTCCATACACGTCGCGCTTACTGAGAGCGCGTGTAAGTCCCCTGTGCGCTTCACTGAAGCGAGAGCCAGAAGAAACACTGTCTTGAAAGACAGGTGTTTAAGATCAATCGTCTGTAAAGGCTCGAATGGGTCACCTTTCATGGCTTCCAGCACTGTAGAAAGGTTCCATACAGGGACTGAGGGAGGTCTGGGAGGATTCAGTCTCTTAGCTCCTCTAAGGAAGACGATGACTAAATCGTTCCTTCCTACTGACTGACCCAGCGTTGTTTTTGAGAACGCTGCTATGGCCGCCACATACACTTTGAGCGTGGAAGGGGTCCTGCCCTTGTCCAACAGCTCTTGTAGGAAGGAGAGAACCTCCGTCACCCCACAGTCTAGGGGCGACACGCCACGAGCTGTGCACCAGCTGGAGAACACTGACCATTTCGAGGAATAGAGACGTCGCATAGACGGAGCTCTAGCCTGCGTGATCGTGTTTAACACTCCGCTTGGGGAGGTCAGCAGGTACCCGTTGATGGCCCAAACATGAAGGGACCACAGCTCTGGGCGCGGATGCCAAAAGGAGCCCTTGGCCTGAGAGAGGAGGTCCCTCCTCACTGGCACTGGCCATGGGGCAGTGCTTGCTAGCTGCATCAGAACTGGGAACCAGGGTTGGTTTTTCCAGAACGGCGCTACGAGTAGCACTGAGCATCCTTCTCTGATCCGTTCTATCACCTGAGGCAGGAGAGAGACGGGAGGAAAGGCATAGAGCGGGCGGCGGGGCCATACGTGAGCCAGCGCGTCCCTGCTCTTGGAGAAAAATTCCAGACAGTGAGCGTTTTCTTGAGACGCGAACAGGTCTACTTCCGCTCTGCCGAATTTCTTCCACAGCAGCTGGACTGTCTGTGGGTGTAGAGGCCATTCGCCTGTCGGAACATTGTTCCTGGACAGTCTGTTCGGTCCTACGTTCAGGAGCCCTGGCACATGCGCTGCTCTCGGCGAGAGCAGGTTGCGCTGAGCCCACACCAGGAGGCGTTCTGTCAGCCTGTGCAGGTTTCGGGACCTGAGGCCGCCCTGGCGATTTATGTAGGACACCACTGACATGTTGTCCGAGCGGACCAGGACGTGGTGTCCTCGTATTTAGGGACAAAAACGCGTCAGTGCGTTGTCTACTGCCAACATTTCGAGGCAGTTTATGTGTAGAAGCTTCTCCCGTTCTGACCATTGGCCGAAGAACGGTCTGCCCTTGAGCAGTGCTCCCCATCCCAAGGTGGAGGCGTCCGTAGACACTACCTTCACACTCGAGGAAGTCCCCAGGCTAACACCTGATTGGTACAAGTCGTTTGCTTTCCAAGGTTTCAGAGCTGCGATGCATTTCTGATTGACCTTGAGACGAAGCAGACCGGAAGCCCACGCTCGGCGCGGTACTCGCGCTTTCAGCCAGAACTGTAGCGGGCGCATGCGAAGCAAGCCCAGCTGAAGTACTGATGATGCTGAGGCCATGAGACCTAGCATCCTCTGAAATTTCTTGAGCGGGATAGATGCGCCGCAGCGGAAAGAGCTCGCTGCGCGCTGAATGTCTAGTACGCGCTCTGGTGACAGTCGCGCTATCATAGACAGCGAGTCCAGTTCTGTGCCCAGAAAAGATATGATCTGTCTGGGAGACAGAGAACTCTTCGCCCAATTGACCCAGATTCTCGAGGTGATCGAGCAAAATGGTCCTGTGCTCTATGAGCACCGAGTGAGATTGAGCTAGAATCAGCCAATCGTCCAAGTAGTTCAATACTCGCATGCCCTGTAGTCTGAGGGGTGCGAGCGGCTAGAGACAAGCCGAACGGTAGGGCTGAGCACTGATATGCCTGGCCCTCGAAGGCGAATCTCAAACGTCGCCTGTGACGTGACGCTATTTGTATTTGAAAATATGCGTCTTTCAGATCTATTGACACAAACCAATCTCCTCGACGAATCTGCGTGAGGGTTTTTCTGGTCGTGAGCATTCTGAACTGTTGCTTCGCAAGCACTCTGTTCAGTTGCCTTAGATCTAGTATGGGTCTGAGACCCCCGTCTTTTTTCAGTACCAGGAAGTATCTGCTGGATAGCCCTCCTTCACTCTGAGCTTGAGATAAAGGCTCTATGGCCCCTTTGCTCAACAGTTTCAAAATTTCGGCTCGAAGTAGGTGGTGCTACTTCTGTTTTTACCGTAGCTTCGACGCGCGTCACATAGCGGCGAGGGCGTCGGCGAAACTGTAGCGAATAGCCTCTTTCTATAATGTCTAGCACTCACTTCAAAACCCCCGGGTAGCCTTGCCCATGCATCTGCACGAATGGCTAGGGGCTGAATGCGGAGCGCGCTCTGGTCGCTCAGCGACAGAGGGGCTTCGGTGTGCTGTAACATAAGCGTCGCGCTTCGAGGCAGGGGGCGCGCTGATAACAGCGGGCAGATTGCCCGCGCTCGACTCCTATGCGGTGGTCAACCGAGAGGGGAGGGCTGGGCGAGTCCCGTAGGACCTGTCATGTCTATGTGTGAATGTGGGCGCGGGATAGCGGGCACATTTACAACACTGAGAGCATTGTCCGCCTGAGCAGAGCGAATGCACGTTGGTTTTGTTTTTACAGAAACCTTGAGATATGCGGAACGTAGTGTTTGTGGGCACTGGGCAGTGGGCACAATTACCACGTTTAATGCGCAATCGACCTGGGTCGATTTCATGTGCGTGAGCCCTGTGTGACGGGCTGTGTTTGTGTGTAGGAATGAGCACTGGGCAGTGGGCATTTCGTCTACATTCGTAACACCATCGGCCGTGGCCGGGACACCAGAAAATACACTCTTATGGGATTTATCTGGGTAGCCGTAAAAGCGGCGTTTGTGTGCAGGCAAGCGTGCTGCTTCGCCGACTTGTTTACTGCAGAATACACTGGAACAGTCGCATTTACTGGAACTGAACGAGCGAGAAGTTGCCATAGAAACAGAGAGCGTCAACATGCTGGCGTTTGTTTGCAGGCGTGCGTGTATTACAGCAGGCTTGTTCACTGCAATATTGACATTTCCAGTCGTCTGAACTTCAGAGGCGGAAACCATAGAAACAGAGTTTGGGTGCAGGCGAGCGGGTTGTACCACGCGCTCGTTGGCTGCAAAATACACATCTGCAGTCGCCTTTTCAGGGAACTGCCAGAGCGAGAATTGACGGCAAAAATGTGTTTTGCCGGTAGACCCGGGATTCGATCGCGGGTCTCTCGCGCGAAAATCTGATGATCTACCACTGGACCACAGAGGAAGACACATAGACATTCAGTAGCGCGAGTATTATTAAAGAGCGTCAACATGCTGGCGTTTGTTTGCAGGCGTGCGTGCAAAACAACAGGCTCGCTCACTGCAATATTGACATTTCCAGTCACCTGAACTTAAGAGGGGAATGAGAAATGTGTCAGGAGTGGAGGTCGGCCCGGCCGCAGCGGGGCTAAAAACACCCTTTTCTCCTTTCGCCAGTGACGCACGGGAACCATAGAAACGGTGTTTGGGTGCAGGCGAGCGGGTTGTACAGCGCGCTCGTTGGCTGCAAAATGCACATCTGCAGTCGCCTTTCAGGGAACTGACAGAGCGAAGCATTGGCGGCATAATATATCTGCCGTTAGACCGGGATTCGAACCCCGGTCTCTCGTGCGAAAAACCTAAGATTCCACCACTGAGCCACAGGGGGGAACACAAAGGTGTGTAGATGCATGAGCATATAAGAGAGCGTCAACATGTTTTCTTCGGCGTTTGCTTGCAAGCGTGCGTGTTACAACAGGCTCGTTTGCTGCAATATTGATATTTCCAGTCGCCTAATCAGGGAACTGAGTTCTCTTTTCGCCGGTGAGTGACGCGTGAATGGGGCGCAAGGGCAGGGTAGCTTTCTTGTAACGTAAAGAAAAACTAACCCCGATCGTCCGCTTCCAGCCTCCCTTGTGAACGGCGCAGTTTGCGCGGCTCGAACAGAGGGAGAGAGAAAGCTAGCCCCGTGACCGTCCGCTCCTGACATCCCCTGTGAACGGCGCGGTTTGCGCGGCTCGAACAGAGGGAGAGCAGGTATCGTCCCCCAAGCAGGCAAGGCAAGCGGGCGCACCGGCGAGCTTTGCGGGTTGGGGGGGGCGGAGGAGCAGTCTCGGAGAAGGATGCCAGGTGAGTCCTCAGAGTCACCATAGGCAGTAACTGGCTCGCAGTGAGGGCGGTCGCCGTCAGCGAGCGCGAGCGCGAGAGCTGCGTGATCCTCAGGAAAGGGGCGTCTTGAAAAAGACGCCCGGCTCTTTTAGTGCAATGAGAGTGTGTGTCGCGGCGGCGAGCACACACACATACACAAAACACAGTAGCAGAGAAAGGATATAACGCCGGATAGCGCAGCAGGAAGGCGACTGAAGGCGGCGCGGCCAGCGGCTTCAGAGTGTCGACTCGTCCCGCTGAAAGGCTTCTTCAAACGGCGCGGCTTCTCTCCGGATCCAGCGATGCGAGAGCTTCGCTGAAGAGATGAAAAATCAGTGAGCTAGTCTCTCGAAGCTATGTTTATAGCCCTAGACCACGCCCATTCTGGCGGGACGTGACGTATTGGGCGCGAAGCGCCCCCATTGGAGCTGACGTCACGAGTGGGCCTTATCGATAGGCTGCTGCAGTTGCCGCAGGGCAGCCAATAGGCGCACAAGCCGTCTCGCCTGTGTCTGCATGCTGCCGCAACGCGTTTTACATTATTTCAAAATTAAGGATAATTTTTGGCTTCAGTATCTCGTGGAAAAGAGGTTTTCCCCTAGCGTAAGATTTACGCAGTACGAGAGTACCTCTCGTAAGAGAACCATATATTACTCTTCTTGTGCATGTCCATTCATATATATTGTGCATTTATATGTGTGTGTGTGTGTGTGTGTGTGTGTGTGTGTGTGTGTGTACCTGAGGGCTCTGCTGGTAGGAACTCCCAGAAAGTGCATGGCTTCACTGCACAGGAACTAGGGCTGTGACGGTGGCAGTTTTTTACCACCGCGGTAGTAATGGACCCAAATACCGGCGGTGTTGCGGTTGTTGGGTGGGGGGTGTTTTGAAATAAATAAATTAAACAAAAACAAAGAAACAACAAACTAAAGCCTGTAAAGCATTGAAATAAATATCAGTAAATACTGGTAACTTACATAATATAATAAAGTTGAATCTATTTAAAAAAAAAAAAAAAAATTAAGAAAAAATTTCGGTTAATATTTCCACACAAAGGCGCGTGATATAGCCTACCGCTCTGCGCATTGAGAGGGATGTGGGACACAAGCAGGAAAGAGACCATCGATCTTTTCGAGACCATCATGTTTTCTACTTGTAAAAGGTATGAAGAGCGAATTTTATCTTCTACAAGGGCAAGGCATTTAGGCTGTTTGCGCGCTGCCAGAGAAAGCCAAACTAAAATCACCCGCGGTTGTGAAACGCGCTTTACAAAATGAACTTGACGCTTCTTACCAATTATCATGTCTAACAAGCACAAACTGTGTTAAAAAGAATTTGACTTATAAGTAAAAATGTAGGCTATCTGTCCTACAGCGTTTTTTCTACTTTAACACAGTAAAGAATACGAAAATAATCGACCTAAAAGCGAACAAAGGAAGAAACGTTTATAACGCGTCTTTGGGTGAGACGCGAGTGAAGATATGGGAAAAGAAAAAAGAGATTCATTCCATGCAGGGATGAGTCACGATTTTTGAATATTCGATTAGTTGATTTAATTATATAATATCTAATGTTCTAATGTCTGTTGTGCGATCATTCTCTAAAATAAAATCTCCATGTTCTGGTGCTGATGCAGTGGTGATGCGTAACCGGAGGGTGACGCTGCCAATAAAAGAACTGGCAAAAGTAATGATTATGAACGTGTCAAAGATAGCAAGGAGACATTTGAATTGTTTATTAATAAAGTGGTTTTTTTTGTGTGTGTCAGTGTCGGGCTGCAAAGATGAAGTTGACGATGCTCACTCTTTGCAGTGAACGCGCCTAGAGAGAAATGCACACTTCATACGGAATACACAAGCATATGCTAGTCGGTTTATTTTCGTTTTGAATTGTTTTGTTTAAAAGTATATAATTCAAGCTTTCTATAAGAATAACTAATGGAATATTTTTAAATTCGCTAATAATCGGGTGACCAGATCGCAAACCAGAATTCAAAGCCGACAAAGCTTATGTTTATGGGCTCACGTAGGCTACACCTCTCTCATTCGTCATGAATTTAAACTTTTCCATGGCTGCGATATTACATTTAATTGCTAACCTATTATTTATTTTGTAAACAAAGCTTTGTGTGTCATAATATTAATGTTAAACAGCATTCATATACAAACATTTTTTTTAGGCGAACTACCGCCGGTACTACTCAGCCACCGCGGTGGTGCGGTTGTCAAGTTTACCGGCACAGCCCTAACAGGAACTCCCTCACAGAGGAGCGAATCACAGCCCGTCCATCACCAGACCTGCACACAAAACATCATGTACAGTAAACAGCATAACCATTACACTCCTGCCAGACAGAGAATCACACACTATGAGTCATAATGTAAGATCATTTACAACTAAATATATTTCAGAATTACTTAAAAAGCATATCAAAAATATTGAGCAGCAGAAACTGATATTCACCTTGAGTACGGTGTCTTTCCTGAGCCTTTCAACTGGACTTCCCATCTTTCACCCTTTCTGGATAAAAGAGAGATTGTATACCGCTCTAACGGTTAACACTTGTCACAGTTCTAAACTGAGAGATGTCATTGTTCAGACGCATGTTTAAGCATGAAACGAGAAATAGATAAAAAAATGCCAGAATCATCTATTTGCTGAAAAACCAGTAAGTATAGATCACACTTTCCATTCTTTAATCTTAAACAACATTATGGGAAAGTTGACATGCATTACAACAGAAAAGTCACATCTGACAATAACAACTGATGATTTGTGTTGAACGCTGATGGAAAAGGATGATTTTACCTGTTTGTGTATTCACCCAACATATGTGCTCTTCCATCCCCCAGCTGTCCGGCCCAATAACCAAACTATAATAATAATAACACATGGTTGACATGTTTGCTCTGGTTGTCTTACGCCATCGCTGTCGGGTTTGAAGTGACGGTCAGTTTTACCTGATGGCCCCCGTATCTGTGTGCCAGTGGAACAGAGCCAGGAAACAGTTTCCCACCACTGACACAACGGACAAACTCTTCATTCTGAATCACAGACTCATTCAGATCCAAAATATTCCTCAACACATCCTGAAATACACAAAAGAGCCTGAATATATGCAGAAACAACATTTACACAAAAGTACTGTGGTGGTACCATGGTCCAGTTTGGTTTTAAAGCAGTTTTCTCAGACTGTGATCCTCAGACCACTGGTGGTTCTGTAAAGAGTCCAAGTGGCCCACGAGTTCATTAGCTGATTAAAAGCTTTATGACTGAATCAATTTATAAAAGTATAACTGACAAAAACAAACAAAAAACACTAAATGAACTGAATTAATTAACTCAATACAATAAATGAACTGTTTGTGACTAAATACATTTATGATAAAGTGTTTCTATTGGTATGTAAGTGTTTGGTCCAATTTTTAAGCTAGCATTATATAATAGCTATATATATAATAGAGTATAATAGCTAAAAATAATTTGCCCACAACCTAAAGTAGACATTTATTTGAGGAGTTGGGTGGTTCAAATTTTTTTTTTTTTTTTGTGATCTGCTTCACCCTTGTAAAAAATAAGTGTTAAAAATAAAAATGGAAAACTATGTTTCTTTTAAAAAACAGTTATTGCAGATAATACAAAATTAATGAAATAAAAAGCCACTTAACGAGTATACTTTCATGACCGTTTCTTACAAACTATAATAAATGTTCATTTAATTTCAGTTAACATGATGCAATTAAGTGTCCGAAACATTATATTCAGTTTGCACCAAAGTATATTCTTTTAAAGTAGCCTATATTATTTTCATAATTTCTCTTTTTAAAAGTATGATGAAGTGTACTTCTTTGTAACAACAGCCTGAATAAGTTCAAAATTATGCTGACGACGACAATGTTATTGGTGGTGATGATGATGATTACTTTATTACTATTTTAAAATGTGGACAAGAAAAATTATCAAGAATGGGTGGGTGTGACCAAACTTTTGACTGGTGGTTAGATGGCACTAGCTCCATTGTATTTTTCTGTTTCATAAATTATACACAGTTACTGCAACAATATCCCCAGGTTTGACTGCAGTGAAGCACAAGTTCTCTGTAAATGATGATGAGTGGATGGGTTTATTGACCTGTGACACAGCAGCCAGTGTCAGGGGCTCTTTCAGAGGAGAGGGCTGAGACTCTGAAAACACACTTCTCTTCACAGTACGAATAACATTACCATCAACCTCATCAAGAGGCAGAGCATCTGTAAAACACACAGAAGTTATTCAAACATAGTCAACGTGTAAAATAGCATGTTGGCACTCGTATCTGTATCTTACCTAGTAGTTTATGTGATAATGCCAGTGGTATTTCTCCACAGTGTTTCACATCGCTATAAAAGTGACTCTTATCGAACTCTCTTTCATTACAACTTTCATTCTCACAGAATTCTTGTTCGTCCCTAAATGTAGCGATGGTGACGGCCGATAAAAATAAAAATAACGTGAAACCATGTTTTGTCATTACATCAAACTCACAGGCATATTTTTTTACTATTGTCCTGTACTTCCTTACATCACGTAACTAGGGTGACCAGATGAGATCGGCTGAAATTCTGGACGGGGGGGGGGGGGGTCGTCTATGGGTCTGGGGTGACGGGATGGGGGGCTTCTATGGCATCAGACTGCGTAGCCTATAATAAAAGATAATGAATTTCAAACCTGAACCAAACATATTTTTATTCAAAGATCAACAGTCTGTCATTATTCTTTAGTCTGCCACAAAAAACAACAACATTAAAATCATGAACTCAAATCAAATGTCATTGTGAAAAGAAAAAAAAACAATGACTGCATAAATCAGACCTTTCAGTATAGCCTAACCTTAAGCTTAAACGACGTTTTGCAGTGCCGCGAACAATCAAGTGACTGTCCTCGCGGCTGCAGCAACTTGCGCTCTAATAATAGGCAAAATAGGCTACAGAATATTTCGGTATTGATAGGTGCAATATTTGAAAATCGATCATATATTTTTTTTATTACATTTATATCTGCATTTATGTAAAAACTTAAACTTTCAAACATCAAAATGTCATTTATTAATATGTTTTCATGTCAAAATTACATACAAACATCTTTTCCTATTCTATTTTGCCTGGAAACGCTTCCAACAGGCTTGCGTGTCGCGTGAAAAATAGGCGTCGGTTCTATTTCTAGCAAGACGCGCGTGTCACGCAGGCAGTGTGCAAGCTCTAACCTGTTAACATGGGAGCCGAAATAAAAACGGACACGCCACGCAGCCAGTGTGTCGCCGGCCTCAACCTCCGCAGACAGTTTTTAATGTTTATAAGACAATAACTACTCAAGATTTTGCTTTAGTATAATTTTCAGGACAATTAGGGCCAGATTCGGGATTCGGGACAACAGTTTAGATTTCGGGACTGTCCCGAATTTTTCGGGACGTCTGGTCACCCTACGTAACTAGAGGAAAACATCAGAACTGTCACACAAACAATCCTTCAATATTCCACCAGAGGGCGCTCATCGGCTCAAAAACCCGAATGCTCCATTTATGTAATATTCTGGACTTTTTTGTCTTTTTGGAAATGTATGCGCGTTATAAACCATAACCGATTAAATCTATTAGTTGTATGGGTTCAGAAGCTGTCGTACAAATGGAAACTCTCGGAACTTTCTCACTATAATGATTAAATAAGCGTCTCTAGCCAATGATCAGAGACGACTGTGATTGGTCAACCTCAAATCTGTATTGTAAAAAGAAACAGGTACCATGTGACCAGCCGTCTATTAAAAATACTGAATACTTAAAAATTATAAATATTACTGGAGAAGATTGAAATCTCTATGATTGAAATGAATGTAATTTTTTAAATGTAAAAATGTAAACATGTATAATAAGGCAAGGCAAGGCAAGGCAAGGCAAGTTTATTTATATAGCACATTTCATACACAATGGCAATTCAAAGTGCTTTACATAGAAGAGATTAAAATAATAAAAAGAAATAAGAATAATTAAAACAGTTTAGAAAAATAAAAAATAAAATACAGTACAAGCAGTCGGACGAACATTGGCACAGTGCTCATTCAGTAAATGCATAGTTAAACAGAAGTGTTTTGAGTCTGGATTTGAATGTGACTACTGTAGGAGCACATCTGATCTCTTCTGGAAGCTGGTTCCAGCTGCGGCTGGCATAATAGCTAAAGGCAGACTCGCCATGCTTAGAGTGAACCCTTGGTATTTCAAGCTGATATGATCCTAATGATCTGAGTGATCTGTTGGGGTTATATTCAGTGAGCATATCTGCAATGTATTGAGGTCCTAGGCCATTGAATGATTTATATACCAGTAATAATACTTTAAAATCAATCCTAAGTTTAACTGGGAGCCAGTGTAAAGACCTGAGGACTGGTGTGATATGTTCATATTTTCTGGTTCTGCTCAGAATCCTGGCGGCAGCGTTCTGTATGAGCTGCAACTGTCTTATGGTCTTTTTGGGAAGGCCAGTGAGGAGACCATTACAATAATCCACCCTGCTGGTGATGAAAGCATGCACAAGTTTCTCTAAGTCTTGTCTGGAAACAAAGCATCTAATTCTTGCAATATTTTTCAGATGATAGTATGCTGATTTAGTTATTGCTTTGACATGACTACTGAAACTAAGCTCTGACTCTAGTGTCACACCAAGATTCCTGACTTGATTTTTGGTTGTTTGACCCCTAGAGTGAAGGTATGCGTTCACCTTGAGAACTTCATCTTTGTTTCCAAACGCAATGACTTCAGTTTTGTCTTTGTTTAACTGAAGAAAGTTTTGACACATCCAACTGTTGACTTCGTCAATGCATCGGCACAGGGAGTCAATGGGGCTATAATCGTTGGGCGATAGGGCTAAGTAGAGCTGTGTGTCGTCTGCATAGCTGTGGTAAGCAATTTGGTTGTTTCTCATTATTTGGCTCATTGGGAGCATATACAGGTTGAACAGGAGTGGCGCAAGAATTGAGCCTTGGGGGACTCCGCATGTCATGGATGTCCACTCAGACTTATGGTCTCCTATACTCACATAATAACCTCTCCCATCTAAGTATGACCTGAACCATTTTAGGACTATCCCAGAAAGCCCGACCCAGTTTTCCAGCCTGTCCAGAAGTATGTTGTGATCGACAGTGTCAAATGCAGCACTGAGGTCGAGTAGTACCAGCACTGATAATTTGCCTGAGTCAGTATTTAAGCGAATATCATTTATTATCTTTATGAGCGCTGTCTCTGTGCTGTGATGCGGTCGGAAACCAGATTGAAAATTGTCAAAGTATCCATTCGAGCATAAGAATTTGTTCAGCTGATTGAAGACAACTTTTTCAATGATCTTACCTATGAAAGGAAGATTTGAGATTGGTCTATAGTTGCTTAATATGGTCTTATCCAGATTGCTCTTTTTCAGGAGGGGCTTGACAACTGCAGTTTTTAGGGAGTTTGGAAAACTCCCAGAGAGAAGTGAAGCATTTACCACTTCTAGAAGATCTGCTTCTAAACTGTTTAACACACTTTTGAAAAACGATGTGGGAAGTGTGTCAAGAGCGCAGGTTGATGTTTTAAGGTGCTGTACGGTTTCTTCCAAAATTTTGCCATCAATTTCTTTGAAATCAGACATAGTAACTACTTTCTCAGGTGGTTTGATCTGTCTGACCCCAGCGCAAGTCAAGGATGTGCTGATCACCTTTCTGATATTATTGATTTTCTCAGAGAAGAAAGAGGCAAACTCACGGCACTTGCTGTCTGAGAGCATTTCACTGGGAATCTGGCTTGGGGGGTTTGCCAGTCTCTCTACAGTAGCAAAAAGAGTGCGTGTGTTGTTTAAATTACTGTTTATAATATTTGAGAAGAAAGTCTGTCTAGCTTTGCCTAGTTCCATATTGAAAGCATGAAGGCTGTCTTTGTAGATGTTAAAATGGACTACAAGTTTTGTCTTCCGCCACATGCTGTCACGAACTGCTCGGAGACACGAAGGTTCAGATCCAAATGCAGCTTTTATTTAAGGCGCAATCCAAAGGCGTAATCCAAAGTACAGGCAATGGGTCAAAACAGGTAGGCAGTCCAAACAAACAAATAAACAAACAAACAAACAAACAATCAAAACAGGCAGGGGTCAGAGGCAAAAGAGTAATCCAGGGAACAGGCAAGAAATCCAAGAGACATGAAAACAGGGAAAACGCTCAGAAATGCAGTGTGACACAAACAACAAGACTTCGCAGTGAGTGAATGAATGAACATGGTATAAATAGACAGACTAACAGGATGAGACAGGTGAATACAATCAGTGAATGAGGTACAGGTGAATGTGATCAGTGATAAGTGATGATGAGTCCAGGCAGTGAGTTATGGGAATTGTAGTTTGTGAGTGAATAGGAGAGTCTTATGTGGAGTGCCCTCTGGTGGCTCTCAAGGGCACTCCAGCTGGTGATCGTTACATAGCCCCCCCTTTAAGGAGCGGATTCCAGACGCTCCTAAACTGTCCAGGAGGGAGGTGGAGCGGAGGCGGACCCGGGGGCGGGATGGAGGGCCAGGCCCGTGGAGCGGCAGAGGACCTGGATACTGCAGCAGGATGGGAGGCCAGGGCGGATCAGGCTGTGCAGGTGACCAGGGTGGAGCAGGGTGTGCAGGTGACCAGGGTGGAGCAGGGTGTGCAGGCGACCAGGGCGGCGCAGGCTGGGCAGGCGACCAGGGCGGAGCAGGCTGTGCAGGCGACCAGGGCGGAGACAACCCTTCAGGCGGCCAGGGAGGAGACGAACCTTCAGGCGGCCTGGGCGGAGACTTTCCCTCGGGCGGCCACGGCGGCGAAGACCCCTCGGGCGGCCACGGCGGTGAAGACCCCTCGGGCGGCCACGGCGGAGGAACTGGAACAGACACCAACGGCTCGGGAACTGGAACTGGCACCACCGGAACTGGCACTGGAACTGGTACCACCGGAACTGGCACTGGAACTGGCACCAACGGCTCAGGAACTGGAACTGGCACCACCGGAACTGGCACTGGAACTGGTACCACCGGAACTGGCACTGGAACTGGCACCACTGGCTCAGGAACAGGAACAGACACAGACACTGGCTCCGGCTCAGGAACTGGAACAGAAACAGACACTGGCTCCGGCTCTGGAACAGACACCGGCTCAGGGAAAGGCATGTCGGCAGCCATCTCTGCTGAGGGTAACTCTGCTGAGGACACTGGCTCGGCGGAGACCATCTTGTCCCGAGACACTGGTTCGGCGGAGACCATCTTGTCCTGAGACACTGGCTCGGCGGTGGCCATCTTGTCCGAAGACACAGGTGTGGAGTCGGCCATCTTGTCTGAAGACACAGGCGTGGAGTCGGCCATCTTGTCCGAAGACACAGGCGTGGAGTCGGCCATCTTGTCCGAAGACACAGGCGTGGAGTCGGCCATCTTGTCCGAAGACACAGGCGTGGAGTCGGCCATCTTGTCCGAAGACACAGGCGTGGATTCTGCCATCTTGTCCGAAGATACAGGTGTAGAAAAAGGAACAGATTCAGGCTCAGGAACAGATTCAGTCTCGGCGGGACGAGACTCTGGACGGGCGGACGTGACGTGAAGCTCTGGCTCTGGCTCGGCAGGACTGACGTGAAGCTCTGGCTCTGGCTCGGCAGGACTGACGTGAAGCTCTGGCTCTGGCTCGGCAGGACTGACGTGAAGCTCTGGCTCTGGCTCGGCAGGACTGACGTGAAGCTCTGGCTCTGGATCAGGATCAGTGCGCTCTGAGCTTGACGGGACCAGCGGCAGCGAGGGCTTTGAACTGGGTAGGACCAGCGGCGAAGAGGACTTTGAACTGGACAGGACCAGCAGCGAAGAGGGCTCTGAGCTGGGCAGGACCAGCGGCGAAGAGGGCTCTGAGCTGGGCAGGACCAGCGGCGAAGAGGGCTCTGAGCTGGGCAGGACCAGTGGCGAAGAGGGCTCTGAGCTGGGCAGGACCAGCGGCGAAGAGGGCTCTGAGCTGGGCAGGACCAGCGGCGAAGAGGGCTCTGAGCTGGGCGGCAGGACCAGCGGCAAAGAGGGCTCTGAGCTGGGCGGCAGGACCAGCGGCAAAGAGGGCTCTGAGCTGGGCGGCAGGACCAGCGGCAAAGAGGGCTCTGAGCTGGGCGGCAGGACCAGCGGCAAAGAGGGCTCTGAGCTGGGCGGCAGGACCAGCGGTGAAGGCTTTGTGCTGGGCAGGACCAGCGGTGAAGGCTTTGTGCTGGGCAGGACCAGCGGTGAAGGCTTTGTGCTGGGCAGGACCAGCGGTGAAGGCTTTGTGCTGGGCAGGACCAGCGGTGAAGGCTTTGTGCTGGGCAGGACCAGCGGTGAAGGCTTTGTGCTGGGCAGGACCAGCGGTGAACACAGCTCTGGACTGGCGTGAAGTGCGGGCTCGGCTGGACTGGCGTGAAGTGCGGGCTCGGCTGGACTGGCGTGAAGTGCGGGCTCGGCTGGACTGGCGTGAAGTGACTCAGCCAGCAAAAGAGCCTGGATTATATACCTTTGAAGATTCCAGCCAGGGTGATGAAGTGGCATTAGGGAGCTGATCGGCTCGGATAGTCCTCCACGGAAAAATATCATTAGGCAAACTTCATCGAAAAATGCCAAAGGTGCCAGCTCAATAAAGTCTCTCACGTACTCCTCTATGGGCCGGTCTCCCTGACGGAGACACATAATCTTTGCTGCTGGATTCATGGTGGTCATCGCTGCTGGATCTTGGTATGGCGAAGTCTTCTGTCACGAACTGCTCGGAGACACGAAGGTTCAGATCCAAATGCAGCTTTTATTTAAGGCGCAATCCAAAGGCGTAATCCAAAGTACAGGCAATGGGTCAAAACAGGTAGGCAGTCCAAACAAACAAATAAACAAACAAACAAACAAACAATCAAAACAGGCAGGGGTCAGAGGCAAAAGAGTAATCCAGGGAACAGGCAAGAAATCCAAGAGACATGAAAACAGGGAAAACGCTCAGAAATGCAGTGTGACACAAACAACAAGACTTCGCAGTGAGTGAATGAATGAACATGGTATAAATAGACAGACTAACAGGATGAGACAGGTGAATACAATCAGTGAATGAGGTACAGGTGAATGTGATCAGTGATAAGTGATGATGAGTCCAGGCAGTGAGTTATGGGAATTGTAGTTTGTGAGTGAATAGGAGAGTCTTATGTGGAGTGCCCTCTGGTGGCTCTCAAGGGCACTCCAGCTGGTGATCGTTACACATGCGCTCTGCTTTTCTGCATTGTCTTTTCATATTTTGCACTGCTGTTGAGTTTCTCCAAGGTGCCTTTTGTCTGCCACTCTTCTTCCTGACTTTCACAGGAGCAATATCATCAATTACACCTTTAACTTTTGAGTTAAAAGAATCAAGGAGAAAATCAACAGAGTCTGCAGATATGCTTGGTGTTAAAGATATAGCCTTCATAAATAGGACACTAGTGTTCTCATTTAAGCATCTCTTCTTGACAGACACAGATCTAGCTTCAGTGGCAGGAGAGATCAATATATCAAAGAAAATACAGAAATGATCAGACAGTGCTACATCCTTAATAACAATCGATGAAATGTTTAGACCCTTACTGATAAGTAAATCTAAAGTGTGTCCACGATTGTGTGTGGGTCCATGTACATGCTGAGTCAGATCAAAAGTTTTTAAAACAGTTTTGATTTCTTTTGCCATATTGTTTTCTGCATTATCTATATGGATGTTAAAATCTCCAGCAATGGCAAAACAGTCAAACTCTGAGTTAATTGTTGATAACAGTTCTGTAAAGTCCTCAGCAAAGGCTGGAGAGTATTTTGGAGGCCTGTAAATAATGAAAAGTAAAATGCGTGGAGCACCTTTTAACACAATACCCAGATATTCGAAAGACAAGTAATTCCCAAATGATATTTGCTTACATTGATAGATATCTTTAAAAAGAGCAGCTAGACCCCCACCTCTCTTAACAGCTCTGCAGACACTCATAAAAGTAAAGTTAGGAGGGGATGTTTCATTGAGGATTGTTGCACTGAAGCTGTCTTCTAGCCAGGTTTCATTTAGAAGCATAAAATCCAGGTTGTTTGTGGTTATTAAGTCGTTGACTAGAAGTGATTTATTTTTAAGTGAGCGAATGTTTAAAAGAGCTAACTTAACAGACTTACTTTTCCCCACAGCAATATTAGTTTGACGTGTAATAGGCACCAGATTAGTTGGGTTTGCTGTACGGCTATTGAAGGCCTTAGACTTTCTATCATGTAATAGAACAGCAATAGAGAAAGATACAGGCACACTGGGTTCCCGCTTGTTTTGTAAACATTTGAGAAAGTTACTGTTATCAAAACGGGGACCCGACACATATCACTGAGAGCTGGTATCAGTTGTTTTTGGTTCACCTCGAGCAGAAGGAGGAGGGTGTGGGCCCTGGCGTTGTGGCAGAGGCCGAAGAGCTCTCACAGGAGGAGGGGGAGGGCGAGCTGGGCCTGCAGGCTTTGGTGGTAGTGGTGCCTGTCTTTTTTTTGTTGGTATCTGGGGGCTTGCAGCAAAAGAGTGGGATAGTCTGGTTCCAGCATGCACCAGTTCTTCCATTTTCTGTGAGAAGCACAGTAGTGGCGTTGCAGGGGAGAGGGAGAAAGTGTCTGGTGAAAGGGGCTGTTGCTCTGGTGTTATAGGAGGCTGTAATATGCTGTCCTGGCTTCCCTGGCTGTTTTCCAGGAAGTCGTCCTTGGGTGCTGAATCTTCAAGCAGTTCTGATATGTCTGTCTGTGGTGAGCTCTGTGTGCAGGGCTCAGCTGAGATTGTGTCCGTGAGCAGAGGTTGTTGTGGCGAAGTGGTGTTATCATGTCCATTTTGCTGCTGAAGTGAAGTCCCGTGGTCATTCATACTGTGTCCAGGTGTGTGTGTGCCGTTCAGATTGAGTGGATTGGCACAAACCGCAGAAGGATGATTTAGGGAGAAGTAGATATTGTCCTTTAACACTCTTGAACCAAGTTTGTTTGGGTGATGGCCATCCCGATGAAACAGTTGTCGTTGACTCCAGAAAAGATTGAAATTGTCAATGAAGTTCACTGCTTTTATATTGCAGGTTTTTTGCAGCCATGTATTTAGCCCAAGCAACCGTGAAAACCTGTTTGTTCCTCTTGCTGGTAGTGGTCCACTGATGAATGTTTGAACTTTCAGTCTTTTAAGTGTTTCAAAAAGTTTATTGAAATCCTTCTTAAGGAGTTCTGACTGCTCTTTATGAATATCATTCTTCCCCACATGTATGATGAGTCGATTAGCAGTCTTATGTTTCATCAGAATGTTCTGAAGTTCCCTGTTTATATCAGAAGTTGTTGCTTGTGGAAGGCAGCACGTAGTTGTATCCCTGGTGCTAATGTTTCTGATTATGGAGTCCCCCACTATCAGAGTCCTGGGCTCGGCTGCGCTCTGAGCTGAGTGCCGCTGTCTGCTCGACCTTGAGCGCCAGTTAGCATCAGTGTTAGCTACTGGCCTATTCAGTCTGTGTTCGATCACATTCATCACATTTGTGGATTCCTCATTTACATTCATTAGTACTTCAAATCTGTTCTCAAGATGTATAGGCAGTGGTAGCAGACCAGTGTTTTCAATCCTTGTCAGAGCTGTATCTGGGGTAGAGGATGCTACTGCGGCAATATGTGATGCTCGTGACAATCTGATGTCTCGAGTGCCTTTGGGTTTAGCTCCCTGTTTGTGCCATCGATTAGTAAGTCGATCGGCTTGTTTCTCTACCTGTCGAGGAGTACTAGTTTCATGGGACTCACCGGTATGCTGAGGGTGTCCATGACGAAGCTCTGTTGTGTGCTCCGTCTGGTTTGGTGGTCCCGTAAGTAACTTTGTTTCTAGAACTGCAATCCTTTGTAAAAGTCTGTGGCAGTTAGTGCAGCAAGTAGATTCCAGAAGAGGCATTTTCTCTTATCCTTGTAGGCAGTTGTGTTTTCCTTTCCCGGTATGTAAGCTGGTCGGGTAAAAGAATTCTCAGTTTTTGTAGTAATCCAAACTTTGTCGTATGAGCACTGTGCTGATTTGCTGAAGTTAAAATTAGGTGATAAAAGGAAATAAAATAAAGGAAATAAAATATAGAAAAAATAGGAGATAAAATGTAAAAGCGATAGAGCAAAACGCGGAGCAGTAAGCAAGAGCGTCCGAACAGTAGCTGAGCAGGAAGTACCTGATAGAGCCAAAGAGCCAAAGACTGGACTAAAAAAGCAAAGGTCAAAATCTATAAATATGACATCATAATATATATAATAAAGCATGTATAATATGACATAATAAAGCACAAATGTTATTTTAAAAAAAAGGCTATCATGGTTGAGATATCAGTTGATGGTTGTAAAATTCTTGTCATGGGAATAATTTTTCTTAATTATATGCTAGACAAAGAGAGTGATTTATCACTGATCCAGTTTTATAAAGTAGTTTTCCTGGCAACAACGGACAAAAAATAAAATATTCATATAGCATGTTTATTGGTTATTCACCTGCAAGGGAGGCCAAAAATTCTAGCCCAAGAATGCGGTCTTACATTTAGAGCAAAGCGTGGAGTTAGTTGGTTTAATTTTATGTTGTATATGTCGTGTCTGTTCAGAATCTTGTTCTTTTGCACACTGAGAGTTTGTTATCCTGAGTCCACACCATGTCCCATTTGTCTTTTATTCACACTTAACTCTCTCCAATTGTAATCTGTGACACCATTACCTCAAGGTTCCTGAGTAATTTTGAGACAATGCCATCCATTGGTGACCAAGTGCAGTGTTTTCTTTACTCCATCTACAAATTGTCTATTTTTTCTCAATTTTCTATTGCTTTTTGTTTTCAGTTCATAGTGTTTACCTAGTATGATTTTCATCTCTCTACAGTTTGAGTGATTGTGGAGTCACAGAGAAAGATTCTGCTGCTCTGACTTCAGTTCTGATATCAAACCCCTCACAACTGAGAGAACTGGATCTGAATAATAGAAACCTACGAGATCCGGGTGTGAAGCTTCTCTCTGTTGTACTGAAGGAGCCTGACTGTAAACTGGAGAAACTCTGGTAAGATCATCTACAGTATATCATAGTCAGACATGTTAATGTCTTCTGTAAGACTAAATCAGGGTTCCACAAATCTGGCACTGGAGGGCCACTGCCTTACTGAGTTACTTACCTTACTAAACTCTGCAGGACAGCGGCACTTCAAAACCGGATTTGAGGAACCCTGGACTAAATTCTTTGATGTAAATTTTAGGACTACCCCGCAGAAAATAAATTTCTTTCTCCGTATTTTTGTCTTCTTTTCTTTTTTGTATTCTTAATTTAAGATAAATTTAGCACAATAACTTAAAATGTTAAGTCTTGTATACTGAAAAATTGCTTATGTATCTTGATTTAAGAATTTTTAGATATTAGATATTCAGACTACGTCTGGATCGGATTCAGAAGTTCAAGTCCAACAACACCCCCAAAGCTTCACAGTCCTATACCTCGTCCTGCGTCGACATTTCATCAAGTAACATTAGGCAGTTTTGATTTTACATATGCGTCTGCTTACATACGTGACCCGTTCTGGCAAAATGAGTCGCAATGAGCAAATGTTCATGACTGAGCTACACCTGTTTGACTTTAATTGTCAAAGTCAATTTTGAGAAAAATCGAGTTAAACGTTTTCTGAAGGTTCCAAAACAAAATCATCTACCAACCATACCTTAAAATCTCGGGTAATAACACAAATTTTTTTATTTTCCCCCATGGTACCACAATTGTTTGATTACAGGGTGGCCGCGGGTCCTTAAAAAGTCTTAAAATGTCTTAAATAAAGTTTTCCTAAAAAAAGGCCTTAAAAAGTCTTAAAATGTCTTAAATTCAGATTCGATAGGTCTTAAATATTTCTGGTCACGTTACCGCTAAAATTTCTCCAGTCTGACGGACCTAATATCCGTCAAATAACAAGTGAAGCATCGAATCGCGAGAATGATTCAGATTTTATTACATAAACAGCTAATGATAATGTAGGCTTTTTCTGGTAACGCTGTTGAGGCTCGCGCTGCTTGTCTCTGTGATAGATTTTATAGGAAGAAATCAAAACAAATGAGCATAACGGCAAACAAAAAAACTCCCAGAAGAAACATTCTGAGGTAAAAATACACTCTCGGGTTTCGGGAGTCGGGATAGACGGAATTGTCACTTGCATAATCGGGCCAGCATTGCATCATAAGTAACTTTACCATTTGCACGGTTTTTAAAGTTTTACCTGATTAAACATTCACGCGATTTGAAACTATTCAGTACTTGCGCGCTGTCTGAGAGAGATGGGTTTTTTTCTGCACACATACATAGAGTAAAGCCGCCTCACAAACAGCTCGTGGGTAACAAAAGTTATTTTTCGTGGATTTTATCGCTTTAACAGTCAAAAACATGCGAAAATGATGTCAATTTCGGTCTTGGTGAGTATCCTCTAAACACAGTCGGTTATGTCTTAAATAAGCATAAATCGCACGTGACCGTATAATGAACACAGGATCCGTGCACTAGCTCTTAAAGGGACAGCAGCCATATGTGTCTGTCATTCATTTGGTTGTCAAAACAACAAACCATAGCTTTCATTTTAAGGAATCAGGATTAATAGCCTATGTATTTAATTTAGTCAGGACTAAAATACTACCCAGTGTTATTTTACATTTGATTACTTAATTCAGTCTCTGTAGTATTTCTGAATACTAGTGTTAGACCTAAGCAAAAACTTTTCTCTTTATTTCTATTTATTGGTATCTATCTTTATTCTATTGTATTTATTTGTGCTACTTTTTTCAATTTAATTCAAAGATTGAAATCAAGCTTCCTTGTGTTGTGTAAATTCTTAAGACCAAAATTACCCCATTGTAAAAATGCAATGAGTGAGCAATACATTTAGGCCAGATACATGTAATAAATAAAAGAAAAAGTCTAAACTCCCCCCTCAAATTAAAAATCTAATACGCATGTAATATAATATGTATTTCCATCACAGGTTTGGTCTTAAATTTCATTCAAAGTGGCATTAAAAAGGTCTTAAAAAGTCTTAAATTTAACTTGTTTATATCTGTAGACACCCTGGATTAACATTAATGAAAAAGACAGCCTATATATTCAGACCTACTGTACTGCATGGGTCTAATATAATGTTACACATCAGATGTTTTTCCCCAACAGTTAACCAAACGTTCACTTAAGACATAGCAGATTATGTTTGCTTGAATACTCGCCAAGACAGATATTTTGAAACACTGTAATTCTGTGTAGGTATAAGAGTATATCGGGATCACGCGCTGTCTGAGGCGTCTTTGAGGCACGCTTCGGATGTGTCAGTCAGTGTGGGTAAAATCATTTTGTTTAAATCAGTATGAGTTTGAAAATCACATTTCATTGGTTCTAGAGGTGGGAATTGGCAAAAATTTGACAATCCGATAGTATTGTGATATTTGGGCCACGATTCGATATTATTGTGATTCTTAACATATTGCGATACAGCAAGTATTGCGTTTCGATTCTGCGATATATTGCGATTCATGTCCCCCATATTATTCAAAGGCATTACAAAAAATTTGGATAATAAGACTGCTCAACTCACTTCAAATGTCACATTAAATCTGTGAACATCTTCTACACATTTACTGAAGTGCAACTTAGGAGGGAAGTGCAAAAACTTTTTCCTTGAACATTCAGGACACAGGACCTTATTACAGAACGTAATTATATGAACACGTCACCACCGCATTAGCACCAAAAACATGGATATTTTATTTTAGAGAATAATTACACAACCTATTCGATATTCTATAATTCATTAATTAAATAAACTAATCGAATATTAAAAAATCGTGACTCATCCCTGTAGGGGTGTCAAAATTAATCGTTTCTACGATGCATCGCGATGCAGACGAGGACGATTCGGTATCGGTTCAGTAATAGACCATAACCGGTTATAATGTACTGACGCTTTTCTTACGTCATTTGTCGCGTACGTGCTTTGTTGCGGTAGCATACAATGGCAGAGGGAGGTGAGACGCGAGTGAGAGAAAATTAAAAATGCTCCAACTACTTTAAAAGCCAACATCTGGGCACATTTCGGCTTTTATGAACAACGTGGTAAGCACGACCTGCAGAAGACACGCGCTGTGTACGCTCATGTCACGCACAAATAGAATATGCAGGAGGTAATACCACTAACTTGATAAACCACGTTAGCCGTTTTCACCCCGAGCTGTTATCGCCCGGCAGAGTCTGACTGCTTTAGAGTAAGTGGATGAGCTCCGTCACCCGAATCCGCAGCCAAAAACAAATCACCCACCCGCCCCAATAACTTTCTCTGATTTAAGTATCCGCACCCGATGGTCAAATTACAATTATTCTGTGTTGTTACGCGTGATTATAAATGGATGATCGTCACTTTCAACAGCGGACTCGGCGACGGTTGATGCGCGCATCTTTAATGGTAACATAATACACTGATTAATGAGCGCTGCTTTTAAATGAACATTTCTTTAAAACAAAATTTATTTGACAGATTTTCCTTTTCTTAGTGTCATAAACAAGCTTTAATCCCTTGAAACTTAACCTGGAATGTCACTGTTTCTGTCACTGCAACTTCCCGAACAGGCGAGCACATGCTCGCACACATCACTTTTGAAGTAAAATTTAAAATTGAGGATGCGGTGCATCGTGATGCATCGTGATATCGAATTGAACCGGATCGATGACATAATAATCATAATCGAACCGAACAGTGAGACCAGTGTCGGTTCACACCCCTACATCCCTGCATGTAATCTCTTGTTTTTTCCACTCAAATCTTCAGTCACGTCTCGATTTTCTAAGGGGATTATAAACGTTTCTTCCTTGGTTCGCTTTTAATTAGGCCTATTATATTCAGATTCTTTACTGTGGTAAAGTAGAAAAACGTTGTTGGACAGATAGCCTACATTTTTACTTGCACGTCAGATTCATTTTAACACAGTTTTTGTTTGTTATTAGACATGTAAGGCGCGTCAAGTTTATTTGTAAAGCGCGTTTCACACGCGCGGGTGATTTTTAGTCTCGCTCTCTCTGGAAACGCAATTTAGGTCACAAATAGGTAAAAAAATGAAAGTCATATTGACGTCAAAGTGTCGATGTCAATTTGATGTCAAGATTTTGACCTCTGCTGATGTCATTTTGCCAAACAAAAAGGTGAAATGCATGGCCGTACACTTATTACACGCTTCACTTAAAACTAACCAGATTTACTTTATTTAATTTCCGGTTTAAAGAAATCATATTTTGTATTTTAAAGACACCATGATGGTGGTTAGCGTTTGCTTTAGTTGGGCTCTTGACCCTTGACTTTTTAATATAAAAATGTCTCTGGCTGCTATAATTGTGTGTTTATAAAGCACAATTGTTGTAGCAAAAAAAGCCATGAGAAAATGAGATCAGGTGATGTTGGCTGTTTATTGATGATGATGACGACGATATCATCATGTAATTGCCTGAATCCCTGATCTTATTCTGGGTCTAATGTTTTGATCATATTGGACTTGTGGTTTTAATATTGTTTTATAATAGAAGCCATTTAATTTTACAGCATGATAGTAATGTTGTTTATCAAATAATGTAAAGGATTTTAAAAGCATTTAAAGCATTAAACTTTTTCCTCTACATTATTACTTAGCCATCAGTGTATGACTCTCAACAATGGTGACAGTCAATGAAATGCTTCATGCTGCAGTGCATGCTGGGTACCACCAATCAAAACTCACCCTTATCTCCCAGCATGCATTGCGGCTTTAACAAATTATGCAGCTGGATTTTTTATAGCTTGTTTTATGCTCAGAGTTGATCTGATTATCTGGATATTTTGTTTGAATGTCACCATTGTTGAGATTCATATGCTGTTTCTTGATGTCTGTGTGCGTCTAAGTAATGCCATAGATGAAAGGTTTTTGTGCACTAAATACTAGTTTTTAAAAACCAAGTATATTATTTGATAAACAACACTGCTAGACATGACTTCTTTTGCCATTAATGATTATGAATAAAACAGTTTTAAAATCACAAGTCCTATATAATCATAGCATTAGACATTGAATAAGATCAGTGATTCAGGCAATTACATGATGATATTGTCGTCATCATCAATAAACAGCCAACATCACCTGGTCTCATTTTCTCATGGCTTTTTTTGCTACAACAATTGTGCTTTATAAACAGACAATTATAGCAGCCAGAGACATTTTTATATTAAAGGTCCCATATTATGCAAAATTCACTTTTGCATGCTGTTTGGACATAAATGTGTGTTGGCAGTGTGTGTACAGAACCACCCAATAGTGATAAAAATCCACTTTTATTAATCCCCATAAATCATCAGCAGTGTCTCCCAACGACCTGTTTTCAGAATGCTGTTTTAGTGACGTCACTAAGCACAGGCCCCGCCCACGAGTGTTGACAGACACTGCCGTTTGAACATAGACCCGCCCTGATCGAGTTCACAGCTGCTGCACTGACGAGAATGTCTCCCAAGCGTTGTAAGTGTTGTGTGGCTGGATGTATTAATCCACATAGCTCTCTCTCTATTTACTCCCGAAATCTGAGGCAGCCGCTGAAGACGAGGTGGAATTATTTAGTTTTTTAAAGAAAATGCTCCCTCAACTCTACTGAAATTTGTTTATGTACTTGCGCACTTCTTATAACTTACTGTGTTTACTCAGCTCTTACGGTGATTTTCTGAAGTAAAACTGACGCTTCATCTTTTGTGTTATGTACAATAAACTTTATTAAACTCATCAGTATATGTTTGATCATCATTCGGACCTGGTCCGAAACAGCAGACTTGTAGGCTATTAATAGTGGATACATACAAGCAGATGACAAATACGTTATAACCGTAATACCTGTTCCATCTCTATACAGCACTCTGACTCTGTAGGCATTATTGTCCGACTCCGGGTCGAAAAGAACACCGTTACTGAGAGTTTCTGATATTATTATCATCATTCCGTGAGATGAAATTGTCCTGAGACTGAGCGCGAGCTCATGAAGCTCCGCCCCCTGTGTCGTGCAGCAGCAGCTTATTTGCATTTAAAGGGCACACACTAAAACAGCGTGTTTTTCTGAGCCCCCAAAAATGACAATTTAAACATGCTGTATAAAATGATCTGTTGGGTATTTTGAGCTAAAACTTCACATACACACTCTGGGGACATCAGATACTTATTTTACATCTTGTCAAAAGGGACATAATAGGGGACCTTTAAAAGTCAAGCGTCAAGAGCCCAACTAAAGCAAACGCTAACCACCATCATGGTGACTTTAAAATGCAAAATATGATTTCATTAAACCGGAAATTAAATAAAGTAAATCTGGTTAGTTTTAAGTGAAGCGTGTAATAAGTGTACGGCCATGCATTTCACCTTTTTGTTTGGCAAAATGACATCAGCAGAGGTCAAAATCTTGACATCAAATTGACATCGACACTTTGACATCAATATGACTTTCATTTTTGACCTATTTCGTGACGTCATTTTGACATCAATGTTGATGTCATATTGATGTTAAATTGACGTCAAGGTGCCCGCTGGGTTGTGGAAGATTAAATTCGCTTTTCATACCTTATACAACAAGTAGCCTAGAAAACATGAAGATATCAGAAAATAGATTGATGGTCTCTGACTCTTTCCTCCTCGTGTCCCACATCCCTCTCAAAGCGCAGAACTGTAGGCTTCATGTGGAATCACGCGTCTTTGTGTGGAAGTAGGCTATTAAACGAAAGGTTTTTTTTTTTTTTTTTAATAGATTTAACTTTATATTATTTAAGTTTCCAATATTTACTGATATTTATTTCAATGCTTTACAGGCTTTGTGTTGCTTCTTTGACGGAATTGCTCAAATTAACACTTTTTTGCTCGAACAAACCATAGACTGTAAAAAATATGGACAAAGCGTCTGTGACGTCACCCATAGACTTTCTGAAGAACGGGTTTGGAGCCGTTAATGGGGGGTATGGGCGGCGCCATCTTGGAAAATCAACTGACTCAACTCATCAGCTCGTTAGTAAAGACTCCAAGATCTCAGGTGTGTTTGTCAGACAAGAGAGACATCCAAAATGTGCAGTGATGGGGTTCTCCTGGGTGGTTTCTCAGATCTAAGAACAGACTTGTGTTCTTGCGGAGAAAGAATGTACATGCCCGAATGAATAGTTCAATATTATGTATGATTTTGATGCACAGAAGCAGGAAACGTAAATCATGTGTCTATCTCGTTAATCTAAATCTGGAGCGCCCAAAACTGTTCCTGGAGATCTACCTATCAGCAGAGTTCAGATCCAACACACTAAACCAGCTCATTAAGCTCTTCAGGAGCACTTCAGAATGACAGTGAGTGGTGTTTGTTACAGCAGTGATTCCCACTGTTTCTGTGTCCTGTTGCATGAAGCCAGCTTCAGTTGCTCCCCTTGTAAATTTGAGATTATTTTGAGCAAACTCTATTTTTTCAGGCTCAAGAAGGTGGATTGGTTTTGAACGGGTTCGATCACCATGGTAACTTGCGCTGGAGGATGACCTTGAATAAAATGAATGTATTCTGTGTTAGAGATCGCAAACCAAAACTGGACCAATCAGCTGTGAGTAAAGTGACATGTATCTGATGCAATAAAGCCACTCCCCCTGTATCTCTCACTCCAAATTAAAGCAGTTTAGAGTGAAATAATTTTATGTTTATATTAAATGAATTGTAATTATTTATAATTCATATAGTATATTCATATTATTCTCTTAATTTAAAATTAACCTTAAAAGGGGCGATGTATCCTGAGATAAGCAGGGAAAGTGTTGGTTTAATTTCTCAGTTTTCATGTTGAAAGGGTGTTTGTTGTGAATATTTAGATCTGGTGACTTCATTCATACATTCTCTGTTTAGCTCATTGGCAGCATTTAAAAACAACATGACCTGTAGTGGGAAATCTACTCGCCTTCAGTGATACATTTCACATATTTACAATATTTGAGGAGACTTGCATGTTTGAAGAGTTGTTGTTAAGTGTTAGTTTATTATGTTTATGTTGAAATTTTATGGTTTTAATTTTTCCATTTTCCATAATCTGCCTGTAAATGTTTGTATCTCCCAGGATACGTTTCCCCTTTGGGAGTTTAAATTAATTGGAAAAAAAGAATGCTTGTTTGGCAATGCATGTTACAAGATTTTAATACGAATTTTAAAACATTTATTCTCTCATAACTTTAACTAAACATTCTTTGTAAAATTCGGTTGAACAATAAGTAAATGCCTATTTATGAATATATTAGCCTACTACTGTATCAAATTTAAAATGCGAATTTCTAGGGCCTATAAATTATCAATATGACCAAAACTTTGCTGAGAAACATCGTGTACACAATCTTCTTCATGCCTTCTGTCCTCTGATTAATTTTTTTAATTTTTTTTAATTTTAAGTAAGGTCCTTTTGCTCAGAAAATCTTTAATTATGTTTATAAAGTAAATGTAAGAAATATTTACTAGACTGAAGCAACTGGGGTTTATTGATTATTAATACACCATTTTTTAATGTAAAAAATTGCATATACTGTATGATCCAGAAAAGCTGTTTGTGTGTGTGTGTGTGTGTGTGTGTGTGTGTGTGTGTGTGTGTGTGTGTGTGTGTGTGTAATCTGATACTCAACAAAAAACAGATACAAACTTGTATATGCATGCATATGTGTTTTTTTTTTTGTTGAGTATCATATTTATACATCGCTTTTATGGCTCATATGCAATTCAGTGCAAATCAATGATAATTAAGAGATGGAAAATGTTCCCCAAAAGCCTATTGCGTCATATTTGACATTTATATTAACATGAAAAAATGTCAGAAGAATTCATTTTTTTAACATTAACAAATGGTGGATTAATAATCAATAAACCCAGTTGCTTCAGTCCAGTGCATGTTTCTTACATTAATTTATAATAATCATGAATCATTAATCATTTCTCAGCAAAAAATACTTTATTTTATTTTTATTTTATTTTTTGTATAAACTATCAATCAGAGGACAGAAGGCATGAAGTAGATTGTGTGCAAGAGCAAAACAGAGAGGCAGAAGGTAGCATTAGGAAGACAGAAGCAATCACTGCATATCCAGTAAAACCTCATGGTATGTTCACTGTCAGCAACAGTGTTGTCATAATTATCAATTTAGGTTTGACCATATTGGTTTCACTTTATTTTAATGGTCCTTTGAACACATTCTGTTGACTATCAGTACAGTTGCACATGTCTACTAACTCCCATTGGAGTGTTAATAGATTTATTAGTAGACTAGTAGGGTTAGGGTTAGAATAAGTTGGCATGTAGTTACAAAGTTACTTATAGTCAGTAGTTAACCTACCATACTCTTGTGTGCTTTCATCTTCACGATGAGTCTGTCACAGAGAAGAGGTGTAGTTGTGTTTGAGCTCATTTAGAACTGTTGGATTTATGAAGCACATGTGTTGAGAGCTTTTTGAATTTCTTAATTTTTTTATGACTGATAAATCTCCAATTGAAATTTAGACATATGTATAGTCTGTGTAGAATTGTGGCTTGTACGTGTTGATCTGAACTGAGAGAGTGAAGAGTGTGTCATTGTTCTCTACAGGTTGAGTGATTGTGGAGTCACAGATGAAGGTTGTTCTGCTCTGGCTTCAGCTCTGAGATCAAACCCCTCACACCTGAGATCTCTGGATCTGTCTGAGAATAAACTAGGAGATTCAGTTCATCTGCTCTCTGCTGTACTGGAGGATCCTCACTGTAAACTGGACACACTGAGGTAAGTTTGTCTCTCTGATTGTCACACATGTCTTTGTCCTCAGTAAGACGAATCATTTGATGTACATTTTAGGACTAAAATTAGCTTGTTCTGTAAACACTAAATCTCAGCACAGAAATCACAGGTGTACACAAATGTCTAATCTCATGATCTGGTATTAGTGTTCATTTTTACATTCTTTTTAAAATATATCCTTTAAATGTAGTCAGTATTTCATTATATTCATTATGTTCAATAATTTTAGTCTGTTTCACTCTGACTACAATGACAACTCTTTTCCCCCACGTTTACTCAACAGTGTTTTCCCTAATGATGTTTCTGTGTAATAATAGTGTTTCCCAACCCTGATCCTATAGTTCCCCCGGCACTGCACAGTCCTTAATCGTTGAAGTTTCTGTTTTGAACGGCTCTTTCCGTGGCTACAAAAATACAATTATTCAAAGTAGCTTTTCAAAAACTACTAATGTATTAATATAAAAGATAATAAGCAAAAGAAATGTAATAACTTCATGCTGATCTTCATTATCTTATATGCAGGGAAAACACCTGAACTTCTGCGGAGCAGTAATGAATAAAGTAACATGGTCAGCGCCGCGCTGGTGAGATTAGTTTGCTCTGTCCATTCGGTTTCGCTAGCAAACACGTCCTCCCTGCGATGTCGAGTCGGTCACACAGCTCGGTCCATTGAGCCGCACCGATGATGTCAGCACGGCACGAGCTCTGTAACACCGCTCCGTTTCGTCCCACTGTTGGTGTGTTTGGCTTCCCATACAACTCGTTACAACTAACAGACATTGCTTAAAAGAGTTTGTGAGACGCGCCAAATTAAACAGAAGTGCGGACACACAACTTCCTTTTCAAGGGAAATTAGCCATCATCAACTACCGAAATCTCTTCTTATTTCAGTAATGCGTATGAATGAATTTCACCAAGGTTGATCAATGTTTTTCGTTTCACTAGTGTTGAGGCTTTTCAATAATTGTTGCCTAACGGCCCTTCATACTGGAGATCTCATATTTGTCTCCTCTAAAGTTTAGAAGAAATCTCAACAACATCACACACTGTGCTCAGATTTCTCTCCGTAGAAACTCGGGATCGCTCACATTTGTCTATTTTGAAGTTTAGAAGTGATCTCAACAACATCACACACTGTGCTCAGAGTTTTTCCCTAAACTAAAGACCCTGGTGGTCTCATATTTGTCTCCTCCAAAGTTTCAGACAAGAATGAACATTGATCTAGTTCATTTGTACAGTATGGTGCACTGGCAGAATAGTTTTGTATAATTAGTGTAGAAATATGTGAAATGCTTATAAATCATTAAATGTTTAAGTTTTATAGACCCCATTATTACACATTTTTCAAGTGTCCAGACAAATATTGTTATCCATTTAATATGAAGAGACAATTTTATTAGTCTTTTTCATTATAAAATATATAAGAAGTAAGTAAAATTTATTTATACAGCGCCTTTCACAGACTAGGTCACAAAGCGCTTTACAATAGACAATAAAACATAATAAAGAACAAAATAAAATAAAATAAAATAAAACAGATACAATTTTCAGTATATAAAAGGACAGAGATTACCCAAAAGCTAACCTGAACAAATGAGTCTTCACTTGTCCCCTAAAACTGTCCACATTCTCAGCAAACCTAAAACTGGTTGGCAAAGCATTCCATAGTCTGGGTGCCATAGCGGCGAAGGCTCTATCCCCACCTGTCTTTAAACGAGTGCGTAGCGTAGATAGCAGATTATTAGACCTGAGAGACCGGAGAGGGGTATGAAGATGAATTATGTCAGCAAGATAAGCAGGGGCCTGACCATGTAAAGCCCTATAGGTTATGATTAAAATTTTGAATTGGATCCTGTAAATTACAGGAAGCCAGTGAAGGGAGCAAAGTATCGGGGTGATATGGGTGCGCCTATTTGATCTAGTGAGTAACCTAGCAGCAGAATTTGGAATAGATTGCAGTCGATGAAGAACAGATTTGTTAAGTGAGGAGAAAAGTGAGTTACAAGTATACATATACTGTACGCTGTGAATGCTCTGCAGACCCAAGCCATTTAAGAGAATGAGTTTTGTGGACTCGCAAATTAATATTAACACTATAAATATGACTATAAATTCCCTTGTCGTTTGAGGTGTAAAATAAAGCTTACATAATAAAATTATGGTAATACAGTACATATGTTACTGTCCGTCATTTATTTATTTGCCATTCGACTTTTTTTTCCAAATAAGTGCCAGTTATAAATAAAATAAAATGAATACATTATTAGCTAACTGTGTGATTTGTGTATGTACATTTCTGAAATGCATAACTTGCACACAGTCACCTCTGATAACAGATCACTCTAAATTGTAATGTAGATGTGCATTTTCTGTAAAGCTGCTTTGAAACAATATGTATTGTGAAAAGCACTATACAAATAAATGTGAAATTAATTGAAAAGTTATGGAGGGTTTTGGGTAAGTGTATCCACAACGCTGGCGTTATTATGCATCATCATCATTGTTTCGCGTTCTATGGAAGCATATGGGTAGCAATATTCAATTTGAAATGTAATATGCAAAATGGCAATGCATTTCTGGATTTCAATTTACGTTTTCCATTACATTTGTGCAACGTTTGGTGCAAAATTAAAATGATATTATATTATTTACATTTGCCATTTCATACACTAGTTTTAATATGTAAATTGAATACATTGTTTTACGGTGTGTACTTTACTCTTAACACCTTTTACCTATTTATTTATTATTCTCAGGTAAGGTAAAGAAAGTCAAATCTGACCTAAACCGTAAGCGTTCAAAAGGTACTTACAATTTGGTCAGAAGACTCCTCTGTGGTATGTTCTCATTAATAGTCTTCCAGCATCATAAATCTCAGTAGGCAGATTTTGTAATCAATTACATTTCTTTTAATTGGTTACTTTTCTTTTTATAATAAACAAAAATATAAAAGGCGAATACAACTTAATCGTTTAAGTATAAAATACAATAGTCATGTTTTGAAACAAAGGTGTAGTAAGCTCTGGGCTTCTTCTCTTCTGCTTGGGGTTTCTTGTCCTCAGCTCTGGGCTTCTAGGCGTCGGGGGCTCTGGCGTATCAGTATCCCAAGAGGCAGTCAGTTCATCAGTCTTTTATACTCCTTGTTTACAACTGGCATTTGGTTGACACTCCTCCAAAGTTTCCCAGATCCTTCTCCAGTCAGGTGCAAGCGGTCCACCTCTTCATGTCCTTGAACTACAGTAAACTCAGCTAAGATGGCTGAGTTCATTTAAACATTTAAAGAGTCTAGCGCACACACATAATCGCAATTTTCTGCTCCTCTTAACAGAGGTTGGCACAGTCACATATACATACATAACCAATTACTGTACATCTATGCCAAAACAATATAAGCCATCTTTTATAAACAAAATAAATAACAACATTGAATGCAATGCATTACACTGGCTAAATATGTGTAACAAAAAGGCATCTATAATAAATAAGGAGGCAGGTAATTGCATTTTCTTGATATTATTCAACACCCCCTTCATGCAATTATCCTGACTCTTTATCCTTCCTTCTCATAATTGTAGCACAGACTTTGTTCACTTCATCAAACTTTACCAATAACATAGACATTTGTCCATCATTCTTAAATAGATTGGTTTGTTACAGTTCATGCAATATTTCACCCAGTTTTGTTTTCTGGTTCCCATAACAGAAATAATCAATTATATTTCTTTTATAATTGTATTAAAATTATTTATTTATCAAGGGGCAAAACTTTGTGCTCTGCTTGTTTATCATGTATTAGGCCAATTTGGATCTCAACAAAAATCCAGTACTTCAAGCACCCGGTCCCCCCTTAGAGCCGCTGACATCTCCTAGGGTCTTTAGGGCACAAAGTTAGTATCTCTGGGGTATGATGGGTTTTCTTGCCCAAACTACTAGTTTAAACATCCCCCTTGGTTTGTACCAGTCTTGAAATGTATTCAATGTTCAAACAGTGCACAAGGTTTCTTTTTTTATTATTGCTTGAAACGTCCAGTTCCAAACCTCTGGGTCAAATATTGTCATGCAACTCATTTTCTCATTCAAATATCTTACACTAAATCCATCATTTCATAAGCATTAACAGATTCTCAGATATCATAATTGTACCATCAAATATAAAAAAAAAACTTGTGTAGTAATTGTTGCATAAACATATCACATCCTACAATTATTTATCTGGTTAATTATGGTTACATTTCATACATTTACTATAATCAGAATAATCCAGTTATTAAACCTTTGTATCCAGAGTAATTCTTCTAATGTTTCCCTTAATATCTGAGAACACTATATATTCAAACATAAATTATATAAGTCAATAAATCAATTTGTTCCTTGTTATACATATGGTTCCCATTGTAAAGTTTGCAAACAATCTCTTAAGTTAATAATGTCCATCTTTAAACATTTTATATTTTAAATTAAATGTACAAGTTCATCTTTTAACATGCCCTACGGTCACAAGAGTTTCTTCTTCAATTAGCATAGCATATATTTTAATTTCCTTAATATATTATATACATTCAAAGTCCACTGAAGCCAATGAATTCTTTAATTCATAAAGATTTAAAAATATTTCAAAAGCAAAAACAACAACATTATTCTCAGTAATGTCTTACTATAAATGATCTTTACATCCCCACTATAAGGTTCACACTTTGTTACATCAGTATTTGGTGGCATCACACACATTTTAAATCCTCAAAAATTAAGCCAATAATTAAATCATCTTATCAGAAGTTCTTACCCTAAACGTCTCCTTAGTTAAATCTAAGGTATAATCTTTTCTAACCCCAGATTTGTTTGTTACTATAGTATAATACATTTTCACATAATACAATTAAATTATTCTTTATTCATTTACAATAATATATTTCGTTTTCTTAAATCATGTATTTATCAGTCAGTAAAAACCATAAACACAACTGGCATTATAGATGACATAAAATTATTACATTTTATGTTTACAATATCAAACACCCACTTCATAATAGTCCTTTTAGTTCTACGGTTCTTATTTTATTTATTTATTATAAATCATTAAAATAATAAAGTAATAATATTTACCAGGATTTCCCAAAAGGTTTAACTGACCCCAGCTAAGGTCTCAGTGCTGGTGGATGCAGAGCGGCCGTTTCTTACTATTACAGTCTATCTTGTTGTATAGTCTATTTGACTGAATAAGAGGCATATATAAACTATATACTGTAGGACTTCTTCTGCTATTTCCACCCCCTTCTTTGAAAGGGTTCCAGATTCAGTCAAGGCCATTTGGTGCTCTTGCATGGATCATAATGAGAGCTTGTTTGTCCTCATCTGCTCTCTTGCTGTTCTCAAACACTTCCATGATAAGCCTGCATCCAGGAGTGTCAATCAGGTCAACATTACAATATGTCTACTAGCACCTATTATTCATAATGAGCTAATTTTCAATTATTCATTTCTTTTTGTTTGTTATGGAAACATACTAAATTAACTTTAAGTTGTTTTCTCAACTCTTCTACAAGTTGATTGACCATCCTTGTCCAGTTTCTCTCCCAATTTTTCTAGTCTTTCTAGTCTTCTTTCTGCATATTAGAATGCTTTAATATAACAGATACTGCAATATTTTCCATAATCCTAATCTATTTTATGTGACTCTCATTAAATATTATTGGCCTACATGCTCCATATGCTATCATATTCGTGATTTAATATCACTCTTCGTTTCTGCTGCCAAGTACGTGCACACATTTTTTTCCCCTCTAAAAAGAAATACTGTCTATTTTAATTTTTCATTTTATCATGATATTTAGGATGATGTTTAAAAATAACCTATGTTTTATATCATTTTTCATTTCTCACTCTTACTACAAGTAGGAGGTATTAGCCTCCATGTATTTGATCTTATATTACCATTATCTCTTGGTTATTTTTCCTTCTAGCCAATGCTAGAATATTCTTCAATATTCTTCACATTATTTAATAGTTTTCAAAATATTAGTTTCATTATCACCAAATAAGTCTCCATAACTGTATTAAGACTTTTAGGATTTGCTTCTATGCCATTTTCTAAATTACATTCTTACACAATTCATATTTAATTTGTCCATGAATGTTCTTCTTAAACGTTGCTAAGACTGACTATACTGTTGCAGTGTTTACTGATGTCTTTCCATTTTCCCCAAATATTCCAGTTCTAACCAAATGTATACTTTTCTCTCTTATCGTCAAAATCTTAATTTCCTGTAATGTTCCTTTAGGGTAGATTCACCTTACAGTGAATAATCTCCGTTTACCTTCCTATTAAATATTTCTATCAGGACATTCACTTTAAACCATCTTGTTCTTTTCGTTTGTAATACTAATATCATTGGGGGTTTTTCTCCAATTTTTTACCCTAATTTACTTCACCTATATTCTAGTGCTTTATACGGTGGATTCATCAGGCAAGATTATGCAGATATGAGAATCCCATAATTTCAGTAGTTCCATAATGCAATATTCAAATGTTCTTCCTTTATGTACTATTAAATATATTTTTATGCTTGTAGATTTTCCACATTAGCTTTATAGTTCAACTTCCTGCTTTCTTTTGCTCCCAAAAAGCTTTAGTTCACTTAAATCGCTTGTACACTTTAGGCTACAATAAAATCAACAAAATTCCAAATTGCTGCTACATCCATAATAATTTAAACAATCAATAATTATCATTTACCCACAGCAATTGATTTATATTAGCAGGATTTTTCTATATTTCAGCATTATTATTCCTCTTTTTGGACTATTTACTTTAATTGTTTTTAATAAGTAAATTCCAAAGTATCACTCCACCCACATCAAACACTTTTAATATTTTACTGTTTTGTTAATCTTGTGCCAGCTCTTTCTCTTGGCACAGGCACTCGAGGTGCTTTGCTGGTGGTCCTGTTCAGTATTTCCTTGAAGACCAGCCTGTCGTGCTGAGTGAAGTCCCCCTTCCAGAAGTTCACTGGCACACAGGATCACCTCTGCCTTTCAATCATGTATTTGGGACTTTTTTCTTTTCTTTTTTTTTCTTTTTAAATCACATTCCCCCTTTTTGGGAGATTTTTTATTGTGATACATTCTTACGCTATATTGTAAATAGCGTTTCCATTAACCATTTCTCACTTTGGTTGGAATATTTCCTTCTTCAAAGCAAGATTTTAGGCTCTCTAGTTTTCTCCCAAGTCTCCTGGGACAAAACCAGCAGCCACTTGCTTTCTACGTCATTTGTATTTATCTCAATACATTATGACCATATTTACGACGCTAGAAATACCCAGCTGTTTCCAAGTCTGATTTCTTTGTACACCTTTGTTCCGTACTTTTGCCTTAAATGGTTAATCCACCAAAGGTCCATGCCCCAAATTCTATGCCTATTGCCTACCATATATACACCAGCAAATTACTTTGGTTAATGTCTTAACCAAACATTCATCGCATTTAGTCCACTGCAACCCTGTTACATAAACAGTCCTATGCATCCATGTGCTCGCTGATAGTCACTGGGTCATTCATTATTACTTTGAGGAGAACTCATCCTACATTCCTGGCAGACAACAACACACTAGGTTCTCTCATTGTTTGTTGACAATCTTCTTTTTCAATTCATCATTAAATTAACCTCAATCCTGTTAATACCTCCCTAGTTATCTCTAACTTAAGAAGCTTTTCTTCATCTTAATCATACTTTTATTGTTAATTTCAATTTCATTTGTAACCTTGTTTTTTATAGCAAGGATCAAATTCCTTTTAAATCAGAGGAAATGTTCTAATAACTCCAAGTTTCTTAATCAACTATCCTCACGTTTATTATTATTTTTACATCTGTAAATGGCTAATCTCCATGTAAGCTTATTCAGACATTTCTTACAGTCACTCTGTATGCAGTACTTGTTGATTTTCAGTTTGTTAAATAGCTGTAAAATGAAAAATATTAATTTCATTTAACACATCTTGCCTGCAACTTTTATTAGGCTATTAACAGCTGTTCCTGCATTTTGATTACTCTGCCGCATATCTTAATATTTTATATTAAAACCAATTTCAAGTAATCAATATTCAAACCTTGTCTTTGTTCTAAATATCCTAAAACTATGTGGTCAGTCTAAAGCAGTCACTATCTCTTCCACTGTAGTAATAATTATACATTTACTTTTGTTATGTACATTATTATTTTATTATTATTATTTTCTCTAAATTCATTCCGACGATCCATCCACTTTCTCTCTCTATTTTTTTTCCGGCTTCTCCCGTTATAGGGGTCACCACAGTGGATCATCCACATATCTGTTTGGCACTGGGGTTAACAACAAATTCCTTTCCTTGTGCGACCCAGCATTGAGAGTGCACTCATGCAACAGCAGGCGCTAGGACTTCCTAAAAATCCATCAACTACTATAATATGTAACCCACTTAATTACTTTAATATCTTATTTCTTGTTCACTATATTTAACATCCATATTTGACTTTTAAATAACTCCATTATAATTGTTGCATATCTTTAACATATGCAATAGTAATATTATAATGTCTGTCCCCATGTAGGAATATGTATCTTGTTATCAGTTAAAACTTCAAAGATTAAATTCTCACTAAGGTGTTAAATTTGGTCCAATATCTATTATATATTATACATTCTGTTTCCGTATCTCTACTTTTCTCTAAGTCAAGCTAGCTTATCAGCTGTATTAATATCATATCACTGTGTTTTATTTAAAATTGTCTGGTTGGACTAAAAGGTTCAGAAAAAGGCTTAGTCTATATAAGAGGTTAAGTCCCCCCAACATTTTTTAAAGCTTTAGAGCTAAATCAGTTAGTTTACCTGGCGGTCGATTTTCCCGTTTCTCAAAACAGTTTAAATCAAACCCTGTTTCTCCATGTATTGCTGGGTTTGTCTGGTAAAACTCCTGTTGAGCGACCTTGAGCTACTCCCCTGAGCTCTGCCTGCTAGGCTGTACCAGGAGAAACATTACTCCCCCTAACATGCTGCTTTCTCTAACTTCAAACTCAAATCTTCAGTCTTCAGTGCACATAGTTTTACAAACAATTGTACGTTTTTAAGAAACCTTTTTCCTTTTTTATGACTTTTTATCTGGCTATTAATAGTTGTTACAACATAATATATCAATCGTGCTTTATAATGTTTTGCTTTTATTTTTATTTTTTATTTTTCTTCCTCACTGCAATGTTTCCACATTTGAGGCTCTCAACTGTAGTTGTTTGTCAGATGAAGCACATCTTTTGACATCGTCAGAAATTCCAACTTGGAATATCTTTTGCACAGAACTGCTCAACTTTTTCTCAGAAGCAAGGTATGTTTTTATTATTATTTTATTTTATTAATTGATATAATATTTGATCAATATCAATATTCAAATGCCCTAATGTTTTTATCTCATTAGTCTAGTTATAATTGCACTAGATACTTAAGGTAAAGTTACTGACAATACAACAGCAGTGAAGCAACACTTTAGTGACTTAAATCTCTTCTTAAAACATTTTATTTCAAGTTTTACTTGATTTTCCATTTTATTTGTTTATATTTGTATTTAAAATGTGTAGTTTTCCCTCTTGTGTTTGCCTGTAAAGCGCTTTGAGAAAGCAACTTTTAAAGGTGCTATATAAACTAAATGTATTATTATTAATACTTGGGTAAAGCTGGTTTTATATTCACACATTCGGCACAAACTACAACACATTTGTTTGTTATTTTTCCTCTATATAACTCAACGTCTTTCACATGGCTGCTTTAATTGCACTAACATTTCAGCTTATTCCCGTTTAGTTTAATCAAATTTTTTTTTCTAATATGTAATGCTTCATCATTTGCTAGCAATAACATGCTTTAATGTAACCCATTAAGCTATGTATTTTATGCGTAAACCACTTCAAATTACAAAACCTAAAACTCTTAAACTCAAACTCGTTAAACATTAATAATCTTTTGTATATATACTTATTAAATCCTCAAACTTGACTTCCTAGGCAATTGTTTAACACAACTTCTACAGCTTTTAAACAGTTTTTGCTTTATTGAGTCCTCAATCAAATTATTCATTCTAAATTTCACTGTCCAGGGTGTTTCCTTAGTTATCTTGAGCGGCTGGAATGGTAGGTATTTCGACTCCTTTAAAACCTTCTGCCATTAGTATAATAGTATTAAATATATATATATATATATATATATATATATATATATATATATATATATATATATATATATATATATATATATATATATATATATATATATATGAAGAGTTCAGATGCAAAAGCCTCTAAGTGCCATCTGAAATTTTCTTCTAGAATGATCATTTTTATCAAGATCGTATATTTAAGTTCAATAATTTCACTTAAATGGCAATGCAAATTACCTATTAATTGTCATTTAAGTTAAATTACTTAACTTAAATATACAAGCTTTATAAAAATGATCATTCTAGAAGAAAATTTCAGATGGCACTTAGAGGCTTTTGCATCTGAACTCTTCATATATATATATATATATATATATATATATATAGCCTATATATACATAAAAACAGCTTTGCCTTCTTTCACAACTTCTTCAATTGGTATAGACCTCTCTTATCTAAACGTATTTATTAGATCAATTTTCCATCTATTATTCTTAGTTTCTCAGATGTTAATAAAACATCTATCAGCTTTTTTCCTTCGGTCCAAAACATTGTATATCTTGTCGCTAACTTAAACATTCCATTTAATAATACTCTTTGAATTCACTATTTTCAACAGCTCTCCTAATCTAAGAAGTTTACAATATAAGTTTTTGGATAAATTTCTGTATAAAAATCCATACTTCATGTATAGTTATAATTAACTTTTTACTAATTATAGCTCATCCTTCTTGCTTATCTGTTGGTCCGACTGTTTGTACAGTATTTTATTTTATTTTTGTCTAAACTGTAATATTTATTCTTATTTATTTTATAATATTTTCTTATATGTAAAGCACTTTGAATTACCATTGTGTATGACATGTGCTATATAAATAAGCTTGCTTTGCCTTGCCTTATCTTGTTATTTTAATAAATTAATTAACAATTTCTTGCTGCTAGCCCTTAATTACATATTTTTAAATAAATTATATTTTCTTACCTTAGAGTAGCAAAGTTTTCTTGTAGAAAATCCGTTATAGTTCAGTCTCAGTCACATCTCCATTTTTTAACATTTATCAGCGTACCAAGCCCTGTTCTAAGTTACTGAAGTATTTATCATTTTCTCTGCTGTAGACATTAGTGTAGACATGAATTTTGTTCAAGACTAAAGTAGCCTATAAGATATGAAATATTCTATTTATGTTTGTTTGTTTGCCCACTTATGTAATTTACATATTACTTCATATTTTTCATATTATTTAGTTATTACTATCTTTTCATTTTTTTTTTTTTTTTGACCTATATCTCTCTCAGTAATCGGTCATTATATTTGTCTTTATATCTAAGACAGATACACGTTTGTCTTGAAGTGAAATCTCGGCTCACCTATATGCATTTTCTAATGCTTTAACCTCCTGTCAGCATAGGCACTATGTGGTTATATAATTTTTAACTCCTACCTGTTTACTTATGTTTGCAGTATGACTTGACATGATTTATAAGTCTAATATTCCTGCTTATAAACTATTCTTCATTTAATTTTGGGCTAAAAGTCCCAGTGTCTTTTTCCATCTCTTCTTCTGGACTCTGGAACTTCTCTTTACCAATATTAACACTCTCTTGTCTTTTGAAGTTCTTACTTGACTTCTTACGGTACCTAAGTCTCGCTTCAGAAACTATTTTTTTGTTTTTAATGACACTATTACTTGTTCTAAATTTGTCACTATTCTACTTAAACCCTCAGTAAATGGGTTCCCATTATAGACTGGCTGTCTTTATATCTCTGTAAGTAAAATTTCTATAGGCACAATTATTTTTTTTATTTTTTTTATTATAATTTTTATTGTTTTCCTCTTAAAAGCATCTTCTTCATTTCTTTCTATCAGAATATTTGTATTTAGTCCTCTGTATTTACTACATTAACCTCTGACTAATCATTCAATATATATAATAGCTACATTTAACATAATATTATTTGATTTCCTGCTTTCACTTTCGGTGTTGTGTATCAGAGGTATTGGAGTTCTCTGAACCCTCTAACTCACCCTGACTCTGTGGTAAAACTCTCATACGGAGGCGTGGACGGCCGAAAGAGTCCTTGCGGGACATCTTTTCCCGTTTCTAAAGTTGTTACTCTTTGCATTGTTAACAAGTTTATTGTTAATAGTTTATCTCCCATTTCCTTCATTGTCTGTTATTTGTAATTATATTCCTTCAATTACCATTTTTACTCCATCATAAACTATTAGTTAACTTTATATTAAAATAAAGTTTACATGACTTATTTTGTTGTCAGTGCCTCCCTTAAGTTTTCATAACTATCGTTTTACAGGTCTTTCAGCCTCTAACGTTCTGAAGTACGAGCTCTTCTCTGTAATACAGTGTGGGAGACGATCTGGCACGCACTACTGTTGGCTTTTCGAGTCTGAGCTATGTTCACAGACTCTGTCTCTTTAACCGGTACACCTATTTTACAATAAAATCATCCTGGCTCTTCCAGGACCAATAATTATACTTTCATTACACTTTTTATTTTTATTTTAATATGCCAGATAACATCCCATTTGTCCCAACACATATTGTTACAGATTATAAGTCCTACTTTTAGCCTGCATATTTCCACTTCATAAAACTGTCTTCTGACAATGTTAGGTACATTTCTTCTGTTTGTTTGAAGATATTAATATCAACTTGATATATAGCCTGTCTATCCAAGTCCGGTGGTTTAAATTCGTTTTAGCACTCTATCATTCGTAATAAAGAAAAACATTTCTTAGCTGTTTGTTAACAGTCATTAATCATTATTAACCATTATTCCTTGTCTAGAAGTCTTATTCTGTAATGTTATTACATGTACACATTTTTCCACTTCATGTTAGACCTACCTCAGTCTTTAAGTTTTAACCATTTTGGTCTATCTCTATAGAGAAGCCTCGTTCCATTTTCTAGAACCGTTGTGTCTGCCTGGAAGGCTAGTTTTCATTTTAATACATGAGAATCTCCTCATGTTAAATATCTACATTGCTGGATTTTACTGCTTGCCCTGTCATAAGCGAAGCGTCCTCCACTAACAGGTCTTATCTTTTAGTCAGTCTCTGCCTCTTACTGTCTGAGGCTAGCCGTTTGAGACTTTCTGTCTCTCCTTTTTCACGGCTTTCTCAATCTTTACGGCTCTCTCGCTCATAAAGTTATTTGTTCTACGCGCGTTCAACCCTTTCTGGGCTGTCTATAAATAATCTCTGTTCAACCCTTTCTGGGATTTTCCTTTAAATAATCTTTTCTAGATTATTACTTTCTGGCTAAATTTCTCTTAGTCGACTTTTGTTTTAACCCTTCTGGGTTTTATTATTATTACATTAATCTTTGCCCTTTCTGGGTATGCATTATAGCATTCATTTTTCCACTCTCACGGAATTTTATTTGTATATTTTCCACTCTCACAGAATTTTATTTTTATATTAATCTTTGCCCTTTCTGGGCTTTATTATAACAGTAATATTCTCCCTTTCTGGGTCTGTATTATAACAGTAATATTTTCCCTTTCTGGGTCTGTTTTTTTAAATACTATCTTTTCCAGAAGTTTCTCTTAGACGTCATTTATTTTAACCCTTTCTGGGTTGTTCCTTTAAATAATCTTTTCTAGATTATTAACATTGTTGGGGTCTTACAGGTTGCCTTTTAGTTGGTAATTTACTAGCATTCAAAGTTCGTACTCCTATACTCAAGCGTACGAGTGCGGAAGCGAATGGGCAAGCATTGCTCGATTGACCGTGGCCAGGGGTCGATGGATCAATGCCCCTAAAACGTTGGGCGCCATGTTTTACGGTGTGTACTTTACTCTTAACACCTTTTACCTATTTATTTATTATTCTCAGGTAAGGTAAAGAAAGTCAAATCTGACCTAAACCGTAAGCGTTCAAAAGGTACTTACAATTTGGTCAGAAGACTCCTCTGTGGTATGTTCTCATTAATAGTCTTCCAGCATCATAAGTCTCAGTAGGCAGATTTTGTAATCAATTAAATTTCTTTGAATTGGTTACTTTTCTTTTTATAATAAACAAAAATATAAAAGGCGAATACAACTTAATCGTTTAAGTATAAAATACAATAGTCATGTTTTGAAACAAAGGTGTAGTAAGCTCTGGGCTTCTTCTCTTCTGCTTGGGGTTTCTTGTCCTCAGCTCTGGGCTTCTAGGCGTCGGGGGCACTGGCGTATCAGTATCCCAAGAGGCAGTCCGTTCATCAGTCTTTTATACTCCTTGTTTACAACTGGCATTTGGTTGACACTCCTCCAAAGTTTCCCAGATCCTTCTCCAGTCAGGTGCAAGCGGTCCACCTCTTCATGTCCTTGAACTACAGTAAACTCAGCTAAGATGGCTGAGTTCATTTAAACATTTAAAGAGTCTAGCGCACACACATAATCGCAATTTTCTGCTCCTCTTAACAGAGGTTGGCACAGTCACATATACAACCAATTACTGTACATCTATGCCAAAACAATATAAGCCATCTTTTACAAACAAAATAAATAACAACATTGAATGCAATGCATTACACTGGCTAAATATGTGTAACAAAAAGGCATCTATAATAAATAAGGAGGCAGGTAATTGCATTTTCTTGATATTATACAACAACATATTTTAACATATTTTAAGTTTGCAGTGGCTTCATAAATTAATGAAAAATATTAAAAAACAAAGTACACCTGATGCACATTTCTTTGTTCTTAATTTTCTAGAACTAGTTTAAGAATCTTGCTGTATTTATATGTAATTAATTAAGAGAAAGTACACCGCCATCTTATTCTGACGAAAGTGACTTGAACGCACTGCCGTAAACACGACTTCCCAGGAGGACTTATAGACGATGACGTCACCGGGGGGGCCAACTTCACACAGTGATTGACAGGGTGGGAGGGGGCGGGGCCAACTTCACGCAGTGATTGACAGGGTGGGAGGGGGCGGGGCCAACTTCACACAGTGATTGACAGGGAGGGAGGGTGCGGGGCCAACTTCACACAGTGATTGACAGGGTGGGAGGGGGCGGGGCCAACTTCACACAGTGATTGACAGGGTGGGAGGGGGCGGGGCCAACTTCACGCAGTGATTGACAGGGTGGGAGGGGGCGGGGCCAACTTCACACAGTGATTGACAGGGGGGGAGGGGGCGGGGCCAACTTCACACAAGGCTTGTTCAACTTCACACAGCTCTGCGCAGACCGATCGGCGGCTGACTTGAAGCAGTGCATGCCGGTTAGAAATTTTGTCCGACTTGATACAGCGCTGACGCCACGTGACTGTGACATATGCCATCAAAGTGCCGCGAGAGCGATTCGAGAGTAGCCGGAGAACTCAGCCAGCGCAGCTTCTCAAGAGCGGCTGCACGAGCTCTGATGACGACACAGCTGTTCCACGATTGGCCGGATTCACCGCATGACAACGATCACGTGTGTTTCGTGTTTATTCGAACACCTTTAGTTCCTCTAAAGCTCACAAATCAGTTTTTTATAACAGTAAATACTCTTTTCATGTAGTTGCGATGTTATATTGTGTCATGTTTATCAAATTAAAACTGATTAAAAAACGTAGACTCCACTTCATTGATAGAAGTTTATGTTGAACTTTATTCTTGTTCAAACAGACGCTGTATGAAGCAGTACATAAAGTATTGAATGAAAATGTCTCTGAAACATCTGTGTATTATTTGGCAAATATTGAATTTATTTCACTTCAGCTGTGGTAAAGTATGCAAACACCACATGAGCGGTCACTACGGGAACCAGAAAGTGTCCGACTTCACGTGTCCATTTGCAGCTCCTCCCCGCCTGCACTCGACTACTCTCAAGAAGTCCTCTCTGCAGCCTGTAGCACGATGACGTAGCTGGATCAGATCCAACACGTACTGGACGCTGTTACGCGCATGCGCGGTGGTGTGTTTGGGTGACGTCATATATGCATGCGCACTAGAAGAGAGTTCATCAGTGATGTGATCAGTTTGTATTTTAAACTTAAATTCAGTGGGGTTAAATTTTGATATGCGTACATGTCCTGCAGACACTGAACAGCAAATTAAGAGGAACCTTATGTACAGATCACTGTGGAAAAATGAGCCATTAAAGAAGGAACTCTTACCAGACAAAATATCTTTATGCACTTTTTTTTTTTTTTTGGACATCTGACAAGATTTATTTTCTTGATGCTGTTATTATTTTAGCATTTTCCCTTGAACGTGTACTGGTATGTTAAGTTGTTTACAGACCATATTGTATTGTAGCTTTAGGATTAACATTACAGAGACAATTACTTCCACTCAACAGCAAATATGTCCTGAATAAAATTAAATGGCTTAATTTTAAAATGTTCTGTATACACGCATTAAAAATAATAATAATACTTGCGGTGACCACATGCTATTAATCCATCAAATTTAGGTTTAAAATCATGTGATTTAAAATGTTGTAAAATTAACTATTTTGCATGTATGTAGAGAGAAACTAGGATAACTTAAGCATCACATTTATGTAAATAATTATTCATCAATAATTACTTATTACTATTTATCAGTACTACTACTACACAGGTTAGAACATCATCTCAATACAATATTGAGCATACTAATACCCTCAATTTATTGGTTAAAATTTTGTTTGAAAAAAACCTTCTTTGTGGAATTTTATTCCTAATTTTATTTTTGACCGACTTGGGGGTCTTTCTTTTTTACTAATGTGTGATTATAAAATTGACAAATTGCCAGTGAAACTTTCTGCCTTTCATGCTCAAGCTTTATTGGCTTGGAAACTGATCTACAAGCACAACTTCTCTCCGCACCGTTTTCTTATTTGGAATAATCGTTGTATTTTGTATAAACACAAAAGTATTTTTTTAAAAGCTGGTTTGAAAAGGGTATTGTTTTAGTTTGTCATTTGTTTAACTCTCAAGGATACCTTATGACGTATGACGAGTTTCTTCTGCACTTTAATTTTCCTGACTCCCAAGGAATTTGCTCTTGTATTTTCTGCAATCAATTCTGGTATAATTTCCTTATGTAGAAGTGTGTTGTCATCAGTTGATATGCTCATAATTAACCCAGCTGACACAGTATGTGGCAAAATTTGTTTTTTACAGTACAAAAACAATAACCAATCTATTCGTTCTCTATTTTTAAAGGAGTTTGTCACCAAATCTTGCTCTATTGCTTATTGGACTAAATGTGTTAATGACCTTGATTGGGAAAGTGTCTGGTTATTACCTCATAAGTTTTTTGTTACAAACAAGGTGAAAGAAATCTCTTTCAAGATATTGCACAAATTCTACCCTGTCAAACATTTCCTTAGTTAGTTTAAGACATTGATGTAAGTTGCGTGTTTTGCTCTTTGCACTTGGAAACAGTTCCCCACATTTTCTGCCATTGTAGTCGTGTGAAAAAGTTATGGTATGAAGTGTCTATGTTTATTAAGGAAAAGGTACTCTCTAATTTAGTTTTGCATTTTGAAAATGTAATTTTTGGATATTCAAAGTATGATAACAGTGTGATTAAGGAGGCTTTTGTAATTAATCTGTTAATTTTATTAGTCAAATTTCACATCCATAAGTGTAAGGTTTCTAACAAAAAGCCCCTTTTCTCAGTATTCCTTAAAGAATTTGAAAATTACTTTTCTACTATTCATTCTAGTACTAATGGAAAAGCTATTAAGACTGTCACAAAACATATTAAATAAATTATTTACAAAATATCCTCCAACGTTTTGCAACACTTTGCAGTTTGAATGATGTCTTGTATGAACATGACGGAGTATGTTTTTATGTTTCCACTTTTCGATCGCGCCCGCGCCTCTCACACACACACACACACACACACCTCACACACACACATACAACATATTCCAGCATTGGAATCTTGCAGCCTGTTCATTATAGCCGTAATTAAACGGGGTTTGCTGGCTACCAAATAGTTTGATAAACTCATCCATGTCCAGGGACTTGGCTCTCCGTGACTCTACACTGAGCACTCCCAGGTCATATATAATTTAGTGTGTACATACGTAAACACTGACGTGTTGTGGTGTCTCTTTCCTCCTGTTTTAAAAACGCGCAACTGTGCTCGCTAATCAAACAGTGATTGACAGCACTCTGGTCCAATGGTGCGGTGGGCATTTTCAGGTTGACAGTAAATCTAGCCCAATGAGATTGGAGGGGGGGCACCAGGGGGGGCCAATCATATTCCAGGGGGGGCCGGTGCCACCCCGTGCCCCCCCTCTAGACACACCCCTGCTGCTCTGTTTAAATTGTCTGCAGTATAATTCGTACATTCACAGTAAGCACCGCTCCACAGTCATATGCCACATTCACACAGTGATTGACAGGAAGGAGGCGGGGCCAACTTCACGCAGTGATTGACAGGGTGGAATGCATTTTCAATTTGCACAATGAATTTTGCTTCATTCATTGCGGGACATTTAATGAAAATGCAATTGCAAGTGTCTTAACTGTGGGTGTAAATGCAATTAAGAAAAATAACATTTGAATGATCATTTTGCTACATTATTTGTTTGAACATGTTAAACATATCTAATCATTTCTGTAATACATTTTAATTTTACTTTTGCAACTTATAAAGCATTAAAATGTTCAATTTACATATTAAAACTAGTGTATGAAATGGCAAATGTAAATTATATAATTGAATTTTCATTTTCATTTTGCACCAAAAGTTGCACAAATGTAATGGAAAATGTAAATTTAAATACAGAAATGCATTGCCATTTTACATATTGCATTGTCATTTTGCATATTACATTTCAAATTGAATATTGCTACCCATAAGCTTCCATAGCATTCTCATTGGTTTGCTGGCATTTGGGGGGTTTCATGTGAAAGGAAAGCTGACTGAATAGAGGTAGGGTGTCCTATTTAGTAATGTTAGGTTTCAGAAGGGTACTCATGAGCGCCCCTCTGTGGTCGATATGCGCTCTAAATGCGCACTGAAGCGATCGAGCTCCGCATCAGACTTGTTCCCGACAGTCAAAGCGGCGTTACGTCAGGAAAGTGCGGACTCAGAGGAAGACCGCGAGTGTTTAGGGTGCCGTTTGTGACAGGGCCAAACTCACAATTGCGTGACATAAAAAGTCAGAATTGCGAGTTTGTACCTTGCAATTCTGAGGGGAAAAACAGTCAGAATTGTGAGATAAAAAGTCACAATTATCTTTTAAATTGTTTTATTTTGTGGCGGAAACAAGCTTCCATAAATTAGAGGCAACCAGTGGCGAATTAGTCTTCCAGGTTTGATGTCATCCCTGTAGGGTCTCATGGACTTAAAGGGCACGCAGAAGCCATTGTAAGTCTACAAGACTGAAAGTGCATATGAAGTGTGCAATTTAGGACAGGGCCTTTATATCTCGGTGAGTGGATTCTGACAAAATGAAACACCTCTGATTGGCCACTGCGTTCAATAGACCAACAAACATGACTGTGATTGGCTACATTTCTCACCGCTGTAAAAACATTTGACGTTCTCCAGAGCTCAAACACAAAAACACACTTGAGAGTTTGCCAGTATGATATTATTACAGCATCAACTGAGGGTGATCTTGCATTCGCTTGAGAGTGCTTATATTTAAATTTGACTTTGTGATGTTTTTTACCATTTTTTTATTTAACAAACTATTTGTGATCAAGCATTAATTGACGGACCCCCTGCAGTACGGCTGCGGACCCTTGTGTTAAACTGATCTGATCTGAACTGAGAGAGTGAAGAGTGTGTCATTGTTCTCTACAGGTTGAGTGATTGTGGAGTCACAGATGAAGGTTGTTCTGCTCTGGCTTCAGCTCTGAGATCAAACCCCTCACACCTGAGAGATCTGAATCTGACTGGGAATAAACTAGGAGATTCAGTTCATCTGCTCTCTGCTGTACTGGAGGATCCTCACTGTAAACTGGAGAAACTGGGGTAAGATAAACTCTCTGATAAACACATATTTTGTCCTTGGTAAATATATTCTTTATTAGTAATTTAATAGTTTTTAACTTTTTTACTCAGTGATCACCAACTTTGCTTGTTAAACTCTAGCTTGTTTTCGGGTCTGAAGAAGGAGTCCAACCAAACAATTACACATCCACACAACACAGATGAGAGACAAATGAATACATTTTATTGAGAGCTCATTTTCTGTACAATTATAGTTTGACCAGGAAAACCAAAACCAGTATTTTATGTGTGATTCATAGACACTCAGTTAAACAATAAATTACAAGTGATACTTACTTCAGTCCAAATGCACATTAAATAAATATTCAGTTAAATCAGTGAACATCACAGGTGAGCCAATGCTTGATCAAACATGCTAATCCTAAAACATAAATGTTCTCCCCAGTATATACAGTACTGTGCAAAAGTCTTAGGCGTGTTAATATTAGTAAACACATTAGTTTATATTTTAATTAGTTTTACAATCGAAATCTAAAGTTTTTACAAACAATAACTTGGTTTCCCTGGTTACGCCTGACGGTTTATTTAGCAACCGGAGATATTTATAGTCCGCTCAGCTCGTAGAACCCTTCAGTTTACTGCCTGTTGCTATGGTTACTCACAGCTGATGTAGCCAACGCATTTATTTATTAATTTCGAACGGTAAACAGTCAGTTCCACCAGAACACCTTTACTAGGTGTCCTCTATCACTTTTTAATGGACACCCTGCAGCCAATCAGAATCGAGTATTCACCCAGACCATGGTATAAAGTATATATATATAATTACTCCACATCACAAACAAGACAAAACATTACACAAATACACAAAGTATAAATGTTATATTAAAACAACAGTGTTTTTGAACTGACAGAGTTACAACACCCACAGACTTCCATAGGAATCGAGGAATGCGGAAGTAAAGTTTTGTATTGCAGTAAATATCATTACAATAAGGCAAAACAAAACTATAATAAATGTCCTAAAAAACAGAGCACAATATAAAAAGGAAAAAGAAATGGGAAAAATATCAGGGACAAAAAGACTTCAGGTTCTTCTCATAATTGAAACTTCTTTAATAAATTGATTATTCTTCCACTTTTCAATGTTGACATTCTTAAGGATTTACAGTAAATCCAAAATTATTTTTAAAATACAGAAAACAATGCACTGAAAAAGTGTGTTGGATTTAAATGATTGAATCATGCACATCAGTTCCACATGAACCAATTAAGTTCAACAAAGATAATTTGTTCACATAATGTCAACATCGTGGAATCAAGTCATTTCCAAGTAACCCGATGAAGAAGTTTTAAAGTGATTTTAATATGGTTCCCTAACTGGATTAATTCATTCAATTTCTTATATTTGTGTCACATGACTGAATTATAAGATTGTATCAGCTATCTACGGAACTATTAATTAGCAATATCATATATTAGCATGCTAAATGCTAAGCATGAAATCTAATTGTAATATAAGTAATAAACATATTAGAAAAAATATTAGTTTAAATGGCCATTAATGGATCATAATTATTGGACAAATATTTAGTAACAAATATATTCAAAATATTAAATTAATATTATTGAACTAAAATATAGTACATTTAATTGACAAAAAGTTACACTTCAGGTGTTATTAATGTTATCTCTTTATCACTCCATAGTTACAGCACTGCATGGTATTTGTCCCTCAGTTTCTCCTCAAGTTCATGGAGAACCGGCATCCTTTATAAAGCAGTGTAGGATATAGTGGCATTGCTTGTCACTACATTCAAATCACATCACACATTGCAATCTTTAATAAAATGGTCATTTTACACACTGTTTACACAGCGTCATTGTTCTCTACAGGTTGAAATATTGTGGAGTCACAGATGAAGATTGTTTGAGGAAGATCTTGCATTCGTTTGAGAGTGCTTATATTTAAATTTGACTTTGTGATGTTTTTTACCCATGTTTTAATTTTTTTTTAAAAATGATTTGTGATCAAGCATTAATTGACGGACCCCCTGCAGTACGGCTGCGGACCCTTGTGTTAAACTGATCTGATCTGAACTGAGAGAGTGAAGAGTGTGTCATTGTTCTCTACAGGTTGAGTGATTGTGGAGTCACAGATGAAGGTTGTTCTGCTCTGGCTTCAGCTCTGAGATCAAACCCCTCACACCTGAGAGATCTGAATCTGTCTGGGAATAAACTAGGAGATTCAGTTCATCTGCTCTCTGCTGTACTGGAGGATCCTCACTGTAAACTGGACACACTGTGGTAAGATCATATATGACTCACACATGAAACACAATGTAAAGTCTCCTATATTTGAAATGTTCAGCCTTTTTCTGCTGCTGTGTTATTGAGCTTATTGAACTGTAAGTGATTTGTAAGCTCACGCTAAATCGTCCCAAAGTCCGGCATCCGACCAGCGCGGAAGGTCTTAACGTGTTACTGTCCTTTTCTCGAGGCAAAGTATTTTTTGATTAAATGCAATACATCTGAATATGTATTCTCTGGTTATTTCATCTGACTCCATGAATGAAAAGGTTTTAATGATATCTGTGGATCATTAATTGTGAGCGAATGTTTGACTATTCCTTTTAACTCTTTAATGCAAATAATGCCAAAGTCAGTTAAAATAATCAAATGTAACAATTTATTATGTCAGGTAAATGTATCATGCCAATTTCTTAATCAATTCAAATATAATCGATACAAAACATCAAATACTCTGGAAAATGAGAAGAGATGCAAACCCAACAATAAGAAATACATGAGGCTGAAGATCTCTCTCTCTCTCTCTCTCTCTCTCTCAGCCTCACGGGCGAATCTGAGGTACAGAAAAAGGCCTCGAATTCCCTGCTGCATTTCATTAAATAGCCAGGACCTCTTTCACTTGGAAATATCTTTTAACAATGGAAATTTGCATTCAGAGGTTACACCTTTGGGTGTAGGGAGACCATTTGTCTAGAGGCCAACCCCTCCTTGTGTGCTAGTTATCCCTAAACTCTCAAAAACCTTATTACCTTTTGTTTTACTTATTTGGAAACGAGACATTTGTACCAGTCGCACTGTGACATTTTAAATGATACCAAACATGAAAAATACTCTGTGATAATCATTCACATTAAACTATACATTTTCTTGGGTGATTTACATGTGGTCTCAGCATGAGAGAGGGGGAGTGAGGAAGAGGAGGAGAGATGTGTTCTGAGGTGTGACTTTGCCTCACAAATGCTGAGTTCAAATGGTAATTTCCAGAGAGGTCCTTTGTCCTCTCAGGGTCTGGGTGCTCCCCAAACAGACTGTCCGGCATTTCCTAATTGATCAATTCTTACAGATTGAACACATGAGCTGCTCTTCAGGAACATGATTCTGCAGGACTGAGTCACTGAAATACACACTGTCACATCACAATCAACACTTCAGTCTCTTGATTTTAAACCGACTCGATCTCAACACATTCAGAACTGAGAAATGAAGAACATGCTGGATTTATTCTTGCAGTTCATCACGTTCATCTTTCTGCAGGGACTGTTTTTAAAATATTGTTTTCATGATTAAAACAAATCATTACTCCATACGTACTGTATTAGTACAGATCTAAAGACTAGATATTTAATAATCATGTTTTGAGCTCTTTGACATTTTAGATCTCAGTCCAATGATCCATCAAAACATTTTATTTGTGCTTTAAGTTTGTATTTTCTCTTTAATAATGGATTCACTGCCAAACTGATCTGAACTGAGAGAGTGAAGAGTGTGTCATTGTTCTCTACAGGTTGAGTGATTGTGGAGTCACAGATGAAGGTTGTTCTGCTCTGGCTTCAGCTCTGAGATCAAACCCCTCACACCTGAGAGATCTGAATCTGTCTGGGAATAAACTAGGAGAATCAGCCGTGAAGCTTCTCTCTGATCTGAAGAATGATCCACATTATAAACTGGAGACACTATATTGTAAGTAGATTATTTACTACAGATTACAAAATACAGTAATTTGTAACATATTTCGTTAGATTACACAAGCTTTGTAACCTAATCTAAATAATTTAGAATACTTTGGAATATTAATAAGGTTTGTAACACAAAGGGTCCACCAAACATAGGACTTGGTTTTCCCCTGCATATTATTTTAATAACATCAGTTTTACACAGTATTTCTTGAAGAAAAAAATGTTTTTTTAGTTTTTAGTAAACATTTAGTTTAATATTTTAGTAAAATATTTGTTTTATATATATATATATAATTTTTTTTTTTTTTTTTTTTTTTACTGATGCAACAATGCATTAAAAGCTGGGGTGTGTAAACTTTTTAAATTGCATGAACAGGATAAATTGTAATTATTTTGTCTTCTGTGAAACCGGGAAGTATTCGCTTCTGAAGGGCAGTACTGGATGAAAAAAAAAGATGATCTTTGAACAAAATGTACACATCATCATAATCCTGTTTAAAGTTTACACCCCCTGCTCTTAATGCATCGTTTCCTCCTTGAGCATCAGTAAATGTTTTTACCTTTTGTAATAGTTGTGTATGAGTCACTCAATTGTCCTTAATGTAAAAATATGGATCTCAAAATCATACAGTCATTGTTGGAAAGGTGTCAAATATGCAGAAGATTCTGGAAAACCTAAAAATGTGCAAAACCTGGAGGATTTTTCTGGAGAACAGCGAGTTTAACTGCTTAGTTATTTAGATCCTGTAATAAACATTATTTGTTCTCATTATTCTGAGAACACACACAGTCTCTATGGAATGGACTACATATGCCGTATTATCATTTAATCAGTTAGTACATAGATGTTGTCCGACAGGAGGTCCGCTCTGACTCTCGGCTGCAGGACATTGTCACAGAAGAATCTAGATCACTCCCAGAAAAGATTACGATTAATTGCGAGAGTAGTTTCTGTTCATCACATCATTCATATAATGCGAATAATCGACTGAACCTTTCGTTTCCACGACGGTAAGTGGGAAGTGGTCCTGACACGATGATCTGTTCACAATGGTCTTGATCAGGATCTTCTTCATCTTGACGTTCTCCCGCGTGCAGAACAACAGCTCTGATGTTCTCCTCACCTTTATATCTCTGGCTGTAATATTAATGTACTCTGTATGTATCTCTGCCTGTGTTTGTTCTGAAATGAATCTACTGATGTGATGTGACCGCAGTAATGTCTCATACTCCATATGTGACCCTGTGTGTTTAATTGTAGTTTAAGGATCAGCTGATGGTGAATAAGGAGCCGCTACAGAGACGTCACAGTCACACAGTCAACAGAGACCGAAGACACAGAAACTGAAGACACAGAGACTGAAGACGCAGAGACCGAAGACGCAGAGACCGAAGACGCAGAGACCGAAGATTCATTTCATGACATTGATTAGATATTGCTCTGCTTGATTACAATGTTGATGATGTAACTTCCAATATTCAATGACAATTAGATTATTTTAAAGGTATAGCGGAGGATCTTTCCAAATTTTAGATAAGACCCGCCCTCTCCACTTTTTGAAAAGTTTGATTGATTCACCAGAATGATTGACAATTAGGAGGACCAATAGTTTAGACTACCCACCAGGAAGTAAAACATCCTCCGCTATACCTTTAATCAACAAGATATAGACGGTGTATATTAGTAATTTATTATTTAGGAAAAGGTGACAGAGTTTAGAGAGTTTATAGATTTACAAGAATGTGATTACAGAAGAGTAATAGAAGTATTTTAAATGAATATGTTACCCGGCAAATAGTGACGAAGATGATTTCATCAAACATTCATTTCTGGGGTTTTTCTTTTTCTTTTGTTTTTTAAATATCATGACCTATTAAATTTTATCCTTAAATCTCAGTTTTCCCTCATGTCTCAGTTTATCAGTAATTGCTACCAAGGCAATTCGAAATGTGACTTGTAATTCACTGAATCTGTTATTTTTAAAGGGATACTTCACCGATTAGCATTAAGCTTTGTCTCAGTAGAAACCCAGAAGTATTTTCGAGTGACCGTGCTTCCCTCCCTCATGTCCCCCTGAGACGAGAGATTTCTGTTTTGTGTGTCTGGAAAAAACCCTCAGATGATGCAAAAATCATCATTTCGCGTCATCTGAGGATTTTTTGGCCAGAGGCGAGAGACTACAGCCAGTAGGAGGAGCTCGTTCCGCATGTCTTCAACCCGTCCATAGGGGGATCTCACCATAAAACGGCGTCTTTTCAGTTTCGAGTCAGCTAGTAGCCTAGTTGTATCATTTCTTCCGATACTGCCCTCTGTAACCGGTAGGCGTGGCTCGGGAGTGGCCTCGTAGGGCAGCGAAGCAAGTGCATTCTGGGAGTTGTTGTCTTTCATCTATGAGCCAAAATACATTTTCTGGCTTTTCTCAGTCTAGAAGGCACCAACTTCTAAAATAATTTCACATTTCTACTACATAAATGACCCAATTTAAATACACATTCATCTTTCCTGCGGTGAAATATCCCTTTGAAATGATATTTTAATGAGCAAAACGGTCTAGTCTGCTCAGAGGGAGTCGAGGGAGTATCTCAGGACTTTTGAACCTCATAGGAAAAAGAAAACTGAAAATGTTTGTCACTTAATGACTTAAAGCTCATTCAAAGTCTGATATCATTTAGATTTTATATGTGGAAACCTTCAATGCAGTCAATCAGGTCATACAACAAGGTTGCCATTTTTAGCACAGGCCTATAAGAAGTGTTAATGTTCAGACTCAACATATCATTTTAAAATGATTAAACAATATTGATCTTAGGCAATAGATGCCATATTTCCACGATTGAAAAAATGGCTGAGAGACAGACATACAGTCCATTCTATGGGATTTAGAAACTATCCAAAGTCCAACAACAATGAGGTCATGAGGTCTGTGTGATGTTCTCTGCAGTAACTCTGAGCTTCAGTCCAGTTATTGTACTGGGAAACAAACACATAACTTGCACTAGCATTCATTCTTCCTGTAAAAAAAATATTGTAATTACTTGAAAAGCCCAACAGCAGTTCTCACCATTAGTGGTTGAGACTGGTTGGTTATTTCAGAATGATTAACCTTGGTCTATACTGTATATAACATTGTCCTATAATGAAATTGCTCCGTCACCGTCATAGATAAATGGTAATTCACTATACCAGAGTAGCATAAGCCCGATAAGCGAGGATTTAAAGGAAAAGGAAAGAATTTTTTTTTTTTTAATGAGGTTAAGATCTCACAGAAGAGAAGAGTTTTCAGCTCTTTTTTGAATGTTGTCATGGATTCTGCATTCCGGATGCGGGTGGGGAGATCATTCCACCAGCATGGAACTGTGAATGAGAATGTTCTGGAAAGTGATTTTGTGGCTTTCTGCGATGGAACCACGAGACGTCGCTTGTTGACCGATCGTAGGGTTCTGGTAGGGATGTAGACTCGTAGGAGTGAGTGAAAGTAGGAGGGAGCTGAGCCTGTGGTAGATCTGTAAGCAAGCGTCAATGCCTTGAACTTGATGCGAGCAGAGAGAGGTAGCCAGTGCAGAGAGATCAACAGAGGAGTGAAGTGGGCCCTTTTGGGCTCGTTGAAGACAAGACAGGATCATTTGGAGCATTCTGAATCATTTGTAGAGGTTTAGTTGCACATGATGGAAGTCCAGCCAGAAGAGCATTGCAGTAGTCAAGCCTAGATATGACCAGGGCCTGGACGAGAAGTTGTGTTGCATGCTCAGTTAGGAAAGGCCTGATCTTCCTGATGTTGTGCAGTGCAAACCTGCATGATCGAGCTTATGATTAACTGGTTTGTTTGGATCATTTTCAATGGTGGCCAAATCAATGTATTTATCTCTACAGTATCTCTGAGCTTCTGCCCAAGTCTTGGATTCTTTCACAGAGACATAATGACGAGGAACACTGAAGCTGAAAAAAACTATAAAATACATACGTTTAGTTGGGAATTCAAATGCAAAATGAGTAAGTGTAGATCAATAATTTTATTTGATAAATAATAAAAATAAATAACTGTAATACCAGAAGCCTGACAAAGTCAAAATCTTTTTTTTAGCAACTTCTGTGATGATAAAATATTTAATGGAAATGTTTGGCTTACCTGATAACAGAAGCAGGGTAAACATGTTTACTGTAAGAAACATTATGTACTTTAAAATGTGCAATCATTTTTAAATGATTAATGTTTTTTTTAGTTAGTTATTTGCATGATTTATTACTGTAAAGTTTTAAATGCCAGGATGAATATCCATTTTCAGCAGCTGTTCAACAGTTTACCTTTGGATGTCTGCTCTTGTCTTTTCTCTTGATTTGCTGTTTTGGTGATATTTTATCATCTTCATATTTATAGTGATTTACAGAATGGGTGTGATCATGTCTGTAACACCCATGACATTATAAAACCTGTCTGATCACATAGTTGCCATATCAGATGTGCATACATGCTGTACTTACAGACTGAAAAAATAAATAATTATTTGCCATATGCATAAAAATAGCAAAGGTTACATGTTGTACTTCTTTATGATTCGTTCAGTGCCCATTATTACTTTACCTTTATTACTAAGCAGATCAAAACATCTCAAACAAAAGAGAACCTGATTCTAGCTGGTATATTTCCCTTGTTCATAACCATCTGCACTCCCCAAGACTGAGGTCAATAAATCTTTAATGTTCATCTTTATATATCAGAAACATTCCCTTTTGTTACAGGTATCACAGTGTAAACAGTAATTGTATTTTCTAGAAGTTAATAATATATATATATATATATATATATATATATATATATATATATATATATATATATAAAGAAAGAAGAAATGTTTGTCATTAATGCAGCTAGATCTTCTGTGGCCTCCTGTGTTCTAGTTGAATAAAACAGAACGACTATGTACCTCATAATATCCTGTGCAGTTTCACCTGGACTGCTGTTCAATGAACAGATAATGGACTTTGGAGGTGGTTTCTGTTTTTAGCTGTGAGAGATGTCTGCTGGTTCAGAAAGAAGAAAGAATCTACTCCTTTTTATTGATGTATATATATTTTTAGTCAATGATATTGTATAATATTTTTTATACTATATAAAGTTTTTATTGTTATTGTTTACAATAAGTTAATTATTATTTCGAACAATCGCACCTAACCAATTAGTGACAAGTTATGGGCCACCATGCACGCCCATTTTAGTTTGACGCCTATTCTTCCCGTTTATTCTATTTCTAAAACGACCCTCCTCTTCTGCATCACATCACGTGACAGTATTATCTTCCGGTTCATGCTGCGGTTCCGTAACGTGTCGTCACTAGCTATGTTTCCATCAACTTGTCAATGGAATTATCTGAAGTTCGGTAAAAAAAATCATGCGAATAAAGCTCGTGAAAGTGTGTTTCCATCAAACGGCTTTAAAGCGAATAAAAACCTGTGCGTAATTGTCACAGGTCGGGGTGGAGCGCCAGCGGGCCGCCCACCCCTCCGCCCGCGTGCCGCCCCTGAGGAGCTGACCGTGGACACAAAGGAGGCAGACACAGAATTAAAAATAAATATTCTTTATTAAATAATAAAAACAATATAAAGTCCCTTCCGCATCCTCCTTTCTTCGGGAGCAGGTTCTTCCAGCATCAGCAGGCTCTTCCAGCATCAGCCGGCTCTTCACTAGCCTCAGGCTCTTCCAGCATTAACAGGCTCTTCCAGCATCAGCAGGCTCTTCCAGCATTAGCAGGCCCTTCCGGCATTAGCCGGTTCTTCACTAGCCTCAGGCTCTTCCAGCATTAACGGGCTCTTTCAGCATCAGCAGGCTCTTCCAGCATTAGCAGGCCCTTCCGGCATTAGCCGGTTCTTCACTAGCCTCAGGCTCTTCCAGCATTAACGGGCTCTTTCAGCATCAGCAGGCTCTTCCAGTATCAGCAGGCTCTTCCAGTATCAGCAGGCCCTTCCAGCGTTAGCCGGCTCTTCACTAGCCTCAGGCTCTTCCAGCATTAACGGGCGCTTTCAGCATCAACAGGCCTCTCCAGCATTAGCCGGCTCTTCAAGCGTTAGCAGGGTCTTCACTGGACTCAGGCAGAGAGAGGAATGAATACATGTAACTCACAGCGTTAGCAGGGTCTTCACTGGACTCAGGCAGAGAGAGAAATGGATACGTGTAACTCACAGCATTAGCAGGTTCTTCAAGCATTAGCAGGCTCTTCACTGGACTCAGGCAGAGAGAGAAATGAATACATGTAACTCACAGCGTTAGCAGGGTCTTCACTGGACTCAGGCAGAGAGAGAAATGGATACGTGTAACTCACAGCATTAGCAGGTTCTTCAAGCATTAGCAGGCTCTTCACTGGACTCAGGCAGAGAGAGGAATAGACACGTGTAACTCACAGCATTAGCCGGCTCTTCAAGCGTTAGCAGGCTCTTCAAGCATTAGCAGGCTCTTCAAGCATTAGCAGGCTCTTCAAGCATTAGCAGGTTCTTCAAGCATTAGCAGGCTCTTCACTGGACTCAGGCAGAGAGAGGAATAGACACGTGTAACTCACAGCATTAGCCGGCTCTTCAAGCGTTAGCAGGCTCTTCAAGCATTAGCAGGCTCTTCAAGCATTAGCAGGCTCTTCACTGGACTCAGACAGAGGGAGGAATGGACAGCTGTGATTGCGAGTGAACAGCAGAAATAATTCCCAACTCACATTTCCACCACACACTGCAAGGTTTCACTCGTGCTCATTTCCACAATAAAACTGCAATTCAACAGACTCAGTATACCAAGGCTTCCACCCGCAATCCAGCCGAAGTTTTCTCTGGCTCTCTCATCTGTCTCTCTCATCTGTCTCTCTCGTCCTCTCTCTCCCGCGGCCTCCCGCCGCGACCGCGGCCGCTCGCGTGCTGCGTGCCTCACCTCTCCTCGAGCCCTCCTGCGCCCCTTCCTCACTGCCAAAGTGTCCTTTTATCAGCCACCTTCCTCCTCCATGTCCCAATCACCATCCTGTATCCTCCCCTCTCACACCTGCCGCGAGTTTTCCTCGTCAAGCCTCGCCCGCCGCCATGACACTCACGCGGGAAACCGGAACCGTCCCGGTGTCACCGCGGAAGCACTCCCCGGGGGAAACACGTTCTCAAAAAGAAAAGGTTCCCGCCTTCGTCACCCCGTGACATCCTCCCCCACCAATCCGCTCCAGTCCCTGGAGCGGGACGCCGAAGAAAAGAAAAAAAGAAAGAGAAAAAAAAAGAGACAGCAAAAACAAACAACAAAAAAAAGGAGAAAAAAAACTGGTCGCCATACCTTCGGCCCACGGTCGCTCAACTCAGGGCGACAATCCTGCCGACTACGCCACTTGTCACAGGTCGGGGTGGAGCGCCAGCGGGCCGCCCACCCCTCCGCCCGCGTGCCGCCCCTGAGGAGCTGACCGTGGACACAAAGGAGGCAGACACAGAATTAAAAATAAATATTCTTTATTAAATAATAAAAACAATATAAAGTCCCTTCCGCATCCTCCTTTCTTCGGGAGCAGGTTCTTCCAGCATCAGCAGGCTCTTCCAGCATCAGCCGGCTCTTCACTAGCCTCAGGCTCTTCCAGCATTAACAGGCTCTTCCAGCATCAGCAGGCTCTTCCAGCATTAGCAGGCCCTTCCGGCATTAGCCGGTTCTTCACTAGCCTCAGGCTCTTCCAGCATTAACGGGCTCTTTCAGCATCAGCAGGCTCTTCCAGCATTAGCAGGCCCTTCCGGCATTAGCCGGTTCTTCACTAGCCTCAGGCTCTTCCAGCATTAACGGGCTCTTTCAGCATCAGCAGGCTCTTCCAGTATCAGCAGGCTCTTCCAGTATCAGCAGGCCCTTCCAGCGTTAGCCGGCTCTTCACTAGCCTCAGGCTCTTCCAGCATTAACGGGCGCTTTCAGCATCAACAGGCCTCTCCAGCATTAGCCGGCTCTTCAAGCGTTAGCAGGGTCTTCACTGGACTCAGGCAGAGAGAGGAATGAATACATGTAACTCACAGCGTTAGCAGGGTCTTCACTGGACTCAGGCAGAGAGAGAAATGGATACGTGTAACTCACAGCATTAGCAGGTTCTTCAAGCATTAGCAGGCTCTTCACTGGACTCAGGCAGAGAGAGAAATGAATACATGTAACTCACAGCGTTAGCAGGGTCTTCACTGGACTCAGGCAGAGAGAGAAATGGATACGTGTAACTCACAGCATTAGCAGGTTCTTCAAGCATTAGCAGGCTCTTCACTGGACTCAGGCAGAGAGAGGAATAGACACGTGTAACTCACAGCATTAGCCGGCTCTTCAAGCGTTAGCAGGCTCTTCAAGCATTAGCAGGCTCTTCAAGCATTAGCAGGCTCTTCAAGCATTAGCAGGTTCTTCAAGCATTAGCAGGCTCTTCACTGGACTCAGGCAGAGAGAGGAATAGACACGTGTAACTCACAGCATTAGCCGGCTCTTCAAGCGTTAGCAGGCTCTTCAAGCATTAGCAGGCTCTTCAAGCATTAGCAGGCTCTTCACTGGACTCAGACAGAGGGAGGAATGGACAGCTATGATTGCGAGTGAACAGCAGAAATAATTCCCAACTCACATTTCCACCACACACTGCAAGGTTTCACTCGTGCTCATTTCCACAATAAAACTGCAATTCAACAGACTCAGTATACCAAGGCTTCCACCCGCAATCCAGCCGAAGTTTTCTCTGGCTCTCTCATCTGTCTCTCTCATCTGTCTCTCTCGTCCTCTCTCTCCCGCGGCCTCCCGCCGCGACCGCGGCCGCTCGCGTGCTGCGTGCCTCACCTCTCCTCGAGCCCTCCTGCGCCCCTTCCTCACTGCCAAAGTGTCCTTTTATCAGCCACCTTCCTCCTCCATGTCCCAATCACCATCCTGTATCCTCCCCTCTCACACCTGCCGCGAGTTTTCCTCGTCAAGCCTCGCCCGCCGCCATGACACTCACGCGGGAAACCGGAACCGTCCCGGTGTCACTGCGGAAGCACTCCCCGGGGGAAACACGTTCTCAAAAAGAAAAGGTTCCCGCCTTCGTCACCCCGTGACATAATGACGTCACATGCTGTTTTGCGATCAAATTGGTATATCGAATTGATTTGAGACATTTTAAGGTGTTTCCATTCATTTTCGCACTGAATCGCACAACATTCAAGCAAACATTTGCGAACAAAGTTTTGCTAGACAAAATGGATCGCGCCATCTACCAACAAATGATCAATATTGCACAAGTTGTAATAGTGCAGAGTCCTGCACGGGAATATTTTTGGAGACCCGTGCCCGCGATAAATCGCACACAAGCTAAAATCATTCCATTTGAAGTGCTTTATTTTTTATCTCGCACCTCTCTCAACATCACAATAGCCTCATGAATGGGCTAATGAGCGCTAAAGTGCGCTTTGTTTTGGGCCATTTCAAGTAGCCTAGGCTACCTCCAGTTCACGCGCGGGCGCCTCTCCATGTCCTGATTATTGCCTGCTATATTTAGCTCTTATTTATTAAATCCAAGGAAAATGGTTTAACATTGGTTAAAATTAAGATACAATTAATACAAAACGAAATTCACTTTAAAGAAAGTCTTTCTACAAAAACAAACTTAATAAAGTGGTCAAAATCATGTCTGCCCACTCCATTTGTCTCCCGATATTCGGGATCATCTTATTCATGCTTTTTTCACTTTTCATATAATCAACATGCAATTTTAAACATATATATATATATAATTTTATTTAAACATGAATATGAAACTAAATCGTTTTTTAATGACTGGGCTACAACACATAGGCTTATTAGCCTGCCCTACAATCATTGAATATTATTTTGCTTGATTGACGGGTTTTTATTTAAAAGAAAGAGCGTGGCCTACACAATACTTAGGCCTACTAAAATATAATTAATATTATTTTATTGCATTTGTATTAGTTGTTTGAAGAGTAAAAAAAATAAATAAAATTCGGTCGATCTTAACGCAAGTTTACAACCGGCCAGTCGGTCGGACTAAAAGGGGAAAAAAATTAATTGGGTCGGTCCTAAATTGACAGGATCGGTCGGGTAACGGCAAACAAGAATATTTTTAAGGATGCCTGTTACGTCCCTCAGCCCTGGTGTTTGTTCCTACACATGTGTGAGTGCAATGTTTCTTCCCCTTGTCTTAATTACAGTTGACGAGCCACACCTGAGCGAAGCCTACCTGTGCTATAAAAGGCTTCTCATTACGCTCCTGAGGGCGCACACAGAGATTGAGAACAGAGTCGATGCACAGCCGTGCTTTCCGTCTTCTGAGTGATTGTCGTCTAGTCGTCCACCCGGCAGTAGAAAACGTTCCGCCTTTGTGGTTGTTTCTTTATTGTTAACCAACGTATTATTTCATACCCATTCTGTTAAATAAACATACCCCTAATTTTTGACGAGCTGATCTGTGTGCGTCTCTCCTTTATGTTAAGGGTGGTGTCCGACTGCCCGTAACTTAGTGGAGGCTCGTCCGAGATTAATAGTTTGATTAAATCGGACTTTAGTGTTAATTGCGGAACTTCTGATCGCTACAACATTTTGGTGAGTATTCTGGTGAGCAATTATGATTGTCTGTTCCTTTGTTTAGTCGATGTTTATTTTATTTTGGTGGATATCTCAGGAGGGGGCACGTAGGAGATGCCTCGAGCTGAGTAAGCCACTGAAGATTGCGTAGGTATTTAGGATTTGGTTGTGGTTTTTGTGTAGTTAGTTAGAGAAGTTGGACAACATTTTTGCCTATCAGAATACCTTTGAGTTGAGTTGTATAGCTTGTGATATTTTGGCATATCGCCTATTTAGTGAGCGCTGCTACTCTGATTGTACTAGCGTATTGGTTAAACTTGTGGGTGGAAATTAAAATTCGTGGTCGTTTGTAGCCTATATTGTGCTTTTCGTTTGACCACTTTAGATATTCGCTACTTCGTAGCTTTGTCGCAGTTAAACTGCTTAGGTGAGTGTTTATTTGTATTTAATTTTGTGCGCGCTTTAACCGTCTTTTCCTTTAAAATTAAACGTTAACAAGCGCTTTAAAATTACACGTTAAAATGGCAACAGAGGAAGCATTCGTTAAAGAACCCTCTATCGAGTTATTTTTGAAATTTTCGAAAGAGCAGTTACTGAATTTGGCTGCAACTTACGAGGTTGAGCTCACTTCTGCTGAAAAGCGCACCAAAGATACAATCAAGACCGTCTTACAAGCTGCTTTGGTTAGTAATGGCATTCTGCCTGCAGAGAAACAATCCTCCGTGTCTACAGAAGCATTACAGCTGCAGATTCGGTTGAGAGAGTTAGGTATCAGAGAGAAGGAAATTGAGTTCGACCGTGAGCGCATGCAAGCACAGGCCCGTGAGCATGAACTTGAAAACCGACTCGCGTTGAGAAAGTTAGAAATCGCGGCTCAGAGGGAAGGTGTCGCTCCTTCTGACCCTAATTCATTTGATGTCACTCGCCACATCCGACTTGTGCCCCCTTTTGTGGAAAGAGATGTGGAAAAATATTTTCCACACTTTGAGCGTGTCGCGACTAATTTAAATTGGCCGAAAACTGCATGGGCATTCCTCCTGCAATGCGTTTTAGTGGGACGGGCGCAGGAGGTTTACTCGTCGCTAACAGTGGAGCAGAGCGGTGACTATGATGTTGTGAAAGCGTCAGTTCTGAGGTGCTATCAGCTGATCCCTGAAGCATACCGACAGAAGTTTAGGAACCTTAAAAAAACGGAGCGTCAAACTTTTGTTGAATTTGGTCGAGATAAAGCAGCCCTGTTTGATCGTTGGTGCTCATCACAGCGTGTTGATAGTCAGGAGAAATTGCGTGAACTAATTCTTTTAGAAGAATTTAAGAACTGCCTGCCAACCGCTGTGGCAACCTATTTAGCTGAGCAGAAGGCCGAGTCTCTTTCTGAAGCTGCTATACTTGCGGACGAATATGTCTTAACGCATAACATCGCCAGGGAACGTTTTCGCTTAAGAGTTAACCCCTCTACGACCACTGATGTAGATACGAAAAAGAATGCAGTAAAGCAAGAAGACAGACACTGTTTTTATTGTAAAAAGCCCGGGCATGTTGTGGCAGACTGTTTAATATAAAAAAAAAAACAGTCTACGAAGCCAATGGGTCTCGTTAGTTCTTCGAAGAAAATGTCACCTGTCCTTCGTGCAGAGTTAAAAACAGAAAAACCCCAGTCCATGTACGAGCCCTTCCTGACGAATGGGACCGTATCTGTGCCTGGTGAGGAGGCTGTCGCTGTGCGCATCTTGCGTGATACGGGAGCTGCGCAGTCTTTCCTCCTTCGCGGCTTGGTGCCGTTGTCTGAAAAGACTGCAACTGGTAGTAGTGTCCTTGTTCGAGGAATCGAGATGGGTTTTCTTGATGTGCCGTTACATTGCGTGCGTCTTGATTCAGATTTGGTGTGTGGTGATGTGGTTGTTGGTGTTCAAGACTCTTTGCCAATCCCCGGTGTCACGTTTCTCCTTGGCAATGACCTAGCAGGTGGAAACGTGTGGAACCGTGGCGATGTTCCACCCGAGGTAGTGGCTGTGCCGCTCATTCAAAAGAGCCCCGATGAGTGCGCACAAAAATTCCCAGAGGTTTTTCCCGCTAGTGTCGTCACTAGGTCGCAGACTCAGAGGTTGAAGGGTGCAGCGCCTCCCAGTGACGTCAACCTGTGTGACAGTTTCGTCGCTCACCCTGCAGAGTGTGAGAGGCTTTTCGAACCCGATTTCACTCAGTGCCGCAGTAGACCTGTGCCTATGGTGACCGAGGAGAAAAGAGAGAAAAAACAATCAGATGTCTCGTTGTCGTTAGAGAAACTTGTTGATGCTCAACAAAAAGACCCCTCTCTTGTTTCATGTTTTAATGCAGTTCAATCTGTTTCAGACCGTGCAAGCGAGAGTCCGACCTATTTCATCAGAGACGGCTTACTTATGCGGAGGTGGAGACCTCAGAAAAGTAATGAGTGGAATGACATTGAGCAAATCGTTATGCCGTCTGGAAACAGACGTGCTATTCTGAGTGTCGCGCATGATGGTGTTTCTGGTCATTTAGGTGTGACTAAAACATTCGGCCGCGTTCTTCGTCACTTTTTCTGGCCAGGGCTGAAGCGTGATGTGCGACGGTATTGTAAAACGTGTCATGTCTGCCAGGTGAGTGGTAAACCAAACCAGGTAATTCCACCTGCACCGTTGTACCCCATACCTGCCATGGGTGAGCCTTTTGAGAAAGTAATCATTGATTGCGTCGGTCCTCTTCCACGGTCTAAAAGTGGATATCAGTATTTATTAACAATTATGTGTACTGCTACTCGTTTCTCAGAGGCGGTGCCTCTGAGGAAGATCACTGCTAAAATCGTGTCCAGGGCTTTATTAAAATTCTTTTCTTTTGTAGGGCTACCGAAAATCGTTCAAAGTGACCAAGGGACAAATTTTACTTCACGTGTCTTTTCCCAAGTCCTAAAGTCGCTCCAAATTAAGCACCGCATTTCAAGCGCGTTTCATCCAGAGAGTCAAGGCGCCCTCGAACGTTACCATCAGACGCTAAAATCGATGCTGCGTGCTTATTGTTTGGAGGTGGGTACAGACTGGGAAGATGCGATTCCTTGGATGCTAATGGCCTCTAGAGAAGTCGTACAAGAGTCAATTGGTTTCAGCCCTGCTGAGCTAGTGTTTGCTCACGACGTTCGCACGCCTTTGAGCGTCATTAAAGATCAGTGGTTAAGCAAACCTACTTCTCGTAGCGCGTTACAGTTCATAAGCGACGTTCACACCCGACTACACAGAGCTCGTGAACTCGCTAGAGCAAATTTAGAAAAGACCCAATCTAGCATGAAAACTTGGTATGACCGAAAAGCAAGAGCCCGTTCGTTTAAGCCTGGAGACCAAGTGTTGGTTCTCTTACCCGTGCACGGTTCGGTATTTCAGGCACGATTCAGAGGGCCATATACTGTTGAAAAGAAAATATCTGACCTGGATTATGTAATTTTAACTCCAGATAAGCGACGGCATTCTCGCGTCTGTCATATAAACATGCTCAAACCATATTATACGCGTGAATATGTTAAAACTGACTTGTGTAATTATAACTTACCCGATCCAGTCGAGTCCTCCGTGTTGCTCTCTTCACTGATAGAAGATGATGACGCGGTGACTCCGCCGTCGCGATGCGTGATTGAAGGTCGACTCAACAACTCTGCTATGCTGGCGGTCATTGCGAATCGTTTGCCACATTTAACTCCCTCTCAAACTGCTGACATATTGTCTGTGATAGGTGATTTCCCTGAGTTATTCGGAGATGTTCCGACTGTAACTACAGTCCTGGAACATGACATAGACGTGGGTGATAAAGGGCCGATTAAACAGCACCCATATAGGGTAAATCCAGAAAAACGAGCTATCCTGCAACGGGAGGTTGAGTACATGATAAAGAATGATATTGCTGAGCCTAGTTCTAGCCCTTGGAGCTCCCCGTGCCTTTTAGTTGGCAAACCTGATGGCACTTACAGATTTTGTACGGATTACAGGCGTGTTAATGCCATAACTTTGCCAGACTGTTATCCATTGCCACGAATGGATGACTGTGTGGACCGTGTTGGCTCGGCCACGTTTGTCACTAAAATCGACCTCCTAAAAGGTTACTGGCAAGTGCCCCTTACACCAAGAGCAAGACAAATATCAGCTTTTGTGACACCAGATGCATTCATGCATTATAAGGTTATGGCTTTCGGAATGCGTAACGCGCCTGCCTCATTCCAGCGTTTGGTAAATATTGTTTTAGCTGGAATGTCAAATTGCGAGGCGTATTTGGACGACATAGTCCTATATAGTACACACTGGTCCGAACACATAACACAACTTCGAGAGCTTTTCCGTAGACTATCCAATGCAAATCTCACAATTAATCTAGCAAAATGTGAGTTCGGAAAAGCCACTGTCACTTACTTGGGGCGGGTAGTTGGCAGAGGACATGTTTTACCAGTAATGGCTAAGGTGGCTGCTATTCAAGAATTTCCTGTGCCTTGCGATCGGCGTGCGCTACGCCGATTCTTAGGAATGGTAGGCTACTATCGTAGTTTTTGTAAAAACTTTTCGACTGTGGTTTGTCCCCTCACTAACCTTTTGAGCCCCAACACTAAATTTGACTGGACGGAGTCCTGTAATAGAGCGTTTGAAAACGTCAAAGCTCTCTTGCTGACTGCTCCCGTGCTGGCTGCGCCAGACTTTAACAAACCGTTTCAGCTTGCTGTAGACGCCAGCAACGTAGGCACCGGTGCCGTACTTTTGCAATCAGGCGCAGACAACGTAAACCATCCCGTGAGTTTCTTCTCAAAGAAATGTAATTCTGCCCAGCGAAAGTACTCCACTATCGAGCAAGAGACTTTGGCTTTAGTACTAGCTATCCAACACTTCGAAGTGTATCTAGGTTCTTCGGTACATCCAGTTAAAGTCTATACTGATCATGACCCGCTCAAATTCCTCAGTCGCATGTACAATTCAAATCGAAGATTAATGCGATGGAGTCTATTGCTTCAACCATTTAACCTCCAAATTGTGCATGTCCGGGGAAAAGACAATATCATCGCAGATGCGTTGTCTAGGGTGGATGCTTAATACTATTACAGTATTAATAGTACTGAAAAAAACCCTATTCATTTTATTAAAAAAACAAACAAACACGTTTTTGTTTATTATAAATGAACTTGCATGTGTCCTTAATGATTAAAAGGCCTATACATTTAGGTTATAGTTAATAATAATCATCATAATAATAATAATAAATAAAAAAGAACACTAGATTATTTGTCTTAAGATTTATTTTTGATTTATTGGGCTTGCTGATCAAATGTAATTCTGTAGCAATACTAAGTATTGCGTCGTACATAGTTATAATTTGCCTGCGATTTGGCCAAAATAATACATTCCTGTGTAGTTCTAGTTTCTTTTCACATGCAGATATGCCTTGAACGAGGTAATGATTAATTGTAGCTGGAACTCTATTGTTTGGGTTGGCTCGAACAGTGAGCTGAACACAGAATTCATAATAAAAAAAAAGTGTTCCCGTGTTCAATGTATGGCGACAAGTCACCATTTTGGGGTGGGGGTGTTACGTCCCTCAGCCCTGGTGTTTGTTCCTACACATGTGTGAGTGCAATGTTTCTTCCCCTTGTCTTAATTACAGTTGACGAGCCACACCTGAGCGAAGCCTACCTGTGCTATAAAAGGCTTCTCATTACGCTCCTGAGGGCGCACACAGAGATTGAGAACAGAGTCGATGCACAGCCGTGCTTTCCGTCTTCTGAGTGATTGTCGTCTAGTCGTCCACCCGGCAGTAGAAAACGTTCCGCCTTTGTGGTTGTTTCTTTATTGTTAACCAACGTATTATTTCATACCCATTCTGTTAAATAAACATACCCCTAATTTTTGACGAGCTGATCTGTGTGCGTCTCTCCTTTATGTTAAGGGTGGTGTCCGACTGCCCGTAACAATGCCCAAAACACATATTTGCGAGTGTGTAATGGCAATTTAGACATACAAATATTGCACATATTTTTCATCCGCTACCCGCCCGCAAGGAGTTCATTATCCGCCCGCATCCCCGCCTGTGAATTTTAGGAATGTCACAATCCACCCGTTTTAGCCACTTTTATACGGGTACCCAACCCATTGCAGGACTCTAGGTGCTTATGTGACAGCTGATAGCGACTATTATGGCATTCCTTAGATTTTTGCTATAATAGCCGTTTTATTTTTCTGTTAAATTAAATTAAAAAAGTATCTCGTCTCCTCGTTTGTCCACTTTGTTGACACCGGCCATGTGTGCAAACCAGACAGTATATAATGGGTGCAAACTGGGCGGAAATTAACTAAAACTTCTTCTTTTGTGGCGGGTTGTACCCATAAAATGACCTAAAACTTAATCGCAATCCATTATTTATTCGGAAAATAACGTTTCCATCAGCGTTTATCGCATAAACCGTACATCGATCAAGATAAAATCCGATGAGACCGACCGTATTTCATTTTAGTCGATATTCAAGAAATTCAATCGAATTTTACTGTTTCCATAAGGCATTTTTCATTCGATATCACATAATTCGGATAAAAACGTGTTGATGGAAACATAGCTACTGGGCATGTGCCGCTGTTGGTCGGGGCATCATGGCGGTGCCGTGGAGCCTGTGCTGGAGGAGCAGTGCTGGAGCTGCTGTAGTTCTGGATTGGTGTTGTGGGATCAGCAGAAGAGCTTTCACACACACGGCTTCTTCCGCGTCTTCCTCCGCTGTGACACAGGTAACGCGATCACACTGATGATGATGATGATGAAGGTCACCGGTGTGAGCCGATGAATGACAGATCACTGCCTTACATGATCAGGTTTGAGATGAGGATGAGTGCGAATGTCTGGCGCTGTAATAGTGTAAGATGTCTTAGATCAGATGATTGCAGTCGTGTGTGTACAGAACTCCTGCCTGAACTCTGTGTTAAAGGTCATGAACTCCTGCATTAGAGACTCACTGATCAGTGTTGCATGCCATTCAATGTCACTGCTACACAAGATTGTTGCACAGGAAGTCTTGTGTTGTGCTTGTGTAAGTTGTGTTGGCAAATGTTAAGACACACTATATCCTGAGCACAGTTTGTACTATTGTTTTGATAAGTGTTGCACAACTTTCAGCTTTATATGATATGGTGTTTATGTTTTTCAGGTTTTATTCCGGCAGGGCCCTGTACATAATTCTGTACATAATTTTAACAAACCAATGATCCTTGCAAGGTATGTCAATGTCATGGATAGTAAATGTGCACTACTAGTTTGTACATATGTGTATAGGCACACTGGGGCTAGTTGTCACAGGGAAGGTGTAACATGGACTATAACAAAAAAAACTATTAGGGTCAAAGTCTAGTTGCATAATGTTATGACTATTACTTATGACAGTTTCAGTTAGCCAAAACAGTTTTGTGTGTATTTAAAAAAAAAAAAAAAATTATGAAATTATTGAAACAAAACTATTTAGCTGCTGTTCAGAAGTTTGAGGTTAGCTGGATATATATTTTTCTCTTTAAAGAAATAAATAGTTTTAGTTACAGTAAAGACATTTAAAATGTTACAGAAGATTGGTTTCAAGCAAATCAGCTTATTAATTATTTTCTGAAGGATCGTGTGACACACAAGACTGGAGTAATTAAAGGTGCTCTAAGCGATCCCGGGAGTCGTTACTTCTTGTTGACATTCGAATTGTTGTCAAACAAAACGGAGGCTAGCTAGACCCTCCCTCCTCCTCATCCCGTCTCCTCCCTCCTCCCCTCCCTTCCAATATTATCCGTAGTAGTCACTACAAACAAAGTTAAGTTGTGCGTCGAATATTGACGCTTCCGAAAGCGTCAGTTACATGACGCCTAAACCTACCCATAACCGAAGCGTCACATATGGACGCTAAAGGGTGCTTTGAGCGTCAGATATTGAAGCATGGTTGAAAGTGAAAAAAAGTGACGCCTTGGGTGTGAGAATGTGTTGATAGTTCTAGCTAATTACATCCTTGTGTTGGTTTGGCGAACATGAACGTCAGTTTAGAAAGAAAAATGGATTTACCTGTTCTGCAAAAACAGAGCAACTGAATGTCTGATTGGATGCCCTTCTGCCGGCGGAGTTCTCGCCACCTTTCGAGGGTTTTTCCGATGTAAATTCGGGACTTCACGCGTTCCTTATCCTTGTCCCTCTTCTTTGCAATTTGTTCATCGAAACGTCGTCTCTTTGGTCGTGTGTCGACCATAATTCAAACTTCCCTCTTCATGCTTCTCTCTCCTCCACACACCCCCTTCATGTGTACACGCACTAACCCCCCAAACCCCACCCTCCAATACTTCTTGTCGGTGATTGGCTGGAACACTGTTTGTTATGTTTCGTGGTGCGGGTGAGCCCAGTTTGTTTTTGTTGCCGTTTGTGGAGCCTGTGGTGTCTAGAGAGACTGCGTTTTTTTACAGTGTGTTCAGGGGACAGGCAGCTAGCGGATAGTGAGGAGATGTTTGCTGTATGTGACAAAAAATGTTTGGGCCTAAAAAACGCGTCGCATCACTTAGAGCACCTTTAAAAAGAAATTAATAATATTATTCAGCAAGGATGCATAAAAAGGGCCAATAAAGACATTTATAATATTACAAAAGATTCAAATAAACGCTGTTCTTTTGAACTTTATATTAATCAAAACATGTATCAGGGTTTCCACAGAAATATTAAGCAGCTCAACTGTTTTCAAATGTTTCTTGAGCAGCAAATCATCATATTAGAATGATTTCTGAAGGATCATGTGACACTGAAGACTGGAGAAATGATCACAGGAATAAATTACATTCAACTGAACAAATATATTAATTACACAAATACTGTATATTCAAATAGAATAATTTATTTTATATTGTAATAATATCTCATAATATAATAAATAATATATTATAGTATTACAAAATTACTGTTTTTATTGTATTTTTGATTAAATAAATGCAGCCTTCGTGAGTATAAGAAACTTCTTTCAAAAACAAATCTTACCAATCATGAACATTTCAGTGGTAGTGTTACTGTAACAATATATAAACACATAATATATAACACTGCATCATATAACATATACAAAAACACACCTTGCATTCTGTGCTGCCGTTCTTCATCTGAGTCACTCATTATCCTGTAGAAGACGATTAACACATCAAGTGATGTTCATTTTTAATCCTCTAAAGAGTTTGAGTTTACATTACAGCAACATTACCTTGACAGACGCTGTAAATACAGCTGAACCCAGTCTCTGAAATGCTTGTGTGATGAGAGGTCTGAAAGAGCCCACAATGACTGTCAAGAGAGACACAGTCACAGTTAATGGACTGAAATCATGATTATGGATATTGCGGCTGCTGTGGGAGTGAATGGAGAGGAAACGTACCGGAGCAAAGGATCCCTTCTGAAGCCGGGACAGGGTCACTTCACTCAGCTGTCTGAAAGTCATAGTGAAGTCTGCTCCAGTGTCCTCCATTAGCTCAACACATCACACATCATACAACATTATATGGGTCATTCTCAGGAAATGCTGCCATTTGTGTGATCTACTACTGATACCATACTGGACTTAACTATTTCTGACAGTTTGGCTGTTAAATATATAATTCAAAAAAAAAAAAAACTATCTAATTAAAAAAGTTTATAATGAAAGTGTGTGTGTGTGTGTATATATATACACTACTGGTCAAAAGTTTTAGATCTGTAAGATTTTTTATGTTTTTAAAAGAAGTCTCTTCTGTTTACCAAGGCTGCATTTATTTGATAAAAAACAATAAAAAAAATTAAAAAACAGTAATATTGTGAAATATTATGACAATTTTAAAAAACTGTTTTCAATTTTAATATATTTTAAAATGTAATTTATTCCTCAGATGATCGCTGAATTTTCAGCATCATTACTCCAGTCTTCAGTGTCACATGATCCTTCAGAAATCATTTTAATATGCTGATTTTATGCTCAAAAAACATTCATTATTATTTTCAATGTTGAAAACAGTTGTGTACAATTATATATTTTTTTTCTTTGATGAATAGAAAGTTCAAAAGAACTTTACTGTATATTCACATAGAAAACAGCTGTTTTAAATTGTAATAATATATCACAATATTTTTTAATCAAATAAATGCAGCCTTGGTGAGCAGAAGATACTTCTTTTAAAAACATAAAAAATCTTACCGATCTAAAACTTTTGACCGGTAGTGTGTGTGTGTGTGTGTGTGTGTGTGTGTGTGTGTGTGTGTGTGTGTGTGTGTGTGTGTGTGTGTGTGTGTGTGTGTGTGTGTGTGTGTGTGTGTGTGTGTGTGTGTGTGTGTGTGTGTGTGTGTGTGTGTGTGTGTGTGTGTGTGTGTGTGTGTGTGTGTGTGTGTGTGTGTGTGTGTGTGTGTGTGTGTGTGTGTGTGTGTGTGTGTGTGTGTGTGTGTGTGTGTGTGTGTGTGTGTGTGTGTCTGTGTGTGTGTGTGTGTGTGTGTGTCCGTGTGTGTGAAATGTTATATGACAAAAAAGCTTAAAAACTAAACGTATAGGAAGATGATTGCTAATATAATGAAAGTTTAAGTTAGACAAAGAAACATACTTGGGTCATATGATTCCATAAATCCAAATGGGCCATAATCAAAAGTGATAGAAAGCAGACTGAAGTTATCTGTGTTGCAGACTCCTGTGTGAAGATGCAGATCATGATGTTGTGCATTTTGCGTATTAAGCTTGATCTATAATGATAAATCTATGTGATAACTAAACAAGTAAAGCAGAGTGAACTAACCATGAGCAAAACCAACCGACATCCAGTGGGCGATTAAATGTGCCGTTTCATTCAGCACTCGAGAGAAAAACACCTTCACACAACATGAAATCCATTCAAATATAGTGAGACTGATCAGACAATATAAAATAATCTTGTATTACAGCTAAACAGCAGAGAGACACAGATACTCACCACATACTTGTCAGGGTCATTTGTTGCTATAGATTTAAAATGCTCTTTAATTACAAAGTCCAACAATGTCCTGAAAATTAAAAAGAAAAAGAAATTAAAAAGCAAATAAGAGTGAGAAAAAAAATATTATCTCCCAAGTTAATGTTAATATACCGTAGGACATCTAACTCTCCAGTTCTAGTTAATATCTCCAGTGAACCGATACGAAACCAGGACTTGGCCAGACGCAGAACAACCGCTCCTGATAGATACAGAGAACAATCACATAAAGCTGAGGAGGATAAAGAACTTAGTTACTCGATTTTTCCAAATCTGATCGTATTTTACCTCTTTCTTTTATGACACTGCCATTATAAAACGGATCCCTCCAAACAGGTTCCTCACTCACAACCAGACTGACAAACAATAAAGGCAAAAAAATGGAAAAGGTATAAATGAAAAAAAAAAACTGTTGGAGTATAGAAGCAACCCTAATGCTCTACCAACTCAGATGGCTTGGTCATGTTGTGAGAATGCCGCCAAGTCGCCTTCCACGTAAGATACTCTATGGTCAATTACATCTTGGCTCCCGATTTACAGGCGCTCAAAAAAAGAGGCTGAAAGACCAACTAAAAGGAAGAAGTGTGTGATAAAGCCCAAATCCCTGGAAACTAGTGCAGCGAATCGCACGCTCTGGCAACAACTCTGTCAGAATGGAGTACAAGCTACGAAGACAGGAGAACTGAACATCGCCTGACTAAAAGACATCAGAGAAAGCAGGCCATGCTTGTTCCTGCCCCCTTAAGGCCATCAGGAGAAACTTTTACATGCCCTGTCTGTAAAAGACAGTGTGCATCCCGCATCGGACTATATAGTCATCAAAGAACCCACAAATTATAGGAGAAGTTATCATCGGACGACGATGGACTACCCAGAAGTGTGTACCTGAGGGCACTGCTGGTACATGTGTGTGTGTGTGTGTGTGTGTGTGTGTGTGTGTGTGTGTGTGTGTGTGTGTGTGTGTGTGTGTACCTGAGGGCTCTGCTGGTACATGTGTGTGTGTGTGTGTGTGTGTGTGTGTGTGTGTGTGTGTGTGTGTGTACCTGAGGGCTCTGCTGGTACATGTGTGTGTGTGTGTGTGTGTGTGTGTGTGTGTGTGTGTGTGTGTGTGTGTGTGTGTGTGTGTGTGTGTGTGTGTGTGTGTGTGTGTGTGTGTGTGTGTGTACCTGAGGGCTCTGCTGGTACATGTGTGTGTGTGTGTTTGTGTGTACTCGTCTATCTATCTAACTGGGGACCTTGGTGTCGTTACACACTCACTAACAGGGGACCGTCGAGCCAAGTGGGAACATTTTTCAAGTCCCCTGTTGGTCATGCTTTAAAACATGTTAAAATCAGCTAAAACACGCTCTGGTTAATTTTGTACATTTTTGACCAAGTGGGGACTTACATGTGTGTGTGTGTTTAAGTCCATACTCAGCAGCGCTCCTGTAGGCTGGAGCAGGAACTGCAGTGGCCCATTAACACACGTCGTTCACACTTCTCTATTGTCTGAATGGCTGCTGTCCTAGAGAGGCTCTGAGACTGTAGAGCTGCTGTTTAACTGCTTAGTTCAGGAGCTTTCAGTAACACTTTATAATAACTCCACGCTATTAATCATTAGTTAAGCATTAGTAAACAGTTAATTCATTTATAAAGCATTAATATACACTAATAAGCAGTATATAAATGCAGTTATAAATGCTTTATTCCTGTTTTAAAAGCATATCTATAATGTGTTTAATAATTGTATTTTCATACTTTATTAATGATCAATTTATCATTTCTAAATGAAGTATAGCATCATTTCCAAAGCAGTTATTTAGGAGTTGTCAGTGGTTCATAAGATCCCTTAGAAAGTGTGAGTAAATGATTAAACTATTTCAATGTACATTCATACATCATACACTTATTATTCAGACATATAGTAATAGTTACTTAGTGTGTTAATAAATGCTTTATTAACATGTATTTCTACTGTAGTTCAGGTAGTTATAAAACATTTAGTAGAGGTCAGTTCACTATTTTTTGTGAGCTCATCTAAAGTGAGGACTAGTTATGCTAGTTATGTAGGAGATTTAAAGGCTGTTCATATTTCTATGTTCTCTATCACTGTGTTGTGTTGTGTGTGTTTCCTTTTTCTGTTTAGAAGATAAATGAGTCTTTAAATCTCCTTTATAAATGCTTTAGGCATAACTAGTCCTCACTTTTGCTCACAAAATAGTGAACTGACCACTACTAAATGCTTTATAACTCCCTGAATCTACTAAATTTACTCTAAGTGATTTTATTAATCACTGACAACTCCTAAATAACTGCTTTGTAAATAATGCTATACTTCATTTAGAAATGATAAATTGATAATTAATAAAGTATGAAAATACAATTATTAAACACATTATAGATATCCTTCTAAATCAATAATACAGCATTTAAAGCTGTATTTATAAACGGCTTATTAATGTCTGCTTTATGAATTATGATTTAACTGTTTACTAATGCTTAACTAATGATTAATAAGATGCAGATATTATAAAGGGTTACCATATATATTATATTATATTTTTCATAATATAACTTCAAATATGCATTTTTTTATAAAAAATAAAAAAAACATGCCAAGAGGGGATCTGCAACTAAATGTTATAATTATAATGTAATTATTATTATATTATAAAGGTATTAATAATGTGACTGATAGTATTGGCTGCCTATTAATTAAAACATAATTTCTAAAAAAAAAAAAAAAAAAATCAATAGACATGTCCTTATTTTTCTGTTTCCTTTGTTTCTAGGATGTTGATGTACAGAGATATTCAGTGTTTGAAATATTGCTCAATTTAAATGCAACCAAACATATGTCGTTTGTTACCATCCAACAGTGGACCTTTCTTGAAGATCTAATTCAAAACTTTTGAGTTGACTTGTTGCATCTGGTCATTTTGAAGAAACAAAAATGAAATACACAATTTTCTTTTAAGGTCTTTTTTCATAATATAACTTCAAATATGCAAATAATAATAATATTTTAAACATGCCAAGATGGAATATCATCTCTGAACGATTTCTACCTATACAAGAGGGGACTCGCAATAGCCTGCAATGGAACTGTGTGTGTGTGTGTGTGTGTGTGTGTGTGTGAACAGTTAAGTCTGTCTTTATTTTGTAACTATAGTTACAAAATAAAGACAGACTTAATTGAATTGAATTGCTTGAGGAAAGACCATTTAAATCTACAACGGGGTAAAAAATACAGACGGTCCGGCAGCAACAGTTCAAAAGCAGAGGCGAGAATATCCTCTTATCATTCATAATATAATTTTTTTACTTTCTATGCTTGGTTATGCAGTCCCTAACAATTTACTTGCCATTGTTATGTGTCATTGCACACACACATACATATCTATATTACTAACAGACCAATGTCGCTCTACACTGGCCGAGAGGGGACTCTCGGAACGATCTCTATCTATACAAGAGGGGACTTGGCTGCAATGGAGCTGTGTGTGTGTGTGTGTGTGTGTGTGTGTGAACAGTGAAGTGAACTGGCAGTGAAGTCTGTCTTCATTATGTAACTATATATATATAGTGTATTATATAGTATATTATATATTACGCCTTTTATCATTCATAACATTATTTTTCTTATTTAACGCTTATTTTCTCTCTTCATAGATACTTTCTATGCTTGGTTATGCAGTCCCTTTAGGGTTTATAGGATTAATCAAACAGAAATAGCTCTTTAAGGTAACGATTTCAAGTCATATAGTGACCTATATTTAGTATAGCGTAAAGCATACTTTATACAGTGAATAATGATTTTATTAATCAAAATGAACTTCGCGTCCCCAGTTGGATGGTAAAGAACGATACGTGTTTGGCTGCTTTGTACATTTCTTGCCATCCCAAACACACTGTAAAGATTTTGGAGGTCAATCTCAAAATGTTATGTCGACTTGCTGCACTGAACATTTTTAGTTGGTTCAGTTGAAATATATGAAGTAGGGATGTTTATTTAACATTTTGTTTTCTGACTGAAAGCTGATGGTTGTTAACCAGTCATCATCAGTTAACTGACATGATTTGAAGGTTAGATTAGAATTAAATGGACTTAAAATAGAATAGTCTGTGACCGATTCAAATACCTAAAAAATGTAGATTTACATGTGCAAATAGCAGCATAAACAACAGAACATGAGGATTCACACATCAAGCACCCGCAGTGCTTCTGTGAACACAGTAAACCAGAATAAAAGTGTATATATAACTGTATATATAATAAATAGGCCAACTTAAATGAACAATTAACAAAACTAAAGTGCAATAAATAATACACGCTTTAGGGTCTGTTTACACGACATCATTTTCAACTGAAAACTGAAAACGTTTTGGCCGTTCATTTCAACGAAAATGCCATTTTGGGGGCCTGACAATGCAAGCTTTTGAAAACGAGTTTTTGTGAGCTCATCTAAAGTGAGGACTAGTTATGCCTTGTAAAGCATTTATAAAGGAGATTTAAAGGCTGTTAATATTTCTATGTTCTCTATCACTGTGTGTGTTTGTTCCCTTTTTCTGTTTAGAAGATAACTGAGTCTTTAAATCTCCTTTATAAATTATTTACAAAGCATAACTAGTCCTCACTTTAGATGAGCTCGCAAAATAGTGAACTGACCACTACTAAATGCTTTATAACTCTCTGAATCTACTATATTTACTCACACTTTCTAAGTGATCTTATTAATCACTGTAAACACCTAAATAACTGGTTTGTAAATAATGCTATACTTCATTTAGAAATGATAAATTGATAATTAATATTTAATAAAGTATGAAAATGCAATTATTAAACACATTATAGATATGCTTCTAACTCAATAATACAGCGTTTAAAGGTGTATTTATAAACTGCTTATTAATGTCTGCTTTATGAATTATGATTTATCTGTTTACCAATGCTTAACTAATGATAATAGGATGCAGTTATTATAAAGGGTTACCATATATATTATATTATATTTCTCATAATATAACTTCAAATATGCATTTTTTTTATATATATTAAAAAAAAAAACATGCCAAGAGGGGATCTGCAACTCAATGTCATATTTATAATGTAATTATTATTATATTATTAAGATATTAATAATGTGACTGATAGTATTGGCTGCCTATTAATTAAAACATAATTTCTACTCTTAAAAAAATCAATAGACATGTCCTTATTTTTCTGTTTCCTTTATTTCTAGGATGTTGATGTACAGAGATATTCAGTGTTTGAAATATTGCTAAATTTAAATGCAACCAAACATATGTCGTTCGTTACCATCCAACAGTGGACCTTTCTTGAAGATCTAATTCAAAACTTTTGAGTTGACTTGTTGCATCTGGTCATTTTGAAGAAACAAAAATGAAATACACAATTTTCTTTTAAGGTCTTTTTTCATAATATAACTTCAAATATGCAAAAAATAATAATATTTTAAACATGCCAAGATGGAATATCAACGATTTCTACCTATACAAGTGGGGACTCGCAATAGCCTGCAATGGAACTGTGTGTGTGTGTGTGTGTGTGTGTGTGAACAGTTAAGTCTGTCTTTATTTTGTAACTATAGTTACAAAATAAAGACAGACTTAATTGAATTGAATTGCTTGAGGAAAGACCATTTAAATCTACAACGGGGTAAAAAATACAGACGGTCCGGCAGCAACAGTTCAAAAGCAGAGGCGAGAATATCCTCTTATCATTCATAATATAATTTTTTTACTTTCTATGCTTGGTTATGCAGTCCCTAACAATTTACTTGCCATTGTTATGTGTCATTGCACACACACATACATATCTATATTACAAACAGACCAATGTCGCTCTACACTGGCCGAGAGGGGACTCTCGGAACGATCTCTATCTATACAAGAGGGGACTTGGCTGCAATGGAGCTGTGTGTGTGTGTGTGTGTGTGTGAACAGTGAAGTGAACTGGCAGTGAAGTCTGTCTTCATTATGTAACTATATATATATAGTATATTATATAGTATATTATATATTACGCCTTTTATCATTCATAACATTATTTTTCTTATTTAACGCTTATTTTCTCTCTTCATAGATACTTTCTATGCTTGGTTATGCAGTCCCTTTAGGGTTTATAGGATTAATCAAACAGAAATAGCTCTTTAAGGTAACGATTTCAGGTCACTATAGTGACCTATATTTAGTATAGCGTAAAGCATACTTTATACAGTGAATAATGATTTTATTAATCAAAATGAACTTCGCGTCCCCAGTTGGATGGTAAAGAACGATACGTGTTTGGCTGCTTTGTACATTTCTTGCCATCCCAAACACACTGTAAAGATTTTGGAGGTCAATCTCAAAATGTTATGTCGACTTGCTGCACTGAACATTTTTAGTTGGTTCAGTTGAAATATATGAAGTAGGGATGTTCATTTAACATTTTGTTTTCTGACTGAAAGCTGATGGTTGTTAACCAGTCATCATCAGTTAACTGACATGATTTGAAGGTTAGATTAGAATTAAATGGACTTAGAATAGATAGGTGTCTGTGACCAATTCAAAAACCTAAAAAATTTAGATTTACATGTGCAAATAGCAGCATAAACAACAGAACATGAGGATTCACACATCAAACACCCGCAGTGCTTCTGTGAACACAGTAAACCAGAATAAAAGTGTATATATAACTGTATATATAGTAAATAGGCCAACTTAAATGAACAATTAACAAAACTAAAGTGCAATAAAGAATGGACACTTCAGGGTCTGTTTACACGACATAATTTTCAATTTTCACCTGACAATGCAAGCTTTTGAAAACGAGTTTCAAAGTGCAAGGTTTTGAAAACGATGCCTTTACCATCTGCATGTAAACAACATAAACGTGAATTTGTGAAATTGGTATGTCATTCCAACCCGGTCACACTAAATGTGTCTCTATAGCACACATTGTGTTTATTGTGCAATTTATACGCGAAAAGGAGTTTCTGTGTGCATATGATACGCATGGGTGGGTTTAGGGTAGGTTTAGTAATGGTGTGTAATATGTAATATGTATTATATGTTTGGTTAGGATTAGTGTTGTAGGGTGCATGACGTGTGTATTCACCTTATTTTCCACGAGGGTGACGCCATTACGTTCGTTTTGTCATCTTACTTCCGGCTGAGAGGGACCTCAACTTCCGTCTGAAAGGACGCTAGTTTCTAGACGTAATTCTATTGTTCTAACGGTAAAATATGTCAAGTATTATATGCTCAGTTAGGGGCTGCCATAACAATTGGATTAAGAGGATAGAACAATTTAACCAACAGTGTTACGAACACAATGTAAAGCGATCGGAATGTTGTGGTGTACTTTACGATTTACACCCGGATGTGCCGTGTCAGTTTAGCGGAAGTCGGATGACAAATTGCGGAAGCGCAAAGTATTAAAAGTGGGCGGGGCGGAATAAGGTGAATTACACGCAATAAAGTGCTATCATATGAATAAATGCATGAATAAGCCTTTCTGCATCTGACAGGGATAAAGAAGTTTGAATTCTGGCAATATTTTTAAGATGGAAAAATGCAGATTTTGAAACCATTTTGATATGGGCATCAAATGACAAATGCGGATCAAAGATAACACCTAGATTTCGCACTTGTGATGCTGGAGACAATAATTCAGAATCAGAAAACAGACTTAGACAGTTATGTTTGTGCAAATCTGTCAGCATACCAAAAAGTAACAGTTCCATTTTTGATTTGTTAAGCTTAAGATAGTTGTCATGCATCACTTACCTTTATTTCTTCCAGACATACGGTAAGAGCTGTAATTGCGAGATTTGGATCAGGGAGTGAGCTAACATAGATCTGCATGTCATCAGCATAACAAGGAAAAACCCTGTACCGTACTTTCTAATAATGTCACCAAGCGGCAACATATAGATGCAGAACAAAGTAGGTCCTAGTACTGACCCCTGCGGGACGCCCTGCTGTACTAATGTTGCCTCCGATTTGTTCTTCCCCAAATAAATATACCGCAAAGAGATGCCAGAGGTGCCTAACAAAACACGCAACCTGTCAAGGAGGATGATATGACATAGAGGGCCCTATCTTGCACCCAGCGCAAGTGACTTTGTACACCGACGCATGTATCATTCTTATTTTGCACCCGCGCACAGCGGACTTTTCCCTCCACAGAAGCACGTCGGTAAGTTAGGAAATACACTTGCGCTCCCGGGGGCGGTTCAGCGCAAAGAGGAGGCGTGTTCCGGCGCAAACGTTTCTTCTTGCTATTTTGCAGGTTTAGAAAACAATTGCGCCACTAACCAGGAAAAAATTGTTTAAAGTCAGTGGCGCGTTGCGCATGTTATTCATATGCTATTTTAAGGGTGCATGCTTGGCCATAATCAATGTAGCGTGTGCACAACGCGCACTTTGATTCTCTCATCTACACAGAAGCAGCAGTTTTCATTTTTGCAAATCATACATTATTACGATAGATAGATAGATAGATAGATAGATAGATAGATAGATAGATAGATAGATAGATAGATAGATAGATAGATAGATAGACAATTTATTATAAAAGCATACATCTAGCTTACACATTTACCCAAATTATCATACACCTGTTTAACCGAAGTTAATTTGGGTGGGTTTCTCCATTTCAATGTAACTTCTCTCTTTTACGGCCGTGACGAGAGCGTTGCTCTCCTTGGCTGTGAACCGCTCCTGGCGCGCGCCTGGCAAATCCGCCATTACAATAGCAATCCGCTATGGAAAAAGCGCGTTTGCTCTTAAAGGGAATGTGAGATGTCGCTCTGATTGGTTTATTTCACGTTACGCCCAAACCACACCTATGAATAATGAAGCTACTTCAGACCAACCCATTTTAGATTTGCGCCTGGCGCAAGAGTCATTTATCCCGCCGGGAAAATAGCAACAGCGCCGAGACCCGCCCACAAAGTTACTTGCGCTTTGTGCTTTGACACTTGCGTTTCAGATCGTTAAAATAGGGCCCATAGTGTCAAAAGCAGCGCTAATGTCTAGCAGAACCAAAATGCTGCAAGCACCCATATCAGCAGAAACATTAGGCGTTTCTCAATAGCAAGTACGCACAGTTTGGACTTGCCAAGTCCAGCTCAGGAGAATGACTCCCGAGGACGCGAGTCCGGTAATTCTGCTAATGGAACAGCACGTTCTTCAAAGCGTCAGTCAGCTCGCTCTGCTACTCCGGTTATCTCTGTATGTACATTTTAGGCAACAATAAAACAAAATATGTTATAAAACACCACACTGCCTCTTTTCGTTTTCATTTAAAGAAATCTTAAACATTATAGCCACACAAATGGTGATTGCCTGGATCTCACAACCTGGATCAAATTTTCATAAATCTTTATAAATAAACCACAGATTTGAGCTTTAAACAACTACATTCTCGCCTGAAAAACTCTTAAATTTACATTTCGTGACACAGTAACAGTAGTATTATATTTCAACTGTAAATTAAAAGATGGCGCTTCTTATGTTGTCATTCCCCTTGTAGCACGCGCAAGTGACGATTCTCTGTCAACCAATCAACGTCCTGCAGTTAGTCTAGCTCCACCCTTTAGTACCATACCACTGTGCTGGTACCCCAACGGAAGGGTACGCAAAAAGTGTTAAGGTTCGGCTTTTTGGTACCATTCACAACTTTTGACAGTGGAAACGGAAATAAATGCATACCGTACCGTACCGTACCGCTCAGTGAAAACAAGCCATTAGAGATTAGAGTCGAATCTTCCCTAACAATTTTTAAGTCTCTTTTAAAAAGGTATTTGTTTTCTCTGGCGTATTGATTTTTTTTTTTTTTTAAATGTATATATTATATTATATTTTTGTGTATTAGAGTGTGTATATATAGGATACGTATTTAGTTGTCTTGTACAGCACTTTGGCCAGTCTTGTGGCTGTTTTAAATGTACTTTATAAATTAATTAAACTTGAAACTACTGATAATAGATCAAAATTCTTACTGTCAGTTAACCGGTTAGTCATAGTATTCTCAATGTATTTTAACACTGGCACTTTAGTTGAACCATCTGAATATTTTAAATGCAACAATCAACATAAAATTGAGTTTTGACCTTTGTGTATTTTTTTTACAGTGTATTTTTTAGGGCAATAAACCCAGACAGCAACATAGTGTTGGCCCAGATCCGGCCCACATCCGGGCTGTGTGGATTCCAGATGTGGGCCAGATCCGGGCCGATACTATGTAGCTGTCTGAGACTGGTGTTTTAGTGTTATTATGAACATCGCCATCACATTCAGAGATACTGCTAAATGTAAAAGCAATCAAACGTGTCATTCTTTATTATCAAACAGTGGACAAAATAAGTAAATTTGTGTAATGAAATGAATATAACATGTGCATGCATACTGCTGCTGCTTATCTTTAGCATGTACACTAACTTGTGAGGAAATGGGCATGGAATGGTGAAAAAATGCTGACCTAAAAATGGTTACACTTAATTTAAGTGATATTACTTAACATTAATGAACCAACATACAATAAAACTACCAAAACACATCATTCATGTCTCAAATTAAGGCATTCTTTCAGAACTCTAGTGAAGGTTTCAGCCAACAAACATAAATTAAATATACAAAACAAAAAACACACAAACAACAGGGAGCAATATGCACTATTTTCTGCTGTTCAGAATTCAATGCAGTTTATGTTACATGGTTCATGTTTACATTAATGTACAAACCTTTTGTATAGATGGTGATGAAAATGAAAGACTAAGACTTGTGTATGTGTTTAGCTACATCTTATTTTTTCTGATTTAAAAAAAAATTATATTTCAGAATAATATATATCAATGTGGTATACGGTAGAAATATTACACATTTCAGTCTAGCTTAGGTTTTTAAATTAAATAACACAGTCTTGGAAATAATATGTAAGCATGTGCAAATAAGCCTGTATAGTAAATCAAGTTCTGTTGGTCTTTGTGTTTAAGTGAGAAATTAATTCATTTAAATCGAAAGATCTCAATGTTTATAAGATCTTTCAATTATGTTTAACAGTTTTGAGTGTATAAAAGAGTGTATAAAAATGGGCTCTGAGTTTTGGCAGTGGTTGTGTCTAAGTGAAATATGTAGTTTGGAAGATGTAGTCACTGAATGCATTAATACAACATTGAATGACACAGACATTTGCAACACTTCTACAGTAATACCGTAGTAAAATATATTCAGAATCTAAAAAATTAAATACTATCAAAACAATTAGATGTAGCTGAACACATACAGGTATTAATCTTTCAGTTTCATCACCATCTATAAAAAGGGGAAACTTGGGGGAAAATGTGTACTGTACTGTAAACAATGACCATGTAACATATAATGCTGTGAATTCTGAACAACAGAAAACAGCAGAAATATTTTATAATGCTTCCTGTTATTTGTGTTTTTTTATTTAACGTGTGTTTTTTGGGGGTAAAACCTTTTCTAGTGTTCTGGAAGAATGAGTTGATCTGAGACATGAATGAAGTTTCAGTGCATTTTGAATGTGAATTGAACTGCTGTCAAGCTGTAAGTTGGTTTGGAGAAGATATCATGGTCTTTTAACCTGACATCATTTAAGACATCATTTAAGACTGTGGTATAAATGATTGAATGATTTAACCATAACTCATTACTATCCTTGATATTCTAAAATAGGTATTTTTCATGTGTATGTAGACTAGGGTGTGTGAATTAAGTTGTTGCACTTCCCCCCCCACACACAATTTACATATCAATGCAGGAAGGCCTTAAAGGCCAGTGTTTTTCTTAGGTGAGAAAACTGGCCAACAACCCCCAGAGTAGTGTTACCAATATCTGTGCAACTTCTCAAATACACTAGAATAAACTAGAGAAAACGCTGGGATTTACCCTGCCAAATTAAATTAAATTACAGGTTTTTACAATCACTAGGACACATTTCTCAATATTTAGGTACATTTTCAAAACTCTTCACTCAGTTCTCCTAACCAACTTACAGCTTGACAGCAGTTAATTTCTCATTCAAAATGCACTGAAACTTCATGTCTCAGATCAACTCATTCTTCCAGAACACTAGAAAAGATTTAACAACAAACACACTTTGTCACTCATAAAACAAACAAAAAAAACACAAACAACAGGAGCATTACACAATGTTTTCTTTTGTAAAATGCTTTCATAAAACAAGAATGACACTATCTACTGTTTATAATTCACTGCAGTTGATGTTACATAATCCTTTTTGATTACAGCCCAGTTATCATCTATGATAATATTGAGCAGGTGGATACCTATAAGTTTATAGGTGTGGTCATTGATCGTTCATTTACTTGGAAAGCCCACATTGATTATCTTTGTTCAAAATTCCGGCAACGATTGTATTTTTTAAGAAGACTTAGGCTGTTTGGTGTAAATCAGAGAATTATGCAATTATTTCATTATGCCGTTTTAGGTAGTCTTTTAAATTATTGGATGCACACTTCATATGGCAATCTTTTGGTCCAATTAAAATCACAGCTTGTACGTCTTGTGAAAACTGCAATGTAAGTTATGGGTGTAAGAGAGTACTCATCACTTCAATCAATTTATGAATCGTGGATTTTTTTTTAAATGCACAGACAATAGTGAGTGATTCAAGCCATGTTTTATTTCCAATGTATCAGCTTCTGCCATCGTGGAGACGGTATAGAGTCCCACTGAGTAAGAGTAACCGTTACAAAAAAATCATTTATTCCTGTATCTATTAATATGTTAAATAGCAAGATGTAGTAATGCCGTTTTTTAAAATTCTTTTTGGTTTGTGTGTGTATGTATATGTTGTGTACTAATGCAGCTTTGAGTCCAAGACAAATTTCCTGAAAAAGGGCAATAAAGTAAAGTATACTAACAAACTAACTTTTTAACATTACTGTACTAAAATATTCCTAAGTTTCCCCTTTTGTATAGATGGTGATGAAACTGAAAGACTAACACTTACATCTAATTATTTTGATTATATTATATTTTAGAATCAGAATATCTATTTCAATGTGATTGAAATTACTTGTTATTTTTAACAGTTTAACAGTACTATTATTATTAACAGTTTTAAAAAGAGTATGTAAACATGTGCAAATTAGCCTGTATAGAACATAAAGTTCTGTTGGTGTTTGTGTTTAAGAATAATGAATGTAAATGGAACAAAATGCATTCAATGACATCTTTCAAAGCAGTGATCCACAGTTTAGCTCACATAGACGGATGGTGTGATCACTGTGTGAAGAGAGTTTTGAAAAAGTGACTTTAGAATTGGGAAACTTACATTTTATTTGTGTTTGGAATAATCATTAATTTAGTTTCATTGCGAACATAGTGCTAAACAAGTAAACAAGATTTTATATTTAAATATTATATTATAATATATAATACTGATTTCAGAAAATCCCTTGGAGTGTGAATGAACAGAAATCAAACAATCGCGGGACAAATTATCAGTGTATTTTCCGGAATCTCTGTGTGAACGGGGCTTATGTGAGCCAAACTGTGGATCATTTATTATTGCTTTGGCAAATTTTTTTATTTATTTCTCACTTAACACAAACACCAACAGACATTTATGTTCTTTACAGGCCAATTTGCAGATGTTTTAAATTCTGAATCTAAAAAAAAACAAAAACAAAAAAAATATATTTAACTAAACACCTATACAAGTGTTAATCTCAGTTTCATATTTTTGTACAGTATTGTAAACGTGGATAATGTAACATTAACTGCAGTGAACAGTAGATAGTGTAATTCTTGTTTTATTTATTTTTTAAATACATTTTTACAAAAGAAAACTTTACAAAATAAATTTGGCAGGGTAAATCCCAGCGTTTTCTCTAGTTTATTCTAGTGTATTTGAGAAGTTGCACAGATATTGGTAACAGGACTCTGAGGGTTGTTGGCCAGTTTTCTCACCTAAGAAAAACACTGGCCTTTAAGGCCTTCCTGCATTGATATGTAAATTGCGTGTGGGGGGGAAGTGCAACAACTTAATTCACACACCCTAGTCTACATACACATGGAAAATACCTATTTTAGAATATCAAGGATAGTAATGAGTTATGGTTAAATCATTCAATCATTTATACCACAGTCTTAAATGATGTCTTAAATGATATCAGTGCTATCGTCCATATGACTTCATTTTAAAAACTATATTTATTCCAATAAATTAATTTATTTTTCTTTCTTTGTTTTTTTGAGTTATCAATAAGTAAAAAGTGTGAATATTTTCGTAACTTAATATTTTCTATAATAAAATTAATTTCATTGGACTTCACCATAAATTGATTTCACAAAACTCATTTTAAAAGTTTATACCAGACGTAAAAAGACACGACCCGCCCACCTGCAACAACGGAAGAACAAGCCCGGACAAATTGTTCACTCTCGTCTGTTCCAGGAGTTTATTCGACCAGGGTTTTCCACGGAGCCGGATAATTTATACTTCACGTACCCCATGTAAGTAACTCTTTGTATTGTTAAAAGTTTGATTTTACCCTAATTAACGTGTTTGTGTTGTGCAATCTGCAAAAGCATAACGTTACGTTAGCTCTGTTTCCTACAAACTTTTGCGACCCGCCAAATTTGAATGTGCTCTATCTCAAACAGCTCGTTAACTTGAGCCACATACTGTATAAATCTACATGTGTGTGCAATGTATAAGTTATGTTGTCTTTGTGTGGTAGTTTAATGTTTCAGAGGTGTTTATAACTTCAAAAACATTGTCGTTGCTTCGACATAGTTTAGGAGTGGAGGTAACGTTAACGTTAAGTTACAGACACACACGAAGCCACAGCTAACTTAACGTTAGCTGAGTGATTATCAATTAGTCCAAAGCTGTTTAATTATGGTAAAGCATAGTTAAGGCAAATATACGGCAGTTCATCTTTCACAAATGTGTACGCTCACAATGTACTCTATGCATAGGCCTAACTCATAACCCAAATTTTATATTTCTATTGCTCTGTAATTATTGGGTGCAGATGTCTAACTCCTGCCTCTTGATATATTTATATTTTGTTAATGCATTTTAAAACCATTTGTTTAAGTGAAAATATTTTTGACTAATTTATTTGTATTAACATCCCTCCTCCCAATATTGTAATTAGTTATGCCTGTAGGTGCTGTATGATGATATCATTACAAAAATTCAGTGGGGTTTTTACACGAGGTTTCAGATTATTTTCTAAGATAAGTTCTGCGATGAACTAAAGTTAATCATTCTTGTTTTGTTCAGCAGGATAATCTTCACTTGTATTTTAAGTGTATTTTTTAAAGGGCTTTCATCACACTTGTATTCAAAAGGCTAACTAACTTCTTTTTTTCTCTCCCCAGATGGGATGGCCCTGTAAATTGTGCAGCACTGTGGTACAAGGAAAGAGTGACATTTTAAAGCATTGTATACTGCATCAGGGGACCTTTGGACACGGCCATGCCTTGCCTTGTATTCATATAGATTGCCCATGTTCTTTTAAATCCTGGAGTACCTTCCACTCTCGCCTCTCAAGATACCACCCAGAAGCTAAATCCCTTAATTCACCACAAGTAAGTCTTTCATTTACGAAGAGGATTTTTTTTAACACATATTTGTTTTCCATCAACAAATGAGATTGTTTGTCTTAAATACTTCATTTTTATCTCAAAGGGGGCTGCAGAGACCACTGTTCATGAGGACCTGAAAAAGAAGGATATGAGCATCTATGTCTGCCGTGAGCCAGATGCAGTAGGAATCATCATTGAGGGAATACCAGTCCTTATCAATCTTGGAAATCTGGCCAAAGCATGCTGCTTGGGTTGACATGCACTTAATCTCGAGTATCCATCCAAGGTTTCAAAAACATTTGAGGTGTTTCAAAGACTTTTCATGGGACTTGACACACTGTGCCCAAAACCAAGCCCCAAGTTCATGACTCTGAAAAACAAGCTCCTTGCCTAGGCACTCAGACATGACAGACTGTCACTCTGCACTTGTGAACATCTGTTTTCTTTGTCTGTTCAACATCATTATACATTGGACATAACATTGAATTTTTCAGGATGTTATAATGGTTTGTCCTTGTCATGTTTTATACTATGCTGCAGGTCATACTTTCTGGTGTGAAAAAAGTTTATATTTTATACACACAAAATAGCCCTGCTGTGAAGCTGCACTTTTAAAAACTGGTCAGTTAGTGGGATCAGTGAGATGTTTAACTAAAGATGTTTAAAAATATTTACACACGCTGTAAAGGTATTATGCTAAGCTGTACTTTTTAAGTTGAGGAGATGATCATGCTTGTGAACTGTAATGTAAGTGTTAAAATGTTTCAATATTATGTACACACTGTACTGTAAATGTGTTTTACTAACCAGCAGTTTATAAGCTGCAATGATTTAATAAATGTTGGAAATTGACATAGTAGCACCTACTTATTTGAAGCCGTTTCAAAACAAAGAAAGGGCAAATTGGTCAAAATTACTAAAATTAATAAATCAGAAGACATTAACTAGTATTTTTTTCATTTAAATGTTACCTATTTTAATTAAGTCTAATGTGTATAATATGCTGATATGTTTTACATTGATTGTACTCAATTTATTGGCTTTTTCTGAAAATGCTACTTAATATTTTTGCATACACTGAAATGCACATTATTAAGTTGGTCTTACTCAAAATATCAGTTAGTTCACTAAACTTGCAAAAAGTAGTTGGAAAATGTTGCCTTAATTTTTTTAAGTTGAATCTAAGTAACAGTTTTTACAGTGATATCTTCTCCAAACCAACTTACAGCTTGACAGCAGTTCATTTCACATTCAAAATGCACTGAAACTTCATTCATGTCTCAGATCAACTCATTCTTCCAGAACACTAGAAAAGGTTTTACCCCCAAAAAACACACGTTAAATAAAAAAACACAAATAACAGGAAGCATTATAAAATATTTCTGCTGTTTTCTGTTGTTCAGAATTCACAGCATTATATGTTACATGGTCATTGTTTACAGTACAGTACACATTTTCCCCCAAGTTTCCCCTTTTTATAGATGGTGATGAAACTGAAAGATTAATACCTGTATGTGTTCAGCTACATCTAATTGTTTTGATAGTATTTAATTTTTTAGATTCTGAATATATTTTACTACGGTATTACTGTAGAAGTGTTGCAAATGTCTGTGTCATTCAATGTTGTATTAATGCATTCAGTGACTACATCTTCCAAACTACATATTTCACTTAGACACAACCACTGCCAAAACTCAGAGCCCATTTTTATACACTCTTTTATACACTCAAAACTGTTAAACATAATTGAAAGATCTTATAAACATTGAGATCTTTCGATTTAAATGAATTAATTTCTCACTTAAACACAAAGACCAACAGAACTTGATTTACTATACAGGCTTATTTGCACATGCTTACATATTATTTCCAAGACTGTGTTATTTATTTAAAAAACCTAAGCTAGACTGAAATGTGTAATATTTCTACCGTATACCACATTGATATATATTATTCTGAAATATAATTTTTTTTTAAATCAGAAAAAATAAGATGTAGCTAAACACATACACAAGTCTTAGTCTTTCATTTTCATCACCATCTATACAAAAGGTTTGTACATTAATGTAAACATGAACCATGTAACATAAACTGCATTGAATTCTGAACAGCAGAAAATAGTGCATATTGCTCCCTGTTGTTTGTGTGTTTTTTGTTTTGTATATTTAATTTATGTTTGTTGGCTGAAACCTTCACTAGAGTTCTGAAAGAATGCCTTAATTTGAGACATGAATGATGTGTTTTGGTAGTTTTATTGTATGTTGGTTCATTAATGTTAAGTAATATCACTTAAATTAAGTGTAACCATTTTTAGGTCAGCATTTTTTCACCATTCCATGCCCATTTCCACACAAGTTAGTGTACATGCTAAAGATAAGCAGCAGCAGTATGCATGCACATGTTATATTCATTTCATTACACAAATTTACTTATTTTGTCCACTGTTTGATAATAAAGAATGACACGGTTTGATTGCTTTTACATTTAGCAGTATCTCTGAATGTGATGGCGATGTTCATAATAACACTAAAACACCAGTCTCAGACAGCTACATAGTATCGGCCCGGATCTGGCCCACATCTGGAATCCACACAGCCCGGATGTGGGCCGGATCTGGGCCAACACTATGTTGCTGTCTGGGTTTATTGCCCTAAAAAATACACTGTAAAAAAAATACACAAAGGTCAAAACTCAATTTTATGTTGATTGTTGCATTTAAAATATTCAGATGGTTCAACTAAAGTGCCAGTGTTAAAATACATTGAGAATACTATGACTAACCGGTTAACTGACAGTAAGAATTTTGATCTATTATCAGTAGTTTCAAGTTTAATTAATTTATAAAGTACATTTAAAACAGCCACAAGACTGGCCAAAGTGCTGTACAAGACAACTAAATACGTATCCTAAATATACACACTCTAATACACAAAAATATAATATAATATATACATAAAAAAAAAAAAAAAATCAATACGCCAGAGAAAACAAATACCTTTTTAAAAGAGACTTAAAAATTGTTAGGGAAGATTCGACTCTAATCTCTAATGGCTTGTTTTCACTGAGCGGTACGGTACGGTACGGTATGCATTTATTTCCGTTTCCACTGTCAAAAGTTGTGAATGGTACCAAAAAGCCGAACCTTAACACTTTTTGCGTACCCTTCCGTTGGGGTACCAGCACAGTGGTATGGTACTAAAGGGTGGAGCTAGACTAACTGCAGGACGTTGATTGGTTGACAGAGAATCGTCACTTGCGCGTGCTACAAGGGGAATGACAACATAAGAAGCGCCATCTTTTAATTTACAGTTGAAATATAATACTACTGTTACTGTGTCACGAAATGTAAATTTAAGAGTTTTTCAGGCGAGAATGTAGTTGTTTAAAGCTCAAATCTGTGGTTTATTTATAAAGATTTATGAAAATTTGATCCAGGTTGTGAGATCCAGGCAATCACCATTTGTGTGGCTATAATGTTTAAGATTTCTTTAAATGAAAACGAAAAGAGGCAGTGTGGTGTTTTATAACATATTTTGTTTTATTGTTGCCTAAAATGTACATACAGAGATAACCGGAGTAGCAGAGCGAGCTGACTGACGCTTTGAAGAACGTGCTGTTCCATTAGCAGAATTACCGGACTCGCGTCCTCGGGAGTCATTCTCCTGAGCTGGACTTGGCAAGTCCAAACTGTGCGTACTTGCTATTGAGAAACGCCTAATGTTTCTGCTGATATGGGTGCTTGCAGCATTTTGGTTCTGCTAGACATTAGCACTGCTTTTGACACTATATGTCATATCATCCTCCTTGACAGGTTGCGTGTTTTGTTAGGCACCTCTGGCATCTCTTTGCGGTATATTTATTTGGGGAAGAACAAATCGGAGGCAACATTAGTACAGCAGGGCGTCCCGCAGGGGTCAGTACTAGGACCTACTTTGTTCTGCATCTATATGTTGCCGCTTGGTGACATTATTAGAAAGTACGGTACAGGGTTTTTCCTTGTTATGCTGATGACATGCAGATCTATGTTAGCTCACTCCCTGATCCAAATCTCGCAATTACAGCTCTTACCGTATGTCTGGAAGAAATAAAGGTAAGTGATGCATGACAACTATCTTAAGCTTAACAAATCAAAAATGGAACTGTTACTTTTTGGTATGCTGACAGATTTGCACAAACATAACTGTCTAAGTCTGTTTTCTGATTCTGAATTATTGTCTCCAGCATCACAAGTGCGAAATCTAGGTGTTATCTTTGATCCGCATTTGTCATTTGATGCCCATATCAAAATGGTTTCAAAATCTGCATTTTTCCATCTTAAAAATATTGCCAGAATTCAAACTTCTTTATCCCTGTCAGATGCAGAAAGGCTTATTCATGCATTTATTCATATGATAGCACTTTATTGCGTGTAATTCACCTTATTCCGCCCCGCCCACTTTTAATACTTTGCGCTTCCGCAATTTGTCATCCGACTTCCGCTAAACTGACACGGCACATCCGGGTGTAAATCGTAAAGTACACCACAACATTCCGATCGCTTTACATTGTGTTCGTAACACTGTTGGTTAAATTGTTCTATCCTCTTAATCCAATTGTTATGGCAGCCCCTAACTGAGCATATAATACTTGACATATTTTACCGTTAGAACAATAGAATTACGTCTAGAAACTAGCGTCCTTTCAGACGGAAGTTGAGGTCCCTCTCAGCCGGAAGTAAGATGACAAAACGAACGTAATGGCGTCACCCTCGTGGAAAATAAGGTGAATACACACGTCATGCACCCTACAACACTAATCCTAACCAAACATATAATACATATTACATATTACACACCATTACTAAACCTACCCTAAACCCACCCATGCGTATCATATGCACACAGAAACTCCTTTTCGCGTATAAATTGCACAATAAACACAATGTGTGCTATAGAGACACATTTAGTGTGACCGGGTTGGAATGACATACCAATTTCACAAATTCACGTTTATGTTGTTTACATGCAGATGGTAAAGGCATCGTTTTCAAAACCTTGCACTTTGAAACTCGTTTTCAAAAGCTTGCATTGTCAGGTGAAAATTGAAAATTATGTCGTGTAAACAGACCCTGAAGTGTCCATTCTTTATTGCACTTTAGTTTTGTTAATTGTTCATTTAAGTTGGCCTATTTACTATATATACAGTTATATATACACTTTTATTCTGGTTTACTGTGTTCACAGAAGCACTGCGGGTGTTTGATGTGTGAATCCTCATGTTCTGTTGTTTATGCTGCTATTTGCACATGTAAATCTAAATTTTTTAGGTTTTTGAATTGGTCACAGACACCTATCTATTCTAAGTCCATTTAATTCTAATCTAACCTTCAAATCATGTCAGTTAACTGATGATGACTGGTTAACAACCATCAGCTTTCAGTCAGAAAACAAAATGTTAAATGAACATCCCTACTTCATATATTTCAACTGAACCAACTAAAAATGTTCAGTGCAGCAAGTCGACATAACATTTTGAGATTGACCTCCAAAATCTTTACAGTGTGTTTGGGATGGCAAGAAATGTACAAAGCAGCCAAACACGTATCGTTCTTTACCATCCAACTGGGGACGCGAAGTTCATTTTGATTAATAAAATCATTATTCACTGTATAAAGTATGCTTTACGCTATACTAAATATAGGTCACTATAGTGACCTGAAATCGTTACCTTAAAGAGCTATTTCTGTTTGATTAATCCTATAAACCCTAAAGGGACTGCATAACCAAGCATAGAAAGTATCTATGAAGAGAGAAAATAAGCGTTAAATAAGAAAAATAATGTTATGAATGATAAAAGGCGTAATATATAATATACTATATAATATACTATATATAGTTACATAATGAAGACAGACTTCACTGCCAGTTCACTTCACTGTTCACACACACACACACACACACACAGCTCCATTGCAGCCAAGTCCCCTCTTGTATAGATAGAGATCGTTCCGAGAGTCCCCTCTCGGCCAGTGTAGAGCGACATTGGTCTGTTTGTAATATAGATATGTATGTGTGTGTGCAATGACACATAACAATGGCAAGTAAATTGTTAGGGACTGCATAACCAAGCATAGAAAGTAAAAAAATTATATTATGAATGATAAGAGGATATTCTCGCCTCTGCTTTTGAACTGTTGCTGCCGGACCGTCTGTATTTTTTACCCCGTTGTAGATTTAAATGGTCTTTCCTCAAGCAATTCAATTCAATTAAGTCTGTCTTTATTTTGTAACTATAGTTACAAAATAAAGACAGACTTAACTGTTCACACACACACACACACACACACACACACACAGTTCCATTGCAGGCTATTGCGAGTCCCCACTTGTATAGGTAGAAATCGTTGATATTCCATCTTGGCATGTTTAAAATATTATTATTTTTTGCATATTTGAAGTTATATTATGAAAAAAGACCTTAAAAGAAAATTGTGTATTTCATTTTTGTTTCTTCAAAATGACCAGATGCAACAAGTCAACTCAAAAGTTTTGAATTAGATCTTCAAGAAAGGTCCACTGTTGGATGGTAACAAACGACATATGTTTGGTTGCATTTAAATTTAGCAATATTTCAAACACTGAATATCTCTGTACATCAACATCCTAGAAACAAAGGAAACAGAAAAATAAGGACATGTCTATTGATTTTTTTTAAGAGTAGAAATTATGTTTTAATTAATAGGCAGCCAATACTATCAGTCACATTATTAATATCTTAATAATATAATAATAATTACATTATAATTATGACATTGAGTTGCAGATCCCCTCTTGGCATGTTTTTTTTTTTTTTATATATAAAAAAATGCATATTTGAAGTTATATTATGAGAAATATAATATAATATATGGTAACCCTTTATAATAACTGCATCCTATTAATCATTAGTTAAGCATTGGTAAACAGATAAATCATAATTCATAAAGCAGACATTAATAAGAAGTTTATAAATACACCTTTAAACGCTGTATTATTGAGTTAGAAGCATATCTATAATGTGTTTAATAATTGCATTTTCATACTTTATTAAATATTAATTATCAATTTATCATTTCTAAATGAAGTATAGCATTATTTACAAACCAGTTATTTAGGTGTTTACAGTGATTAATAAGATCACTTAGAAAGTGTGAGTAAATATAGTAGATTCAGAGAGTTATAAAGCATTTAGTAGTGGTCAGTTCACTATTTTGCGAGCTCATCTAAAGTGAGGACTAGTTATGCTTTGTAAATAATTTATAAAGGAGATTTAAAGACTCAGTTATCTTCTAAACAGAAAAAGGGAACAAACACACACAGTGATAGAGAACATAGAAATATTAACAGCCTTTAAATCTCCTTTATAAATGCTTTACAAGGCATAACTAGTCCTCACTTTAGATGAGCTCACAAAAACTCGTTTTCAAAAGCTTGCATTGTCAGGCCCCCAAAATGGCATTTTCGTTGAAATGAACGGCCAAAACGTTTTCAGTTTTCAGTTGAAAATGATGTCGTGTAAACAGACCCTAAAGCGTGTATTATTTATTGCACTTTAGTTTTGTTAATTGTTCATTTAAGTTGGCCTATTTATTATATATACAGTTATATATACACTTTTATTCTGGTTTACTGTGTTCACAGAAGCACTGCGGGTGCTTGATGTGTGAATCCTCATGTTCTGTTGTTTATGCTGCTATTTGCACATGTAAATCTACATTTTTTAGGTTTTTGAATCGGTCACAGACTATTCTATTTTAAGTCCATTTAATTCTAATCTAACCTTCAAATCATGTCAGTTAACTGATGATGACTGGTTAACAACCATCAGCTTTCAGTCAGAAAACAAAATGTTAAATGAACATCCCTACTTCATATATTTCAACTGAACCAACTAAAAATGTTCAGTGCAGCAAGTCGACATAACATTTTGAGATTGACCTCCAAAATCTTTACAGTGTGTTTGGGATGGCAAGAAATGTACAAAGCAGCCAAACACGTATCGTTCTTTACCATCCAACTGGGGACGCGAAGTTCATTTTGATTAATAAAATCATTATTCACTGTATAAAGTATGCTTTACGCTATACTAAATATAGGTCACTATATGACCTGAAATCGTTACCTTAAAGAGCTATTTCTGTTTGATTAATCCTATAAACCCTAAAGGGACTGCATAACCAAGCATAGAAAGTATCTATGAAGAGAGAAAATAAGCGTTAAATAAGAAAAATAATATTATGAATGAAAATAGGCATAATATATAATATACTATATATATGTAGTTAAATAATGAAGGCAGACTTCACTGCCAGTTCACTTCACTGTTCACACACACACACACACACACACACACACACACACACACAGCTCCATTGCAGCCAAGTCCCCTCTTGTATAGATAGAGATCGTTCCGAGAGTCCCCTCTCGGCCAGTGTAGAGCGACATTGGTCTGTTAGTAATATAGATATGTATGTGTGTGTGCAATGACACATAACAATGGCAAGTAAATTGTTAGGGACTGCATAACCAAGCATAGAAAGTAAAAAAATTATATTATGAATGATAAGAGGATATTCTCGCCTCTGCTTTTGAACTGTTGCTGCCGGACCGTCTGTATTTTTTACCCCCTTGTAGATTTAAATGGTCTTTCCTCAAGCAATTCAATTTTTGATAACTGATGTTGTTCGTCATTCTTTTCTTTTTTTTACTATGCATATTGTGATCTCTGATGCCTAGGCCTATAAATATATATTTTATTTTATTTAATTTTTTTTGCATATTTGAAGTTATATTATGAAAAAAGACCTTAAAATAAAATTTTGTATTTCATTTTTGTTTCTTCAAAATGACCAGATGCAGCAAGTCACCTCAAAAGTTTTGAATTAGATCTTCAAGAAAGGTCCACTGTTGGATGGTAACGAACGACATATGTTTGGTTGCATTTAAATTGAGCAATAATTCAAACACTGACTTTCTCTGTACATCAACATCCTAGAAAAAAAAAAAGGAAACAGAAAAAAAATGGCATGTCTATTGATTTTATTAAAGTAGAAATTATGTTTTAATTAATAGGCCACAACAGAGAATGAATTTCTTAAAGCAATAACTTTGCTGTAATGTCCACAACATAACGCTTCTGATGTTTTATAGTGCTTTCATTGAAAGTGTGAAAATGAAAGAAAATGAAAAATATCAAATAATATTCTGTATTATTTATTGGTATGGAACTGCTACTGAGGTACAGACGAAATTATTAAGAAAAGTAGTAACAATAAATTGTTAGGGACTGCATAACCAAGCATAGAAAGTATCTATGAAGAGAGAGCGTTAAATAAGAAAAATTATATTATGAATGATAAGAGGATATTCTCGCCTCTGCTTTTGAACTGTTGCCGTCGGGCCGTCTGTATTTTTTACCCCGTTGTAGATTTAAATGGTCTTTCCTAAAAAAAATCATATTTTTAAATTTTTGATAACTGATGGGTTATATATACAGTATATATATATATATATATATATATATATATATATATATATATATATATATATATATATATATATATATATATATATAGTTATATAATGAAGGCAGACTTCACTGCCAGTTCACTTCACTGTTCACACACACACAGCTCCATTGCAGGCTATCAAGTCCCCACTTGTATAGATAGAGATCGTTCAGAGTTTCAGGTCCCCACTTGGCATGTTTTTTTAAAAATAAAAAAATGCATATTTGAAGTTATATTATGAAAAAAGAGCTTAAAAGAAAATTTTGTATGTCATTTTTGTTTCTTCAAAATTACCAGAAACACTAGTCCCCTCTTGGCCAGTGTAGAGCGATAGTCCCCTGTTAGTGATATAGACGTGTATGTGTGTGTGTGTGTGTGTGTGTGTGTGTGTGTGTGTGTGTGTGTGTGTGTGTGTGTGTGTGTGTGTGTGTGTGTGTGTGTGTGTGTGTGTGTGTGTGTGTACCTGAGGGCTCTGCTGGTAGGAACTCCCAGAAAGTGCATGGCTTCACTGCACAGGAACTCCCTCACAGAGGAGCGAATCACAGCCCGTCCATCACCAGACCTGCACACAAAACATCATGTACAGTAAACAGCATAACCATTACACTCCTGCCAGACAGAGAATCACACACTATAGCCCTATTCGCACTGGATTAGTATTATCTGGGGACCTCGTGTGATTTAGAAATTACCCACCCACATCTGAATTTCGTGTGGGGCATTCGCACGGGATAAACGAAGCCTGTGATTTTACTCGAAATTACTGACATATCTCCCGGATATGATGTCAACTGGCTATTGCTTGGAAATATCTTGTCGTTATTATAGGTCTGTATGATATAACATAAACAGAAGAATGTTCCTTACCGCATGCTGCTATACATGTCTGTAAGGAACATGGAACAATGTGCCGCTGCTCACCGCTCACAGCCAACATTCACTGGCAATCCTATAGCTACGATCCGCTTATTTGGGACTATTTCGGCTACAAAAAGAGGTACTTTAACTGCAGTGTTATAAAGTTGTGGATGGTTGTCTTTTTTTAAAAGTATTTTGTCTTTTATTTTTCGTGTTCGCATTTATGAGGAAAACGACCGCTCTGAACGCAGCACTAAAAGACTGCTTTAAAACTTTCACAGATACCTAAAACAGAAAGCACAAAGCCTTTCTTTAAAACGAATTTCGTTTTGTATTAATTGTATCTTAATTTTAATCAGTGTTTTATTATCCAATTTCCTGGATTTAATAAGTAAGAAGTAGCCTACATATAGATATTCAAGACACGGAGGGCGCCAGCGCCTCAACTGAACAGCGCTATCATCCATGAACCGAAACTCAGCGTATAAGGTAGCCTACTCTCCTCACACACGTAACAAAAAAAAAAAAAAAAAAATATATATATATATATATATATATAATCTACAGAAATCTCTACTTTTAAACAAAACCATTCAAAACAAAATAAAATTAAATGTGCATTTCTCTCCAGCGCGTTCACTAGGATACTGCGAAGATCGTGAGTCAGTAGCCTATCGTCATCTTTGCAGCCGACACAGAAAACACTTGTTTATTAATAAACAATTAAAATGTTTCATTGCAATAGTTTACATATTCAGAATCATTACTTTTGCTGGTTCTTAGTGACAGCTTTTAGGTGCCGTTTACATGAACGCGTCACTGCATCAGCACCAGAGAGAGAGAGAGAGATTTCATTTACTTATTTTTAGGAATTATAGCCTAATGAACAAACAAATAGGCTATATTAAGAGCGCCGCCAAGTTGTATTGCGTAGAACGTTCACCAAATTCTTACAGAAATATGTTCTAAATATTGCAATGTTTTTTTTTTCCAATATCGTGCAGCCCTAGTGTAGGCTAGCCATGACCCCGCACCCAAATACTATCAAAACACTCCAACGCAATCTCCATTCTTCGCGAAAGATGGATAAACAAAATAAATAAAAAAAAATAAAAAAAACATTGACAAAATTATAAATGACCCGCCAAATCACAGAGATGCCGATTCGCACGGGACTAATATTATCACAGGACCTCGGTGTTCGGCGAAATATGGTAGGTCATTTGCGGGGGAATTTTTACTTTACAAATTACAGACATGGCCGATTCGCACGGGATTAAGATCACAGACAATCTCCGCGATTATTACAAACTAGAGGTCACTAATACTTATCCCGTGCGAATAGGGCTTATGAGTCATAATGTAAGATCATTTACCACTAAATATATCTCAGAATTACTTAAAAAGCATATCAAAAATATTGAGCAGCAGAAACTGATATTCACCTTGAGTACGGTGTCTTTCCTGAGCCTTTCAACTGGACTTCCCATCTTTCACCCTTTCTGGATAAAAGAGAGATTGTATACCGCTCTAACGGTTAACACTTGTCAGTTCTAAACTGAGAGATGTCATTGTTCAGACGCATGTTTAAGCATTAAGTGAGAATTAGTCTGCGTACAGACAGGAGGTGGAGCAGCTGGCTCTTTGGTGCAGTTATAACAACCTGGAGCTGAACACGCTCAAAACAGTGGAGATGATCGTGGACTTCAGGAGAAACCCCCCTGCACTCCCTTCACTCACCATCATGGACAGCACTGTGACTGCAGTAGAGTCATTCAGGTTCCTGGGCACCACCATCTCTCAGGATCTGAAGTGGGACACTCACATAGACTCTATTGTGAAGAAAGCCCAACAGAGACTGTACTTCCTGCGTCAGCTGAGGAAATTCAACCTGCCACAGGAGCTGCTCGTACAGTTCTACTCAGCTGTCATCCAGTCCATCCTCTGCACTTCCATCACCGTCTGGTTCGGCTCTGCTACCAAAACCGACCTCCGTAGACTACAGCGGATAGTTCGGACTGCTGAGCGAATCACTGGCACTACCCTTCCCACACTCAAAGTACTGCACTCATCCAGAGTGAGTAAAAGGGCTCGCAAAATCACTCTGGACCCGTCACACCCAGCACACTTTCTGTTTGAACTGTTACCGTCTGGTCGACGCTACAGAGCACCGAGCACAAAAACAACCAGACACAGGAAAAGTTTCTTTCCCCAGGCCATCTACCTCATGAACACTTAAATGTTCCGCTACTGTGGAACAAACATGTGCAATACTTCCCTCAGACATTTCATTATAGCACCTTATAACTTTATATATATTTATAATTTATAATCTTTTTATTTTTATTTTATTTTTATTTTTTCTATTTTTTATTTATACCTATGTTACTTGTCTTGTCACTTTATATTGTATGTGTACTGGAAGCTACTGTCACCAAGACAAATTCCTCGTATGCGCAAGCATACTTGGCAATAAAGCTCTTTCTGATTCTGATTCTGATTCTGATTAGATTTTAAAAATGCCAGAATCATCTATTTGCTGAAAAACCAGTAAGTATAGATCAAACATTCCATTCTTTAATCTTAAACAACATTATGGGAAAGTTGACATGCATTACAACAGAAAAGTCACATCTGACAATAACAACTGATGATTTGTGTTGAACGCTGATGGAAAAGGATGATTTTACCTGTTTGTGTATTCACCCAACAAATGTGCTCTTCCATCCCCCAGCTGTCCGGCCCAATAACCAAACTATAATAATAATAACACATGGTTGACATGTTTGCTCTGGTTGTCTTACGCCATCGCTGTCGGGTTTGAAGTGACGGTCAGTTTTACCTGATGGCCCCCGTATCTGTGTGCCAGTGGAACAGAGCCAGGAAACAGTTTCCCACCACTGACACAACGGACAAACTCTTCATTCTGAATCACAGACTCATTCAGATCCAAAATATTCCTCAACACATCCTGAAATACACAAAAGAGCCTGAATATATGCAGAAACAACATTTACACAAAAGTACTGTGGTGGTACCATGGTCCAGTTTTGTTTTAAAGCAGTTTTCTCAGACTGTGATCCTCAGACCACTGGTGGTTCTGTAAAGAGTCCAAGTGGCCCACGAGTTCATTGGCTGATTAAAAGCTTTATGACTGAATAAATAAATAAAAGTATAACTGACAAAAAAAAAAAAAAAAAAAAATGAATGAACTGAATTAATTAACTCAATACAATAAATGAACTGTTTGTGACTAAATAAATGTATGATAAAGTGTTTCTATTGGTATGTAAGTGTTTGGTCCAATTTTGAAGCTAGCATTATATAATATCTATATATATAATAGAGTATAATAGCTAAAAAATAATTTGCCCACAACCTAAAGTAGACATTTATTTGAGGAGTTGGGTGGTTCAAATTTATTTATTTTTTTAAGTGATCTGCTTCACCCTTGTAAAAAATAAGTGTTAAAAATAAAAATGGAAAACTATGTTTCTTTTAAAAAAGTTATTGCAGATAATACAAAATTAATGAAATAAAAAGCCACTTAACGAGTATACTTTCATGACCGTTTCTTACAAACTATAATAAATGTTCATTTAATTTCAGTTAACATGATGCAATTAAGTGTCCGAAACATTATATTCAGTTTGCACCAAAGTATATTCTTTTAAAGTAGCCTATATTATTTTCATATAATTTCTCTTTTTAAAAGTATGATGAAGTGTACTTCTTTGTAACAACAGCCTGAATAAGTTCAAAATTATGCTGACGACGACAATGTTATTGGTGGTGATGATGATGATTAATTTATTACTATTTTAAAATGTGGACAAGAAAAATGATAAAGAATGGGTGGGTGTGACCAAACTTTTGACTGGTGGTTAGATGGCACTAGCTCCATTGTATTTTTCTGTTTCATAAATTATACACAGTTACTGCAACAATATCCCCAGGTTTGACTGCAGTGAAGCACAAGTTCTCTGTAAATGATGATGAGTGGATGGGTTTATTGACCTGTGACACAGCAGCCAGTGTCAGGGGCTCTTTCAGAGGAGAGGGCTGAGACTCTGAAAACACACTTCTCTTCACAGTACGAATAACATTACCATCAACCTCATCAAGAGGCAGAGCATCTGTAAAACACACAGAAGTGATTAAAACATATCAACGTGTAAAATAGCATGTTGGCACTCATATCTGTATCTTACCTAGTAGTTTATGTGATAATGCCAGTGGTATTTCTCCACAGTGTTTCACATTGCTATAAAAGTGACTCTTATCGAACTCTCTTTCATTACAACTTTCATTCTCACAGAATTCTTGTTCGTCCCTAAATGTAGCGATGACGACGGCCGATAAAAATAAAAATAACGTGAAACCATGTTTTGTCATTACATCAAACTCACAGGCATATTTTTTTTAACTATATATGTCCTGTACTTCCTTACATCACGTAACTAGAGGAAAACATCAGAACTGTCACACAAACAATCCTTCAATGTTCCACCAGAGGGCGCTCATCGGCTCAAAAACCCGAATGCTCCATTTATGCAATATTCGGGACTTTTTTGTCTTTTTGAAAATGTATGCGCGTTATAAACCATAACCGATTCAATCTATTAATTGTATGGGTTTAGAAGCTGTCGTACTTTCTCACTATAATGATTAAATAAGCGTCTCTAGCCAATGATCAGAGACAACTGTGATTGGTCAACCTCCAATCTGTACTGTAACAAGTAACAAGTAACAGGTACCATGTGTATGGAAGCTTATGGGTAGCAATATTCAATTTGAAATGCAATATGTAAAATGGCAATGCATTTCTGTATTTAAATTTAAATTTCCCCATACATTTGTGCAACGTTTGGTGCAAAATGAAAATGAAAATTCAATTATATAATTTACATTTGCCATTTCATACAATAGTTTTAATATGTAAATTGAATACATATTTTAACACTTTATAAGTTGCAAAATTTAAATAAAAATGTATTACAGAAATGATTAGATATGTTTAACATGTTCATGCAAAAACTGTGGCAAAATTGTAATTTAAATAAAAAAATTTCTTCATTGCATTTACACTCACATTTAAGACACTTGCGATTTCCAAGCGCCACCTACTGACAGAAAGTGAATTTGCGTTTTCATTCAGTCCGTCTGCTGTTTTTGTTTTGTGCAGGTGTCTTCTAGCATAATTTCACAAAACAAAAGTCAGACCATTTTGTTTTTGCTTTAAATCTTGAAATTATACAATCTAATTTAAATAAAAAATAAATTATCATGCTACATGTGTGTAGCCTCTTTGTTTGCATCATGATTACATTTCAAATGGCTGGCAACAGATGTTATAGAGCAAATAAACAACAAATAAATTTGCTTAAAGGAAAAAATCGGCTATCGGAATTGGCCAATTTGCTTGAAAAAAATTGTTATCAGCAATAGAAAATCATAATCGGGCCACCCTAATAATAAAAAAAAAAAGAAATAAAACATTATTAACAGTCTTTTCACTGTTTTCACAGTTTTATTTTTCTAGTTTTATTAATTTGTAGTTTGTATGGTTAATATTAATGTAGGCTTATTGTCAGCGCACTAAGGTTTAAAAAAGGTAATTGGTATTATCAATGCTTATTGAGTCAATGTTTATTTTCTGTCACCCTCCAGAATGTCTGTTGCAAGCCAACCGTACAGCCGACCTGCTTTCACCCGGCTCATCTGAGTGGACAACCGCACAAACCGCCGCACAAAAACATGAAGTGTCCACAGATAAAGTTAAGATTGGGTCTTTCTAAACGACCACCATCAGTGCCCTCACTAATGTTGAGAGAACCTTTATGGCTCCAGTGGACGGTGACACCCAACTGTTTGAAACGGGTGTGGTTCTTATTATTAAAAATTACATATTGTCCATGAAATTTGCGTGTACTTTTCTTGGTCCTGCATCCAAAAAATGCAAAACTGCTCCCTTTGAGTTGCCAGAGGAGGTAGAAAGCAGAAATGGCAAAAACAGTATATATCTCCCTGAAAGGACAAATTGAAAAAGTGAGTAAATTCATCTATCTATCCTCTCAAAAATAGTATAAATTTAAGATAATCTCAGTCATAATTTTTATAGCTTTTGCATGAATAAGTGAAAGGTGACTACGGCTTTTAATACATACAGGTTGAATTATGATAATGTTTTGTGTAAAGACACATTTTATTCAGATTCACAGCCAATGCACCCACTCCCTACTGCTCCAACACTCAACAATGGGCAAGCAATTCAAAGCTGCACACTACAGCCGTAACAACACATTTAAGCGTAACAACACACTTAAGCTTAACATACACCAACAAGAGCAACACTCCAAGTCTGGTAACACAACAGTCTCAGGCCACATTTACACATAGCCGGGTATTTAGAGAAACGAATATTTCTCCCCCTCCGTTTTCAAAAATAACATCGTGCACGCAATATCGTTTTCAAAAAAAGTTGTCGTTTACATCAACCCGCATAAATACAAAGGGGCGGCAGTGTAAGGAGAAGGATAAAGCCATGCAAGCCAATCAGAATCCTCAAAATCGACAACGACGAATAGCACGAGCGACTTCCTGTTCCTTTCAAAACAATAGACATGGCGCGAGGTTCGTTCGTGTGGACAGACAGCGCGGCAAATGCAAACAGGCCAAAAGCGTTTTCACAAAAGTAAAAATGAGTACCACTTTAACAGCATCCATGATCAAATAGTAGCCAAACAAACTCATAGACAGTATGGAACAAACTCTGAACATAGGGCGCTCACATGACGTAAGCATTTTCTGGCGCATAATGTGACGTTTGAGAACCTAAAACCCCGTTTCTCCCAGTTGACACGGCAACACATAACCGGCGTTTTCAGAAATCTCCACTTTGGCCGGAGTTTTTAGAAATAATCGTTCTCTGGGATAAAAACTGCGTTTTCGTGTAAATGACAGGCCAAAACGCAGGGAAATATCTGCGTTTTCCCATCGTGTAAACGGGGCCTCAGGCTCTTGGGAGAAGAAACCTCTCCCAGTCCCAGTCCCAGTCCCAGTCCCAGTCCCAGTCCCAGTCCCAGTCCCAGTCTCTCTCTCTCCCCCCCGGCTCTGCTTAAATACTGGATCCTCTTGCCATTGATGAGGAACAGCTGGTAGGTCCCATCACCTAGATTAGGACAGGGAGGAGCACAAGAAATTGGACAAAAAAAAACAAAAAAAAAACCTTTTAATATATGTCCAAATAGAAACTGTTATTTAAAATGGTAATAATATATCACAATACTGTAGTTTATAGCCTAGGCTACTATATTTTAATCAAATAAATGCAGGCTGGGGGAGCAGCGCAAGAGACTTATTTCAAAAACATTAAAAAAATCCACCTGACACACACACACAAGTTTCAAGTTTTGAAAAATACAACAACAAACAGTAATATTGTAAAGTATAATAACAATTGAATTTATAATTAGCCTATATAGGATTATGTAATGGTTCACAAAATTCACGGTTCAATCACTGTCTGTTGTTGCATTGAGACTCTGGTAGGGCTTTATTTTGAAATTCTCGTCAGCAAAATAGAGGGAAAACAAACAATATTGACAATATTGTTTATAAAATGTTACTCACCATGTTCATTTATGGTAAATCTGACTGTTCCGTTGCGTTCGCACCACATACTTGATAATCGTGCTGTAAACATTGCCTACGCCAATAGCAGGCGCTTATAATCGTGACGTGCGCCAATGGCAGCTGCAAAGGAGAAGCAATATGGGAAATACCGACTGTTTTAAGGAATAAACGCAGAATTTTTGGTTCTTGTCGTGTTTAACACAATCTACACTCGATCGCGCGAGGATATCCATCGTGAAAAATCGCAGCTTGAATTTTTTTTTAGTTACCATCGAAGTGAAAGACAGGTCCTTTCTGTGGTATAAAAACAACGTACAACAAAACTACAACTCCCAGCAGGCAATTGGGTCCATTGGCTGCGCGCGCACACACACTCAATAAATCAATCAATGACACTTACCCATTAGAAAACGCAAATGCATACGTCCTGGGACGGTAACACCAGTCAAATTAAATCATTCAAGGAAAATACATCTTTGCAGTGCATACACAGAAGTGCCAATAATATATTTTCACTGCATTTACAATTGCAGAAATAAAGCTATGAGATCGTTATTACAATTAGAAATCAGAAAAAAAAAAAAAGAAAAAAAATTTTTTTTTTAATTTTTTTTTTATATATGTCCAAATAGAAAACTGTTATTTAAAATGGTAATAATACATCACAATACTGTAGTTTATAGCCTAGGCTACTATATTTTAATCAAATAAATGCAGGCTGGGGGAGCAGTGCAAGAGACTTATTTCAAAAACATTAAAAAAATCCACCTGACACACACACACACAAGTTTCAAGTTTTGAAAAATACAACAACAAACAGTACTTTTGAACGGTACAGTTGGTTTCATTACAACATTTACACTACATTTATTCATTTAACATAACCTTTATTGACTTAGAAAATGAAGAAAATGACAGGCTAATTAATATGTTATATGAATTTGTGTTTCAATATGTGGCATCGTCAGGTTTTCATACCTCAAATTAAAACCCAGTGATGTCTAATGGTAACAAAATAAAAACGAAACTAAGATTATGCCCTGTATCATGAAGAAAACATAGGTTTATTTTGTGTTACATGACACCTATTGGTGTTGCCTATATGAACAGTGCTAATTCAGGTTAAGAATACACTGTGACAGAGGCAAAACAATTTATTAAAATAATAATAACAACAATAACAATAATGATTATGACGACGCATGCAAAACAGAGAGAAAAGACTCAATTCTATTCGAATAATTACACAATACCACTGTTACGTTCCCAATTCATTTTCTAGGGGCAAAAGGGAAAGTAGCTTTAAAGCTAAAATGAACAGCGACAAAGAAAAGTTAACCTATCTGAGTCCCAGCACACAATACACAAAGTAAGATTTCCAATACATTTATTTACAATAAGTGATAAATACAGTGCAAAAAGAATCCTAAACAAACAGCTCCAAAAGAAAAAGAAATGAAGCCTGTTCTTCAGGAGCAGGTAAAGCCAAAACAAACAAAAGATCTCACTACCCGGTAGAAGGAACACCTAATTGACCTACAACAATCAACACAAATAAACAACAGAACTCTTACCTTACTTCCTAACTAACAAAAAACAGGAGAAAATGAGAAAAGAAAAATGGCACCCACTCCCTACTGCTCCAACACTCAACAATGGGCAAGCAATTCAAAGCTGCACACTACAGCCGTAACAACACATTTAAGCGTAACAACACACTTAAGCTTAACATACACCAACAAGAGCAACACTCCAAGTCTGGTAACACAACAGTCTCAGGCCACATTTACACATAGCCGGGTATTTAGAGAAACGAATATTTCTCCCCCTCCGTTTTCAAAAATAACATCGTGCACGCAATATCGTTTTCAAAAAAAGTTGTCGTTTACATCAACCCGCATAAATACAAAGGGGCGGCAGTGTAAGGAGAAGGATAAAGCCATGCAAGCCAATCAGAATCCTCAAAATCGGCAACGACGAATAGCACGAGCGACTTCCTGTTCCTTTCAAAACAATAGACATGGCGCGAGGTTCGTTCGTGTGGACAGACAGCGCGGCAAATGCAAACAGGCCAAAAGCGTTTTCACAAAAGTAAAAATGAGTACCACTTTAACAGCATCCATGATCAAATAGTAGCCAAACAAACTCATAGACAGTATGGAACAAACTCTGAACATAGGGCGCTCACATGACGTAAGCATTTTCTGGCGCATAATGTGACGTTTGAGAACCTAAAACCCCGTTTCTCCCAGTTGACACGGCAACACATAACCGGCGTTTTCAGAAATCTCCACTTTGGCCGGAGTTTTTAGAAATAATCGTTCTCTGGGATAAAAACTGCGTTTTCGTGTAAATGACAGGCCAAAACGCAGGGAAATATCTGCGTTTTCCCATCGTGTAAACGGGGCCTCAGGCTCTTGGGAGAAGAAACCTCTCCCAGTCCCAGTCCCAGTCCCAGTCCCAGTCCCAGTCCCAGTCCCAGTCCCAGTCTCTCTCTCTCCCCCCCGGCTCTGCTTAAATACTGGATCCTCTTGCCATTGATGAGGAACAGCTGGTAGGTCCCATCACCTAGATTAGGACAGGGAGGAGCACAAGAAATTGGACAAAAAAAAACAAAAAAAAAACCTTTTAATATATGTCCAAATAGAAACTGTTATTTAAAATGGTAATAATATATCACAATACTGTAGTTTATAGCCTAGGCTACTATATTTTAATCAAATAAATGCAGGCTGGGGGAGCAGCGCAAGAGACTTATTTCAAAAACATTAAAAAAATCCACCTGACACACACACACAAGTTTCAAGTTTTGAAAAATACAACAACAAACAGTAATATTGTAAAGTATAATAACAATTGAATTTATAATTAGCCTATATAGGATTATGTAATGGTTCACAAAATTCACGGTTCAATCACTGTCTGTTGTTGCATTGAGACTCTGGTAGGGCTTTATTTTGAAATTCTCGTCAGCAAAATAGAGGGAAAACAAACAATATTGACAATATTGTTTATAAAATGTTACTCACCATGTTCATTTATGGTAAATCTGACTGTTCCGTTGCGTTCGCACCACATACTTGATAATCGTGCTGTAAACATTGCCTACGCCAATAGCAGGCGCTTATAATCGTGACGTGCGCCAATGGCAGCTGCAAAGGAGAAGCAATATGGGAAATACCGACTGTTTTAAGGAATAAACGCAGAATTTTTGGTTCTTGTCGTGTTTAACACAATCTACACTCGATCGCGCGAGGATATCCATCGTGAAAAATCGCAGCTTGAATTTTTTTTTAGTTACCATCGAAGTGAAAGACAGGTCCTTTCTGTGGTATAAAAACAACGTACAACAAAACTACAACTCCCAGCAGGCAATTGGGTCCATTGGCTGCGCGCGCACACACACTCAATAAATCAATCAATGACACTTACCCATTAGAAAACGCAAATGCATACGTCCTGGGACGGTAACACCAGTCAAATTAAATCATTCAAGGAAAATACATCTTTGCAGTGCATACACAGAAGTGCCAATAATATATTTTCACTGCATTTACAATTGCAGAAATAAAGCTATGAGATCGTTATTACAATTAGAAATCAGAAAAAAAAAAAAAGAAAAAAAAATTTTTTTTTAATTTTTTTTTTATATATGTCCAAATAGAAAACTGTTATTTAAAATGGTAATAATACATCACAATACTGTAGTTTATAGCCTAGGCTACTATATTTTAATCAAATAAATGCAGGCTGGGGGAGCAGTGCAAGAGACTTATTTCAAAAACATTAAAAAAATCCACCTGACACACACACACACAAGTTTCAAGTTTTGAAAAATACAACAACAAACAGTACTTTTGAACGGTACAGTTGGTTTCATTACAACATTTACACTACATTTATTCATTTAACATAACCTTTATTGACTTAGAAAATGAAGAAAATGACAGGCTAATTAATATGTTATATGAATTTGTGTTTCAATATGTGGCATCGTCAGGTTTTCATACCTCAAATTAAAACCCAGTGATGTCTAATGGTAACAAAATAAAAACGAAACTAAGATTATGCCCTGTATCATGAAGAAAACATAGGTTTATTTTGTGTTACATGACACCTATTGGTGTTGCCTATATGAACAGTGCTAATTCAGGTTAAGAATACACTGTGACAGAGGCAAAACAATTTATTAAAATAATAATAACAACAATAACAATAATGATTATGACGACGCATGCAAAACAGAGAGAAAAGACTCAATTCTATTCGAATAATTACACAATACCACTGTTACGTTCCCAATTCATTTTCTAGGGGCAAAAGGGAAAGTAGCTTTAAAGCTAAAATGAACAGCGACAAAGAAAAGTTAACCTATCTGAGTCCCAGCACACAATACACAAAGTAAGATTTCCAATACATTTATTTACAATAAGTGATAAATACAGTGCAAAAAGAATCCTAAACAAACAGCTCCAAAAGAAAAAGAAATGAAGCCTGTTCTTCAGGAGCAGGTAAAGCCAAAACAAACAAAAGATCTCACTACCCGGTAGAAGGAACACCTAATTGACCTACAACAATCAACACAAATAAACAACAGAACTCTTACCTTACTTCCTAACTAACAAAAAACAGGAGAAAATGAGAAAAGAAAAATGGCACCCACTCCCTACTGCTCCAACACTCAACAATGGGCAAGCAATTCAAAGCTGCACACTACAGCCGTAACAACACATTTAAGCGTAACAACACACTTAAGCTTAACATACACCAACAAGAGCAACACTCCAAGTCTGGTAACACAACAGTCTCAGGCCACATTTACACATAGCCGGGTATTTAGAGAAACGAATATTTCTCCCCCTCCGTTTTCAAAAATAACATCGTGCACGCAATATCGTTTTCAAAAAAAGTTGTCGTTTACATCAACCCGCATAAATACAAAGGGGCGGCAGTGTAAGGAGAAGGATAAAGCCATGCAAGCCAATCAGAATCCTCAAAATCGACAACGACGAATAGCACGAGCGACTTCCTGTTCCTTTCAAAACAATAGACATGGCGCGAGGTTCGTTCGTGTGGACAGACAGCGCGGCAAATGCAAACAGGCCAAAAGCGTTTTCACAAAAGTAAAAATGAGTACCACTTTAACAGCATCCATGATCAAATAGTAGCCAAACAAACTCATAGACAGTATGGAACAAACTCTGAACATAGGGCGCTCACATGACGTAAGCATTTTCTGGCGCATAATGTGACGTTTGAGAACCTAAAACCCCGTTTCTCCCAGTTGACACGGCAACACATAACCGGCGTTTTCAGAAATCTCCACTTTGGCCGGAGTTTTTAGAAATAATCGTTCTCTGGGATAAAAACTGCGTTTTCGTGTAAATGACAGGCCAAAACGCAGGGAAATATCTGCGTTTTCCCATCGTGTAAACGGGGCCTCAGGCTCTTGGGAGAAGAAACCTCTCCCAGTCCCAGTCCCAGTCCCAGTCCCAGTCCCAGTCCCAGTCCCAGTCCCAGTCTCTCTCTCTCCCCCCCGGCTCTGCTTAAATACTGGATCCTCTTGCCATTGATGAGGAACAGCTGGTAGGTCCCATCACCTAGATTAGGACAGGGAGGAGCACAAGAAATTGGACAAAAAAAAACAAAAAAAAAACCTTTTAATATATGTCCAAATAGAAACTGTTATTTAAAATGGTAATAATATATCACAATACTGTAGTTTATAGCCTAGGCTACTATATTTTAATCAAATAAATGCAGGCTGGGGGAGCAGCGCAAGAGACTTATTTCAAAAACATTAAAAAAATCCACCTGACACACACACACAAGTTTCAAGTTTTGAAAAATACAACAACAAACAGTAATATTGTAAAGTATAATAACAATTGAATTTATAATTAGCCTATATAGGATTATGTAATGGTTCACAAAATTCACGGTTCAATCACTGTCTGTTGTTGCATTGAGACTCTGGTAGGGCTTTATTTTGAAATTCTCGTCAGCAAAATAGAGGGAAAACAAACAATATTGACAATATTGTTTATAAAATGTTACTCACCATGTTCATTTATGGTAAATCTGACTGTTCCGTTGCGTTCGCACCACATACTTGATAATCGTGCTGTAAACATTGCCTACGCCAATAGCAGGCGCTTATAATTGTGACGTGCGCCAATGGCAGCTGCAAAGGAGAAGCAATATGGGAAATACCGACTGTTTTAAGGAATAAACGCAGAATTTTTGGTTCTTGTCGTGTTTAACACAATCTACACTCGATCGCGCGAGGATATCCATCGTGAAAAATCGCAGCTTGAATTTTTTTTTAGTTACCATCGAAGTGAAAGACAGGTCCTTTCTGTGGTATAAATACAACGTACAACAAAACTACAACTCCCAGCAGGCCGTTGGGTCCATTGGCTGCGCGCGCACACACACTCAATAAATCAATCAATGACACTTACCCATTAGAAAACGCAAATGCATACGTCCTGGGACGGTAACACCAGTCAAATTAAATCATTCAAGGAAAATACATCTTTGCAGTGCATACACAGAAGTGCCAATAATATATTTTCACTGCATTTACAATTGCAGAAATAAAGCTATGAGATCGTTATTACAATTAGAAATCAGAAAAAAAAAAAAAAAAAAATTTTTTTTTTTTTTTTTTTTTATATATGTCCAAATAGAAACTGTTATTTAAAATGGTAATAATACATCACAATACTGTAGTTTATAGCCTAGGCTACTATATTTTAATCAAATAAATGCATGCAGCCTGGGGGAGCAGTGCAAGAGACTTATTTCAAAAACATTAAAAAAATCCACCTGACACACACACACACACACACAAGTTTCAAGTTTTGAAAAATACAACAACAAACAGTACTTTTGAACGGTACAGTTGGTTTCATTACAACATTTACACTACATTTATTCATTTAACATAACCTTTATTGACTTAGAAAATGAAGAAAATGACAGGCTAATTAATATGTTATATGAATTTGTGTTTCAATATGTGGCATCGTCAGGTTTTCATACCTCAAATTAAAACCCAGTGATGTCTAATGGTAACAAAATAAAAACGAAACTAAGATTATGCCCTGTATCATGAAGAAAACATAGGTTTATTTTGTGTTACATGACACCTATTGGTGTTGCCTATATGAACAGTGCTAATTCAGGTTAAGAATACACTGTGACAGAGGCAAAACAATTTATTAAAATAATAATAACAACAATAACAATAATGATTATGACGACGCATGCAAAACAGAGAGAAAAGACTCAATTCTATTCGAATAATTACACAATACCACTGTTACGTTCCCAATTCATTTTCTAGGGGCAAAAGGGAAAGTAGCTTTAAAGCTAAAATGAACAGCGACAAAGAAAAGTTAACCTATCTGAGTCCCAGCACACAATACACAAAGTAAGATTTCCAATACATTTATTTACAATAAGTGATAAATACAGTGCAAAAAGAATCCTAAACAAACAGCTCCAAAAGAAAAAGAAATGAAGCCTGTTCTTCAGGAGCAGGTAAAGCCAAAACAAACAAAAGATCTCACTACCCGGTAGAAGGAACACCTAATTGACCTACAACAATCAACACAAATAAACAACAGAACTCTTACCTTACTTCCTAACTAACAAAAAACAGGAGAAAATGAGAAAAGAAAAATGGCACCCGCTCCCTACTGCTCCAACACTCAACAATGGGCAAGCAATTCAAAGCTGCACACTACAGCCGTAACAACACATTTAAGCGTAACAACACACTTAAGCTTAACATACACCAACAAGAGCAACACTCCAAGTCTGGTAACACAACAGTCTCAGGCCACATTTACACATAGCCGGGTATTTAGAGAAACGAATATTTCTCCCCCTCCGTTTTCAAAAATAACATCGTGCACGCAATATCGTTTTCAAAAAAAGTTGTCGTTTACATCAACCCGCATAAATACAAAGGGGCGGCAGTGTAAGGAGAAGGATAAAGCCATGCAAGCCAATCAGAATCCTCAAAATCGACAACGACGAATAGCACGAGCGACTTCCTGTTCCTTTCAAAACAATAGACATGGCGCGAGGTTCGTTCGTGTGGACAGACAGCGCGGCAAATGCAAACAGGCCAAAAGCGTTTTCACAAAAGTAAAAATGAGTACCACTTTAACAGCATCTGTTGAAGATTTTATTATTTAGAAAATAAGTAATTTAACTGTATTTTTGTACACTATTATCTCCTTCTGTGTGTCTTTTGAGTGACTTTGGATTGACTTTGGAAGCCTGAGAGCTGTGCTGCTGCAGCAGAAAATTCTATTTCAGTAATGTCACATGGTACAAAACTATTTCTCAAAATACCTATAGAATGTATTACCATCATGTATTACCATCTTTGGAGGAAGGAGAAGGTATATACGTTAGAGCTGATCATTGCTTGGGAGCGTCTTTCTGCAGAAGGGCGTTCAGACTTTGCTTGTGAAATAAAGTCTAATCTTTCTGGCATCTGAGATCTGTGAGAAGTCATTTCCTCGATTGCACCCCAACATTGGCACTACAACATTTGGCGTCCCTGGGTGGGCCCCTTAGGAGCTGGTGACGAACTGCGGCGGGCTGTGTTGGGACGAGCGGCACAAACTCTATTCTTGGCCAAGGTAAGCAGTTTTTGCTTAAGTTTGTGTGGTTCGCCCAGACATTTGTCCGTTACGGTGAGGCACTTAAAAAAGCTTCTTTAAATTTAACGAACTAAAAAAGAAAATTTTTTGAATGAAAAACTCAGACTCCAGAAATTATGCATGAAGTGTGATTTCTAATAAGAAGGCCTTGAGGATATCAAATGATATGGTAAAAGCGCAGGGAGCTCCAATAGACTTTGCCAGTGCTTGGAGTAATTCTGTGTGAATTATTTGAAGTACTGGTACTGCATATTTAGCGCTAAGAGTTTTGACGTACGTACGTAACAGTTCTGTGTTTGTTCAATCAAGTGGGCCTTGAAGGATGATGAGCAAAAAGCATGCACACAGAGGGTTTGAGTTTATTGATAAGGATATCAATTATTAGACTGTGGGTTCTTGTAAGTGGGCCTTGATGGATACAAGAATAGCATGAACACAGAAGAAGTTAGGTCTTATTTCACTCTGTTGTGTTGAGGAAGTGAATCACAGAAGTTTATGGAATAAGTTCAGTTTTACACTTGTTAAGTGGGCCTTGATGGATGACAAGTGTACTGATATAAGGATATCAGTTATTGATGTTTTATACCTGTAAGTGGGCATTGATTGATACAGGTATAGTTTAGCTTATATAGATGGTTGATCTGCAGACATTTGTAAGAGGGCCTTGAAGGATACAAATGAGCATGACTGCAGATTAAGTCAATTTCCGGGTACCTTATTACTCTAATAAGAGTTTGCTCAGGGGAATTAAGATCATATATGACTCTTTTCTGTTGAGGGAGTGAAGAGGTATATGAATAAGATAGTATAAATAGAGGTTTTAAAAGTGTATTGTTTTTCACTGTTTTAAGTA